>NW_022631014.1:9560847-10073998 GCF_010015895.1 Lontra canadensis
ATTTTCATAACAAAAAATAAGAAATATTAAAAATAATGGTTAAGACTAGATAGTGGGATTATATGTGACCATAATTTTTTTCTTGACACATTTATATATTTTTCAAATTTTTCCAACTGACACAATTTTCTTTTATAATGGTAACAAAAAATACATGTGTCTTTCAAAAATGTATCACTACCAGTAAATCTACTTAAGCAGAAACTGTAAAAAAAAAAAAAAAAAAGAACCAGTACAGGTACCTGGCTGGCTTAGTTGGTAGAGCATGCAACTCTTGAGCTCAGGGTTGTGAGTTTGAGCCCCACATTGGATGGAGAGATTACTTTAAAAAAAAAAAAAAAAAACTTAAAAAATGAACCAGCATTAAAATCTCATTGTGGTATAAAAATCTCCAAACATATTTGTTAATAGTTCAGGGTTGAGAAATGCTTTTTTTAAAGAAACACAAGCCAAAATTAGTATCTAAAATATATATAGAACTTACACAACTCAACACCCCAAAACCGAATAATCCAATTAGAAAACGGAGAGAAGACATGAACAGACATTGCTCCAAAGAAGACATACAGATGGCCAATAGACACATGAAAAGATAACCAACATCACTCATCATCAGAGAAATGCAAATTAAAACTACAATGAGTTATCACCTTATACCTGTCAAAATGGCTAAAATCAAAAACACAAGAAACAAGTGTTGGTGAGGATGTGGGAAAAAAAGAACCCTCATGCACTGTTGGTAGGAATGCCAACTGGTGCAGCCACTACAGAAAACAGTATAAAGCTTCCTCAAAAAGCTGAAAATATAACTATTCTATGATCCAACAACCACACTACTGGGTATTTACCCAAAAAATACAAAAACACGAATTCAAAGAGATACATGCACCCCTATTGCAGCATTATTTACAATAGCCAAATTATGGGAGCAGCCCAAGTGTCCATTAATAAGAGAGATGAATGAATAAAGAAGTTGTGGTATGGAATGTTACTCGGCCATAAACAAGAATGCAATTTTGCTATTTGCAACAATATGGATGGAGCTAGAGAGCATACTGCTAAGTGAAATAAATGACTTATTGCATACCATATGATTTCACTTATATGTGGAATTTAAGAAACAAAACAAAAAAAGCAAAGGAAAAAGAAAAAGCAGAGAGGGAAAGGCAAACTAAGAAACACTCTTAACTATAGAGCACAAACTGAGGGTTACCAGAGGCGAGCTGGGTGAGGGATGGGTGAAATGGGTGAAGGGAATTAAGAGTACACTTATCATGATGAGCACTCAGTAATGCCTAGAATGACTGAATCACTATATTGTACACCTGAAACTAATGTAACACTGTATGTTAACTATACTAGAACCAAAATAAAAAGCTTGATTAAAAAATTCAAGCCAAAATTTAAAAGCTGAAGTTTACACATAGCCAAATTGTAAGTGTCAGTCAGGAACTGAAATGCAAATAATTATAGCTATAATAGTTATTCCTATCAATTAAGGTCCTTTTGAAAACATGACCTTAAATAAACCAAGATTATCTGAATGTGTTTATTCAAGCTATTACTGCAAATTACTCTGTGTAGAGCTATAGTTAATGATTAATAGTTCTTTTTTCTTAGAGCTGGAACATCTAATTCAATAGTTTCAAAGATTTTCTAGCACACTCTCTTCTTATTAAATAAAGTACAAATGCACAACGAATAGAAGAGATCAAAACAAAGATACTCTGAAGGAGGAGGCTGAATCCTGAGTTCCTGCTTGCTCCACAGATGTTGCCCTCTCTCACACCTTTAAGTCCCTTCAAGGGCTCCTTCCCCTCTGAACAACATTCTCTATCTCCTGGTTTCTGACCACCACCACGCCCCTCACATTCTTCCACAGCAGTTTTCTCTACTGGTTGTGGCCATAGTTCTACCTGCCACAGCTATCACCCTTGCCCCTGCAGTCTTGCCTTCGACCTCACCACTCCCCTGAAATCCCTAAACTTGGTAATCACTGTCTATCCGCAAATCCAAGCAATATTTTCCTTCAGGTTTCCCTCATAAAGCACTCTTGGTAACCACTACCTATCTGCAGATTCAAGGGATATCCTTCAGTTCTTTCCACAGAGTCATGTATTCACCTTATCAAAATAACAATGCTCAGTACTTAGCCTTTCTATAGCACGGGATGCTGTTGACCTTGGAAAAGCATTGTGCTCCTTCTTGAAAACTTTCTCATGTCTTGTCTGACACTATTTTCTCTTGGCTCTCCTTCTTCTACCTCCTCTCTGCCTACTCCTTCCAAGTCTCCCCCAAGGCTTCCTCTGTGTCTACCCCATAAACACTGTGACTCCTCAAGGTCTTGCTCAGCACTTGTCTGTTTCACAACCAGTCCCACCCAGATGCTGATGACTGCATCTCCTCACCGGCCAAAAAATTTTCCCTGAGGCTCTTAAAACATATTTTGGGTTACTTACTGGACATGACAACCTTACAACCTCAAAAGCAACTCAAATTTAACATGCTCAAAACTAAATTATTCACTTCCCCTTCTTTGTAAATTCTTCCCTATGTCTTCCCTAACCATGCAGATGCTATTGTGGGTTGAACTGTGCTCCCCCCCCAAAATGTACTGAAATACTAAGGACCTGTGAATGTAACCTTATTTGGAATTAGGGTCTTTGCAGATGTCATCAAGATGAGGCTACACTTGATTAGGATGGACCCTAATCCAATATGATTAGCATCCTGATTAAAAAAAAAAAAAGAAAACATAGACATAAACAGACACAAAGGGAAATGCCATATGATGACAGATGCAGAGTTTGGAGTGATGTATCTACATCTATGCCCATTCCCAGATCTGTCCTGTCCTCCTGGACCCTCATCAGCTTATTCAATGGAAAGCTCCACTTCCTAACACTGACAGCTGTCTAGTCACCCACAGTGAGGCCTTGCTCCATCCTGGATTCCTTCATGGCAGCCTTGGTGAGAGCTACAGGCATTTCTGCACCCAGGCCTCTGCCAACTGCTCTATGGGAGACTGGCAGCATACCACTGCTCCCAGAATACTTCCAGTGGGGTTGAGTAACGCAACCCAGAAGTATGGAGAAATTATAGCCTGTAGGATAGACGTCTTTGACCAGTGAGAGACTGGAGATTAATTCTTCTCCCTTCTCCCCCAATGGACTTCTTTAATATACAGAGGTTTCTCAAGATCTGTCCAGAGACATCCCATATGACCAAGTAACTGGCTGCTTCCTAGTGAAGCACTGACCAGCCTGGTGACAAACCACACTGTATTAATTGTCCCTCTTCCCTCGTTTTTTGATTTTCCTTACCCTTGATGCCCTGGAATTACCACTCCCATTCTTCAAAAAAAAAAAAAAAATCATGTTTCCCATTAAAAGTAGAAATATGATATCCTTCTCATAAGACCACTGAAGGTATTATATGAGACAACGCCCAAAATAATAAGTGCTCAAAAAAGTGTTACTTATTATTATTAATAATAAATAGACAGGGATTCATCACCATTTTTGCATTCCTCTCCCACTTTTGTGGAGGCAAGAGGGAATTGGAGAAGGTGCATCTGATGTCCCCTCTTTAATCTTTACTGTACTATTAAAATCCATTAGTACTACACCTGTGCCACAGACGCACTACAGCCCATTTATGCAGAAAAGGTACTTATTAAAGGCCATTAAGAGTCTGACAGAGTCTCTGTGAGGACCCCTGGGTCAGAAACAATACTCCTGGCACAGTTAACATCACTGACCCAGGGCAACAGACATCAGAATCCCAACATTACAATCTTCCACCACCACTTCTGCCCTTGACCCAAACATTACAATCTTCCACCACCACTTCTGCCCTTGCCCAGCACATGCCCTCTCCTGTTTTCACTTGCAAATCCAACTCTTGCTGAAGTTATCTGAATGATGGAGTCTGAGTCACATGAGAACCACTTGCTACAGCTATAAGGAAGATGAAGAAAACACATTTTTCTAGTGACTTGCTTAAGGAGAGGATATTCATCAAGTAGGAAAATCCCCAAAGGTAGAACCTGTGTTCCAAAGTCATCTGGACAGTCGGAAAATATGACAAATGTCTAATCTATATGTGTTTGTGGAATTGTCCCAAACCAAATAAAATATAACTCCAAATAAAAAAGAAAAAGAGGGGCACCTGGGTGGCTCAGTGGGTTAAACCTCTGCCTTTGGCTCAGGTCATGATCCTGGGGACCTGGGATGGAGCCCCGCATCAGGCTCTCTGCTCAGCAGGGAGTCTGCTTCCCCTCCCCCCACATCTCTGCCTGCCTCTCTGCCTACTTGTGCTTTCTGTCTGTCAAATAAATAATAAAATTTAAACAACAACAACAAAAAAAAAATAAAGAGGAATTGGGGGAACAATTTACCTATTGAGGGAATGCTTGTAAAGTGTATCTATCATGTTTCCAAAGCCTATGACGCTCAGGCCTGGGGGTGAGCACTAGCCATTTTGTGAGTTGACCTAACAGGTTCCTGGGGTCACAGGAACACTTTGGGATACCTCAGGCAAGGTGGGCTAAATGCTTTGACTCTGGGTCACCCCCTGCCAGCCCTTAGCCAATTGCCCAGAGTAGTTAAAACTCAGAGTAATCAAAGTAAACAGAAACAAATTCCATTTCAGCTCAATGTGAGTTATCAACCATGAGTTAGAATGTTAGAAGAGAATATTACCTGGTCAACCAATATCTGTAACATTAAGATGATAGGGTTTTTATCCTTATTAAAAAAAGATGTATGAGAAAATGGAAATGAAAATATTGAAACAAGAATACAGATCACTTCTGGGGCGCCTGGGTGGCTCAGTGGGTTAAGCCGCTGCCTTTGGCTCAGGTCATGATCCCAGGGTCCTGGGATCAAGTCCCGCATCGGGCTCTCTGCTCGGCAGGGAGCCTGCTTCCCTCTCTCTCTCTCTGCCTGCCTGCCTCTCTGTCTACTTGTGATCTCTCTCTGTCAAATAAATAAACAAAACCTTTAAAAAAAAAAACGAATACACATCACTTCTAACAAGTATATCCATCCATTGTACCATTAATTAATCTTATTATAAAACGCAAAGTCTTAAAATTATGTTCTATTTTTCTCTCCATTATATATACATAAAATAAATCACCAAGAACTTTAAGTTTTTCCTTTGAAATTTATATACTATCTCTTCTTTAAAAAAAAAAAAAAGACCATTTTTTAGAGCAGTTTTAAGTTCACAACTAAATTGAAAGGAAGGCATGGAGAATTCCCATGAACCCCATTCCCAAACACCCTCTTTCCTATTAAGAGCAGGTCCAAATCAGCTCTCACCTGGATTATCACAAAGCCTTACTCCATTAGGTGCATTCATTCATTCATTCATTCATTCACTGGACAAGTATTTACTGAGCACCTACTATATGCCAAGCCCTCTCTTTCAGAGTTTTGCTATAAAAGAAAAGAGGGAAGTGGGACAGTAGCTGAAGAGAAAGAGAAGTGTTTGTTTTTAAGATGGGAAAAATGACAGTATGCTAGCAAATTGGTAGGACTGAGTCAGTGGAAGCAGAGAAATTATTACAGCAGAATGGAGAGGGGAGCATTCTGGAGTGATAATCTGTAGGAAATGGAGGCACAGCAGGAGGGCTGGCCTTTGCTAAGACCAAGGAAACAGAGTCACATGAGAGCAGGACCATTATAGGGACACAGGGCCAGCTAGGTGGGAAGGCATGGAAACAGAGCTGGGAGAAGTTCTCTTCTGATCTCTCCTGCTTTCTCAGCAAATTAGGGATCAGGGGCCCCAGTGCTTAAAGAGGAAAGTCCTCCCTCTTGTGCTTGGTTGGTATCTTAGTCAAACACCTCCTCACACCTTCCAGCACACACTTCCCATTCCCCCAGTCTCCTGCAGCTCCTTCAGCAACCTGTGTCCTCCGAGCTTGTTCTGTTGCTCACCATTGATGTGGAAGCAGAGGGGTTCATGATAAACACTTGATTCCACCAAAACACAGGTTATTTGTCCTTAATTCCTTAGTACAAAACTTGAAAATATAGATCACTAGGTAGGTGATACCCATAAGCAAGGAAACACAATTTTATTCATATGAGCAGAGCAAAAACAGAAAATAATGAAAATCTTTTGTTAATTGTATATGAACAGGTTAGGAGGAAAGGTCCTGTTAATCAGAGAAGGTGCCATAAACATGCCTACTTACCAGCAACCAACCATTTGGTTAAAAACTACTCCATCGAAAAGCAGTCAGTTAAGACTGATCCAATTTAAATTCTGACATTGATACATATAAAGGCCTAAGATTGATATAAACAAAGACCTAAGAACTTCTAGCTAGCTATTCTTATCTTAATGGCCATAAAAAACTCTGGTGAAAATGAAAATTTCTTTTAGAAAATGAGAAATTAATCACCAATGAATATCCCCAGTTATTGGATTTTCCACGTATTGATAACTATTTTGCTGTAAAAATTTCTTTGCCTTCTTATTTCTAATTGATTTTCAGCCAATTATACATGCCCTATGTCATATGAATTAGGGAGAAGCTGGAAATAATTTTTAATGTCTTTAAAAAGGAGACTGGTTGCCTAATTTATGATTTACCCAGATACTAGAACACAATATGTATATAAAACTAAGGTATAAAAAGAGCATTCATTTATATCAGTGCATGTGTATCTATATATTTGCACAGAGAAGGATTTGAAATTGAGACATGAAGTGGTTTTTTGAGTATTGTCCCACCTCTGGGTTAGTAAGATTATGAGTGTTCCTAATAGGATTCTTTTCTCATTATTTTCTGCACTAAAAATATACTGCTTTTATAATAAGCAAACAATAGAAGAAATTTTAATCAACAAGTTTTGAACTTTTGGGGGACTCAGGGGTTTGTCGTTCTTTGTTTTATTTCTGATTGTCATCCTTTGGTTTTTAATTCACTTTCAGTTCAGGATGCCATATTTGGCAGGATTTTCAGATATTTCTGTTTTTATGATGGCAATATACATGTACTATTGGTAACCTATCTTTCCACTTAACAATATACTATGCATATGCTTTTAGGTCAACACTTTACTATAATACCAATTACCATTATTTACTTAGCCAACCTAACCAGTCCCCCATTTCATTGTACAACAGCCACAATAGTTGGAAATAATCTAGAAATAAAATATCAAATACACAGGGGAAAAAAAAGAAAAAAGTTAAAAATAAGTGAAAATGTTTATGTATCTAAAAACAATTCTGAAAATTACAGTTAACAGATCACTGATTTTAAAAATCAGTGATGAGAAATATTCATTTATAGTAATTTCATTATTTGTTTACATTGGCACCATTACCAATTTGTTTTCAATCAAATTCTTTGCAAATAGCCTGAAGCCCAACTAATGTAGGAAAGCTCTGGAATTTATAGTGAGGATAACTGTGGGGAAGGAGGAAAGGAAGAAAAAGCAGACTGGAAGATCTTCTAGGGACATTTACAATTTTAATTTGCTCCATCAGTAAACGAAGTCAGTAAATGAAACAAAGTAAAATCAGCCCTTATGTGGAACAAATGCATATATTTGAGCTGAAAATGCGGCACTAAAATTGCACTTTAAAAAAGGAACTTGGATTCCTCCTCGTCAGATGAATTCATGTGGCCTAAGGCATTAGAAAAGGTTTCGTATGGGCAGTTTTTTTGTGGAATATCTAGAATACCGAATTACAGGTTTAGAACTATGAAGAAACAGGGAAGAAATTTAGAAGGAAAGACTTAGAATATTTCACTATATGAAGAACTCTTAAATGATGGGTAGTGATCTGCTCCTTTGCACAGTCACTGAAGTCCAAAAAGCATTTCAAGTCATAAGAAAAGGAATTCAATTAGACATAAGAACACTTTTGGGTTTTTGGCTTTCTGGCTATAGAAATTTCAATGGCAAAGGCCCAAAACAATGAAAAGAATTTATAAATCACTTCCCTTGGAGACTTTCTCCCCCTTAACCTGTCATGAAGATGGTGAAAAATGAACCAGATAAGCACTTGCTAAGTTTTGCTTCAAGAAAGAATACAAATTAAATGTTCTTTTTCAGGTTTCTCTAATCCTACTGCTTTATGGTATCTATTAGAAGGACCATAATGAGAACCAATTAACTGTAAATACAGTGAGGAGTCTGGGCAACTAAACAAATGGATTACATTCACCCAGCGATTACACTCCAGCCATCAAATTATCAAGCACTGCCTACTTCGAGTCACAAACAGAAATTAAATTCAGATCCAACAGCCTTGAAATTTCTCATTGTACATCGACTGCCATTTGCTTGTCTCTAATGAAGTTTAAAAAAAAAATAGCTAGCATATCGGTTGACACCACACATTTTGTATTTGTATTCAAGCCAAATATCACCAGCTTTTAAAATTCAAGTACATAACTAAATAAAGTAATTATGGTAATTTTGCAAAGAAGGATAATACAATCTCTCAATTCTAGTATGTAATTATACAAATGCATTCCTCTAAATATAAAATCACATAAAAATGTATAGTCTTGCTCCTTAACAAAAGACTGATTTTTTTAAAAAGCAGTCAAGCAACTTCCAAGTAAATTTCAGACGGCCTTTATACAAGCTAGTCGACACACTCACAGAGAGAAGATTGCTATCTGCTTCTGATTTTTAGTTATTACTTTCACAGCTATTTTCAAGTGATCATTACATCATCTGCGTCACATTACCATCTTCTTTACAAGTCCAGAACTATAGGGAGGCAGAAAATCTCTCAGGATGAGATTGTGAAAAAAAAAAAAAAAAAAAAAAAAATCTCACCTCCATCTAATGAGGAGGAAAATCTAAAACAAGTTGTTGGGGACTTCTTTAATGACTTCCCCCTATCGACATGGAAGACTGTCCAGAAAGAGCTGGGAAGATTTTATGTTGGCTCAAAGAATAGAAGAGGATCAGATACATTTCTGCCCAGCTTCCACAAAGACTTTGAGGCCACACTGCAAGTGATTTCTCATGCACCAGTCAGAGTGTTTTCCCTTATAAGTCAAAGCAAGTTCTGTAGGTGTCTTCCCTACTCCCCTTCACGCTTACTTTTTCAGAGCATACTGGCCTGAGTTCCAACCATTTGCACATTTGTCTGAGGATTTTTCTTAACCCATTAGATGTTCTTTCCCTGCAGCACAACAGGCCAGAAGTATCAGTCAACTTGTATATCTCAACTTGTGTAACCGACCTTAACCAATGGTGGGTATACCTGGTGTAATCACCCCATTCTCTCCTTTTGGGTGGGATCATTGAGTTATACATTTAAACTGGCCCAGTAGGTTTGAGATCCAGTCGCCCATAGTGGTGATTTGCCCCCAAGAAACTCTTTATTTGTTGTCTTCCCTTCCTTGTCTCTCTTCCCCACGCCTCTACCCTTGTTTCCTAGGATCCCCTTGCACATGAACCCTTGTCTCAGAGTGTGCACTGGGGGCAACCTGAACTAAGGATCAAGCGAAGATATGTAGCAAGGTTAGGGAACCAGAGGAACTCACTGATAGGCTTTGTACATACAAGAAGAGCAAAGTTGCAGCTGGGTCTTAAGGAAAATGGAATCTAGGGTCTGGACCTTGCCAGAACTTTCCCTCTCTTCCTCTTGTTCTCTCCAAGTACTGGCCTCTTCTCAGAGGGACCTCCACTATGGCTACAAACACGGCCACCACACATTGCTGGGCCTTTCACATTTCAGTTTCACCTCTTTACTGAGTCCCAGCCAAACACATTCTCAGGAAAGAATTCCAATTGGATCAGCTTCAAAGAAGAGAACACTCCCACTCCTGCCATTTTCCCAACAGGGACAGGAATGCTAGGACTGGCCTACCTTGGGAGAAATGCCAAATCTGGGCAGCCCAAACAAGCCACAGGCAAGATCTCCAATGCAATGGGACTTACTAAACCATCTGGAAGAGTACCTGAGTGGAGTGGGGGAAGAAATATTTTCCTAAAGAATAAAGCTGGTGCTCCCAGCTAATATTTATTGAACCCTGCTATTCTCCAAATGCTAGTGCAATCCACTTATCTCTATCTATTTTTCTAGCCACCTATATATCTATCATCTTTTTAATCTTCACAACAACCTTATGCAGTAGGAACTATCAGTATCACCACCAGCTTTGCCATTTCAGATAAGGAAATTGAGACCCAGAAATAGTAAGCTACTTGCCCAAATTCAAACAGAAAGGTGTAGAGCCAGGAGGAAACCCAGGCTGTCCAGCCTAGAGTCTGCACTACATTACACTGGTTCCTATAGAAGGACGGCCCTGCAGGCAAACCCTATGACACCTTATTACTACTCTCACTGCTGTGATTTGGAGCATGGTTTTATAAAATTTATGGATGAAGCAGGTTTTGTTATAAAAATTGGGGATAAATTGAGGTAAATAAGGTAAGGCGATCTGGGTGGACGGGGAGGAAAACACTTTATGGGAAATAGATAAGGTTCTCTTGAAACCCTGGAATACTAAGGTGGAATTAGGTAATATATATAAAATCTTTCAGAATTTACCCACCAAATGTGTGGATCCAGCAAATTTCCCTTTCTGTGAAAATGAGGCTTTGAAATGGTTGAGTGTTACCAATATGTATTGAAGTTACATACAGTTCACATTTTCAAATCTTTATTTTGTCATTTTATTATAGACCATAATATTGTCCCAGATTGACAGTTTATTGTTTTGTTATGTGTATTTTCTGGAAAATTCCTTCCCTAAAGGGCAGCTTAAATTTCAAAATATTGGACTAGTAACTGTCATCCTACTTTTTGGGAGAAAAACAATATCTGCCATCTCAAAAGAAGTTTTCTTTTATTGGCATTGTGCTATACTCTCCTAGGATTGTTAAGGGCATTCTGAAATGCCAAGATTAAAAATCAGTAATTAATATTAAGTTTAAAATGTAATAATAGTGCAGAGTATTAATATTAGCTAAATAAGTTATGAAATAAATTGATGTAAAGGGATTTATGATTGGTAATGTCATCGGGTAATACATTCATAAGAATAAGACGGTAAATGCAGCACTGACTGCGACATAACTAAAATGTTTCTTTAATTCTCTACCTCTGATATAATCTGACCTTCATATTTCCCCATTGTTCAAATCCTCTGCCTTCCCCCACAGTTTCCTTTCTCTGTTTGCCCTCATCACTGTTCTCTTTTCTCTTCTTTCCTTCTGACCATTTGATCAGTCAGCCAGACTCGCTTCCAAGCAAGTCCTGCCATAGCGTCTTAATGGAAGGAAACTATAAGTCACTTTGTATAAATCCTGCATAGTGCACAACCATTATACAGAATAGTAGAGTGCCCACTCCACTCTCGTGGGCCTGTCCCTCGAGTTCTGCAGCACTGGCAGCTCCCCATTCTACCCAGAGCTTTCCATACTGTTCCTACGGACTTTCTCTGTGCACCTGCCAGAGGCTCACATAAGAACTGTGTGGCTTACTAATCCTTGATCATTCTACTCGTATGTGTATATGTATATGTATGTGTCTCCCCAAATTATATTGAATTCTCCCTATGGGAAAGAACTAAGTTATCTGATCCTGACAATTGCTGATGTACCTATATAAGAAACACGTGAAGTGATGAACAGTTTCATTCTTCAGGTCTTCTGAAAAAGAGTATTTCCATTAAGGGACTGCCAGGCTGAGAGAAACCAGGCAGCTCTATAATGCCAAGAGGAAAATTCCAGGTCTCCCACTATTCCAACATAAATCCCAACCCAGCCAAACCACAGCTCCTGCTTTCCCCTAAATATGCTGAGTCTGTTAAGAATTGAACTGAAGGAGAATTTCATTTTCACACTGTGGAGATGTACCCATGCTTGAAGTATAGAGAAATAAATTATATTGTATTGTATGGAAATAATGGCACTGACCATGCCATGGCAGTAGTGTGAACCTATTCTACTAATGCCCCATCCTCAGGTGTGTTCGGTCAAATCTTGGACTTCATATCTTAGCTATCGATTTAATGCCTCCTAGCTCCTAATGTAGCCTTCAATAAACAATGGCATTCCTTTAAGTATTTTTCCTATAAAATGAGCACCATGTTAAGTTCTTTCTGCAGATAGTGCTAGAAGGACACTGCCGGATGAGAGGGTTCCTACAATTCCCAGCATGGGCCAGGGGTAGGCAATACAGGCATGAGATGATCCAGGGGAATTCTCTTAGAATGCCACTCTATCACAGTCTCATAAAAGGCTACCTGGAACAGATTCGAGGAGCCTTCAACAAGAATCAGCACTCACTGTCAGATATGTGAGGCTATCTCGGACCTTCTGGACAAGACAATACTTCAGTTGGATGCATCCATGTAAGTGAGCCCAAGGAAACCGACAGAGGAACTGCGCAGCACACCCATACAAACTGTTGTTAAGTAATTAAATTTTGGGATGATTTGTTCTGTAACAGTAGATAACCAAAACATATATTTTTTCATCATCAAGTAATTCATCTAATTTCTTAATTATTCAATAAATTGTGTTTAAGAATAGGAGGATATTTCCTTTGGTCAAACCACCCCTCCCACCGCCACCAACAAAAACATGAACTAAAACATCTGACCATCCTGTAATCCTTTTCGCACTTACTTCTAATAGGAAATGTGGAATATTTTATATAATGCCTTGAATATCAAATATTTAAAATGGCAAACTAGACAAATAACTCAGGTAAATGTGGAGAAAGACATCCACTGCTTACAGACCAATGTTTACTTGTAAAAAGGACTTTAAAAAGGTAAAGAAAAGGAGATGTAGAAACCGAAGATATGTGATTTGGAATTACCAACCAATAAAGAAGCAAGGACTTCCACTGACAAAATCAAGCATGAGAGAACTCCCTTTCTTGCTTTTTGTGCTGCTGGGTAGACATTATGGGGTAGAACACCATTAATAGATGCTCTCTAGTGGTTTTTATCTTGCAGCTTCCATTTAAATTTGTGGGACCATGTGACATATTCTACTGAGTCTTAAGATGTATTCAGAGTTCAATTTGTGTAAATAAATTCTGAGTTTGTTCAAAATTCACTCCTACCTCATCTAAGATTCTGTGTGTGTGTATGCGTGTGTGTGTGTGTGTGTGTGTGTGTGTGTGTGTTTATGTGTGTATTTATAGAGCCTTGGAGGGTCTGTGGGCAGAAAGGGGTGATATTATATATTATTCAGGTATATCTTATCCTGCTGGCCACAGAGAAGCCATAAATAAATGCAAATATAGGTAAAAGCATCCCCCACATCCCACCTGCTCAAGGCCCCAGTATGGAAAGTTCTGTTCCTCCAGGTTCCCTGTCTTTGCACGCTAAACACATACTCCTTCCCTTTCACACTCCTCAGCTGCTAGAAAAGTCCTGTTTCTTCCTAGTAACCAAAGCAGCCATTCAGGGAGCAAACATAGAGATAGGGAAGGAGAATGAACTATAAATAAACACAGCACAAGTAATTCTTCTCTACTGTAATTATTAAGAAATGAATTTGAGAGGTGCCTGGGTGGCTCAGTGGGTTAAAGCCTCTGCCTTTGGCTCAGGTCATGATCCCAGGCTCCTGGGATGGAGCCCTGCATTGGACTCTCTGCTCAACAGGGAGCCTGCTTCCCCCTCTCTCTCTCTGCCTGCCTCTCTGCCTACTTGTGATCTCTGTCTGTCAAATAGATAAATAAATACATCTTTAAAAAAATACTGTTAAAAAAAGAAAATGAATCTGATTCTTAGACACCATACAATCTATATAGTCAAATGAGTGCCATCCTTTCAAATTTTAGACTCCAATTAGCAGATACCAATCACTGTGATCTAATGAGCGCTTACTATATGCCAATCCGGCATTGTTCCAAGCACTCAACCTGTACTACCTCACTTAATCTGACAACAATCCTAGAAGGTAGGCAGTATTAATAATCTCAGATTACAGATGGGGAAACTGAGGCACAGAGAAATTCAATCATTTATAACTCTCAACAGTAGACCCAGGACTTAAACCCAAGCAGTCTGATTCCAGAGCCTGTGCTCTCAATAATGACCCTACCAATCTGCCTGCCAATTTCACATCCTTTTTCCAATTATGCTCTCATTCTTTAAAATTCTTCTTTAGCAATTTCCCTCAGGACCAATTTATCAGTCATAGAAGAACACTTGTCTCAATAACTTCTAATCATTCCACATTTTATTTTTTTTAATGATAATATCCTGCATGATCCCATTAGTCACTGTTCTGGTAACTATGAAAGATATAAAGTAAATAAATAGAAAAAATACAGCAGACCCTGACACCAAAGTACTTACTGTTTCAAACTAAAAATGTTCCCTTTAAGCTTCATGAAGGCAAAAGTCAGAAAAATTCAAAAATATATTAGTGCTTTAGACCCTGATAAAAACACACATGGATTTTTCATCATATTAAAATATAGAATATGGAGTATTTATACAATGCAATATTATTTACCCATTAAAAGGAAGGAAATCCTGCCATTTGCAACAACATAAATGAACCTAGGGGATAATATGCTAAGTGAAATAACCCAGACAAAGACCAAAAAAAAAAAGCGGATTTCATAAAAACGGAGAGTGGAGTGATGGTTGTTCAGGGCTGTGGGAAGGGAGAAATGGGGAGATGTAGATCAAAGGATACAAAATTTCAGTTATAAGAAGAAAGAGTTCCGAGGCGCTAAGGTACAGTATGTGTCTGTGATTAATAATATGGTATTGTTTGCTAAAAAGTCGCTGAGAGTAGAGCTTGAGCATTGTTGCAAGAACACAACAGAAGAAAGTTAACTATGTGGATGGATGTGTTAATTATCCTGATCTTAATAATCATCCTATGATGTATATGTCAATCAAATCATTGTGTTGTATATTTTAAATACATACAACTATATGTGTCCATTTTCCCAATTACTTAATAAAGTTTAAAAAAAGGCATTTCAGACAAACAAACAAACAACGAGAATGACTCATTTTCACTTAAAATTTTTTTTCATTTTAATAATTCAAAATATTTATTAAGATTCTGTAAGTCTGTTCTTCAAGCCCCAGGGAAACAGCAGTGAACAAAGTCAACAACAGCCCCACCATCATGGAGTTTGTGTTTTAGTGGAAGAAACATAGGATAGATCAATTAAAATATGACATAATGTCAGATAGAGGCAGATGCTATGAAAATATAAAGCAAGAGTAAGGGACAGTCAGAAGGAGGCTGCTGTTTGGGGTAGATGATCAGGAAAACCTTCCTCCAGAAGTGACATTAAAGCAGATACCAGAAGGAAGTAAGGACATAAACTCTGTGGCTAGCCAGAGAAAAAGAAACCATGTAGGAGCATTTTGAAGATCTGAAGGAACAGCACACGGGGGAGAGAGAGAGAAGATTAAAATTTTGTTACAGTCGAAAGAAGCAATTTTCTTTATTGCTCATTGTGTCAAGTACTGTTCATAACCATGCAAGTATTAGATCATTCATATAATAAATACTTCTGGTGAGCCTACAAAATACCAGACTCTGGGGTGGGGATAGTAGTAAACAAAATCATCCAGGCATATCACAAAATAAGTGAAAAGTTCAACCATATGAAAGAAAAGTGCATGAAATATGTAGACCAGGGAAAATACGTGTTGGCTAGGAGGTTTCTCCAGAGAAGACAACACTCCAGCAGAGAGATGGAGGATGAAAAAGATTTAACCAGATGGCCACTGGGGAGTATTCTAAGCAGAGGGAGCAGCACGTGCCAAGGCCCTGTGGTCAGTGGGAACACAGGTGCAGCAGCTAGAAATCAATAGAGTGAGGGCAGGGCTAAAGTAAAGATTATGACTTGGCAGGGGCTAGAATATGCAGGGTTGTGGGCTTGTAGCCACACTGAAGACTTGGTCTTTAAATAATTAGCAACTGGAAGTTACCGAACTGTTTTATGTCATTTAAGAGTTCTGAGTTTATTACCGCATTTTTAAGAATGCAAGAGGTACAGTCAATTGTTGGGTGTGCTTCACTTTGTCTCTGCTTGTCCAAGTTTACCTGCAGGTTTATTATCATCCATCCAATGGAATCTTCCCCAGCGTTCCTTTAAATTATCTAATGTCATAATGTGAATGGGATTACACTAAGCAATAAAGCCTCAAAGAATTCCCATTCCAGGATTAGTCAAAGTTTTCCATTCATTTTAGCTCATACTTGCTTATTATCCAGAAATCCCAAATGAGTGTTCCATGAAGAACATGCCTAAAATGTTTCTCAGAACTTCAAACTCTAAAATTTGCTCTGAAAATGCCATTGAAGATAGTGTGCAGTCTTGGACTCTGGAATTGAAGTAAGACATACAGATAAAAACCAGAACCAAGGACCATATTTGGAGACTATTTTCCATGAGAAGGATAACAATGAACTGCTTCATAATGAATCAAATCAGAGGAAGAAAAGGAGCTTTTATTGACCTTCTGTTCTAGCACAATCAGTCCAGTGTCCACAAACCATTTATCTAGCAGCTGAGCTATAGAATAAAGAATGCTCTGAGGCACTTCCTACAAAAGTAGATAAAGAGAACTTTCTTCCATTAAATAAGGTAATATTTGAGGAAGCAACGGCAAAAGAAAGAGCAAAGGACAAGGGAACATCAGACTCATCAAATGCTTGGGCCTCCAGAAGGCAGGAACAGGCATCCTATGTCTACATTAATAGTCTCAGAGAAGTTCAGGATTATACAAAGATTATAGAATTTGGTGGGAAACACTTTGGGGATGGCTAAAAGGACAATTAAAGAAAAAGGCAGGAGGTATGAGACTCAGAGCAGGGAGGGACCATGAAATATATCTGCTTTATTTTTGTCCAATTCACAAACTCAGAAAATGAAGATACAGAAAATTCAAAAGGAACTGGACGTGTCACTCATATTAGGGAACGTCCTAAATTTGCAGTCATCACTTGAGAGAATAACTAGCCAACAGGGTCAGAATCGTGGTAGGAACCCTGACACTATTCCGAATATTCTTGTAGGAAAGGCATTTTTAAAATGATACTGTTACTTACAAAGAATTTCCACCCTCCCTTGAGAAGATTTATTCAGAATCCTATCCCTGGGAATTAACTGCACAACAACAAAGTAGATTAAAAAAGAAGATGGAAGTATCTAGATGGCTTGACCTGCTGAATAAGATTTGAGAATATTTCCCTGAATGTGTTATGTCTACTGATGACTCTATCTGCTTGCTAATTTGAAAAGATTCAGACAAATGATACGTGATCAGCAAAAGAAGATTCTCACTGCCTAATAATTAATGGGTTGTAAAGGAACCCTCAAAGCATACTAAATAAGTTACAAGTGTTTCAATTCATCAAAATATAAACACCCATTTACCCAAGAAGCAGCCAACTTTATAAACATAGGTCTAAGTATATATGTCACCATTTATTCATTCACTCAATAAAATGTATTCAGACCCTATTATCTCCTGGGTGCCAGGATACATATTAGTACACAAAAAGCCTTTCTCTTGCCCTTGAACATTTACAGGAAGAGAGAGAAAAACAGTCCTTTTTCAAGCAGGTACAATAAAATATTCCAAGTGTCATGGTGAGTAGCGAGTCTGTTAGTTCCTTCACAAATTCTTCAACAATTGCACACCTACTATGTGCCAAGGAACGTTTCAATTTATAAGTAATGAAAGTAGTCTCCATGAGGGGCAGAGTCACCCTAAAGACAATTTCTTGTTGTTATTTCAAACACACATAATGATGTATACTTGTGTACATGTGTATTATCTGGGTAATTGAGGAAAACATTAAATAAGCTCCTTTTCCTAAAATCGTCTTTCTTTTGCAAGCCAAGACATGACACTAAAGCCCCAAACAGTTAGGTGTGCTGTTTGAGAACCATAAAATAATTGTCCTTACCAGGAATACAGGATTGTTCCAACAACAGACGTGAGTTTACTGTTTTCTTGTTTTTGCTTTGCCAGCCCAAAGTCAGCTATAATTCACAAAAAACCGCAATGTTATTATTATCATGGTTCCTTAGCTTTTGACATTCTACACAATAACTATTAAAGTTCACAACAGAAAGCTTTAACCTTCTGTCAAAACGTGCCATGTGCCAATCTTCCACACCACTCGCAGTCTTAATTAATCACATGCATACAATAGGCCACTGTGCTAGATATTTTGAAATAATGAGATTTATCACTAAAATGCTAAAATAAATTTTGCTGACTGAAAAGTAGGGCAAAGGACTTATCAAACTTGTGATTCCACTTTTTAGGTTACGTTTATAAGTTTCAAATAAATAAAATGAATCTGATATTTGCATATGCCAGGTATCACCTCATTTGGACAGGGGAAAAAAAAAAAAGCTAAAATAAGGTAAGCCTGAATAACCACCATAGAGACCTGAAAATCTGATATTAAATGGCATCTAACTGTACTATCACAGTAAATAATGATACTGAGAATCATCTCAAAATATATATCAACAAACAATTGTGATTTTCAACTTAGAACACCAAATATTTATATTTAATATGAGCACTAGCTGTACTTTTTTTTTTTTTTTAAAGATTTTATTTTATTTATTTGACAGAGAAGAGAGAGATCACAGGTAGGCAGAGAGGCAGGCGGTGGGGGCGGGGGGACGGCGAAGCAGGATCCCTGCTGAGCCAAGAGCTCAATGCAGGGCTCGATCCCAAGATCCTGAGATCCTGAGATCCTGAGACCATGACCTGAGCTGAGCCAAAGGCAGAGGCTTAACCCACTGAGCCACTCAGGCGCCCAAGCGCTAGCTGTACTTTTCAAAGCACCTTTAGATACTTCTCTTTTTAAACCACTCAACAACTTAGGTCAAAGTGACGGAAACAGATATTCTTCATAGCCTCTAACACTTTGAGAGATTTAATTACCAGGGCTACACAAAATGACAGTGCTGAACCAGCTCAAGAATTCAGGGTGCTATGCCGAATAAAATTTGGTGTTCACAATATCACTTTGTACACGGCACCAAATATTTATAATATTTCACTGTAGTGTCCTTTTTTAAAAAAGATTTTATTTATTTATTTGTCAGAAAAGACAGAAAGAGAGAGAGAGAGCAAAGCAGGGGGAGATGCAGAGAGAGAGAGAGAAGCAGGCTCCCCACTGAACAGGGAGCCTGACATGGGGGCTCTCTATCCCAGGACCCTGGGATCATGACGTGAGCTGAAGGCAGATGCTTAACCAACTTAGCCACCCAGGTGCCCCTGCAGTGAACTTTAATAAAGGTATCTAATAATGTGTCTATACTAATATGTCTTCCAGGTTGAAAATATTCCATAGTAGTTAGACTTCAAACTAACAGTAATTCACATTATTAGTAACAATACCCATTTACTAAACAACTTTGAAATAACACAAATTGAGCTACTTGCATGAATTGCCTGATTGAATACTGCTAGCAATCCTGAAAGACAGGTGTTACTACGGTTAGTACAGCTTAACACTTAAAGCAAGAACAAAGGAACCAGCCTCAGTTCAAATCTTGGCTCCATCATGTGCGACCAGAGTAACTCTGAGTAAATTATTTAATCTCCCTTTGCAGTAGTTTTCTGACCTCTAAAATAAGGATTATAACAGCATAAATAGTAGTAACTAGTATGACACAATATCAAAATCTGAATAAGTTAACATATATAAATTCAGGATAATACAGATTGAACAACTGATGCTTATTATTCAGTCTTCGCAGCCACCCATTTTATAAATGAGAAAACTGAGGCTCAGGTTACTTAGAGATTGAGTAACTTGCCCCAAGGTCTTACAAGGAGAAATTAACAGTAAGATGTGAATCTGGGGTTACTTAATTCTAAAGCCCCAAATCCTTATCAAAACACAGTACTACCAACAAAGAAAAAACAGGCCCAGATCATTTCAATAACAAATTCTACCAAACATTTAAGGAATAAATATCGATTTTGCACAAACTCTACCAGAAAATAGAAGAGAACACTTCCAAACTCATTTAACAAAGCCAAGATTACTCTGAGACCAAAGCCAAAGACATTAAAAGAAAATACAGAACAAAATCCCCCATGAAAATACACACACACACACACAGAATCAAAAAATATATAAGCAAGTAAAATCTAGGCATAGGTAAAAATGATAATACATAAGGGCCATTATGCCAGAAATGCAAGGCTAATTCAATATTTAAAAGTCAATCAGTAGAGTTCACCATATCAGCACATTAAAGAAGGAAAATCATGTGATCATATGTATGAAAAGAATTTGACAAAATTCAACATCTGTTCTTTCCATAAAAGTATAAATAGTTATGTACTTCCTTAACCTGATAAAAGGCATCTATAAAAAGCTACAACTAATTCTCTACTTAATATGAATATTTTTCTTTCAAGTTCAAAAACATGGGGCGCTTGGTGGCTCAGTCATCAGGCCTCTGCCTTCGGCTCAGGTCATGATCTCAGGGTCCTGGGATCAAGCCCCACGTCAGGGCTCCCTGCTCAGAACCGCGTTGGGGCTTCCTTGCTTCTCTGTCTCCACCCTGCTCCTGCTCTATCTCTGTCGCTATCTCTGTCTCTCTCAAATAAGTAAATAAAAATATTTAAAAACAAAACAAAACAAAGCTGGATGTCAACTAGATTTGTTGTAGTGATCATTTTACTATATATACAAACATCAAATTATTATGTTTTACACCTGAAAGTAATAACATGGCATGTGTCAATTATATCTATTAAAAAAAAAAAACAAAAGATGTGGCAAGCTTGTTAATATATTGCTATACACTTTGATGAGATTGCTATATAAACAAATTGTTTAATGTGCCGTTCATAACTGAATTCTTAAAATAAAGCAAAAACATTTTTTTTCCTTCTGAAGAAGATAAAGAAGAAGAAGATGGAGACAAAAAAGGAGGAGGAGAAGGGAACATACTACTACAATGGCAGAGAAACAAATATCCAGGAATAATATGATAAAAGACATGAAAGATCAATGCAGGGAAAATTATACAATTTTGTTACAGTCATTAAAGACTAAAATTAATGGAAAGAAACTCCAAGTTCATGGATTAGAATTCTCAATATTACATAGATACCATTCTTTCTAAACTAACTTATGTAATTCCAGTCAAATGCCTCCAAATATTTTGGGTAGAATTTCACAAACTAAGTGTAAAATTAACATACTTAATAGAAATAGAAACAAAAGGAGCCATCAATTTTGATAAAAAGACAAGATTTCCTATAAGATATTAGAAATTATCACAAGGCAGTATTAACTGAAGGATACAAAAAGAAAAGAAAAAAAACAAGGCAAGAATGTTCCCTCTCACCATTCTTATTCAAGATTGTACTAGTGTTCCAAGTTGAAGTAAGTAAGCTAGTAAGTACGATACTTGCATACAAATCTTTGCAAACATAATTTTTTATTTCTTTTTTAACAAATTTGTTGCAGTGAGATTACTGGATAATACAATAAGTGTATGGTTAAGTTTTTTAAAAACTGTCAAACCAATATATTTTCCAGTGCTTTCTCACCAGAAATGTATGAGTTCTAGTTGCTTCTAATGCCTACCAGCATATGGTATTGTCAGATTTATTTATTTAGTTACTTACTTATGTACATATTTATTTATTTATTTTGGATTTTTTGTTCCCTCAAGTAAGCTCTAGGCTCAAGGTAGGCCTTGAACTCATGACCATGAGAGCAAGAGTCACGTGGTCTACCAACTGAGCCAGCCAGGTGTCCCTGTTGTCAGTTGTTGTTGTTTTTTTTTTAATTAACCATTCTAGTAAGTATGTAGTGAAAGCTCAATATAGTTTTAATTTGCACTTCCCTAATGACTAATAATTTTGAACATTTTTCATGTACTTATTTGTCATCTGTGCATCTTTTTAGTGACATACCTATTCAAAATGTGGTCCATTATTTGATTAGGTTTTTTGTTTTCTTATGATTGAGTGTTGGGTACAAATTCTTTATCAGGTATATGATTTGTAAATATTTTCTTCCAGGCTGAAGCTTGTCTTTTCATTCTCTTAATGTCTTCCATAGAACAGAAGCTTTAAGCTTTGGTGAATTTCAATTAATTTTTTTTCTTTTATATATTGCAGTTTTGATGTTATAGCTAAGAAATCCTTGCCTAATTCATGTAAAATAGTGCAGGCTATTCTGCTGAAAGGCCAGACAGAGTAGAGCAGCCTGGAGGATGAGAGGCCCAGCTGCAGCCAGACTCCAAATCATCCCTGCCAGCCATGTGAGTGTCCACGCTTCACCCTGAGTCAAGGCTTCAGATGCAGCCCCAGCTGACAGCTTCACTGAATTCTCTTAAGACACCCTAAGCCAGAACCACTCAGCTAAGCTGCTCCTGGATTCCTGGCCCTCAGAAATGGTGTCTTCAGCTGCCAAATTTCGCAGCAATTTATTACATAGTAATAACTAATACAACCGCTACCACCTTAGTCCAAACCGCCATGCATGTTCACGTAGACTACCGAACAAGACCTCCTCAGCAGGACTCGTGCTGCTATCACTCCCTCCAAAACATAATTATCTATGCTGGAGCCAAAATGATCTTGGGAAAACCAGGAGCAGAGACTACCACTCACAGTTAAAGTTCAACAAAGACTTCTAATAAATACTAAGAATAAAACCCAAACTCCTACCAGGTATAGAAGACCATATATTTCTGGGTTTTCAGAGAAGTCTTTCTTGACCATACTATCATAAATATTTGTCCCTTTCTTTAATACTCTTCTTTTACATTTGGTCCATATCTTTCATTATCTAATTTTTTTTACATTATATTGCCATTTAAAATCTTTAATCAAATTTCATCAAAGATTACCGGACATGTTTCATGCCATGATTAGCTTTCTATAAACAACTTTGCTTTCTGTATACAAATCAATGTCAATGAAATGAAAAATAAAACCGTCTATGAGGAAAATAACTTTATTAACCTTGTTTCCAACTTTATTCCCAGACTTTGTCAGCATAATTAGCAGCAAAGAATGAATTGTGTCTAAGCAAACACTGAGAAGAGCTGGTTGTCCAAGGGACTTGGCCTTAAAAATATTAGAGATCTAGATTTTATCCATGAACAAAATGTTGAAAAGAAGTCATAATATAAAATAGCAGCTCCCAGTAACTTCCTCAAGTTTTATCTTCTTCAAGAAAATGGCTCAGCTCATTGGTCTGCTTCATTCTTGGAAGCCTTATCAAAATTCTCCACAAGATCTGGAACTTCATCATCCTCCTTCTCTCTGGGAACAAGGGGTGGTTTTCCATCCACACACTGTGTGGGCATAGCTTCAGCTAGTCTTTGTAAACTAGTCAAACTGTCTGCACCGAGTTGGTTGAAGATACTGGGTAGCATTTCTGTCAGCTGCTCTGTCTCAGTATGGCCTGCAATGGAGACAGTGTTCACCACCAGGGCTTCTCGAACTTTCAGGTTGTGAAAGTGGATTTCTGTTCCTTGGTTTGTGAACACATTCACTTCTTCAATACCAGAGATATTGTTTGCCCCTAACTTCTTTAAGGAGAACTTAAGCTTTTTATCATCTGCTCTAGTGTTCTATGAACCATCTTTCGGGGAGCAGTACCTTTCCCACCAATGCGTACTTGTGCTTGCAGTGTGATTAGTTTCTCCTGATTCATGATAGTTTCTTTGATCTTGCTGGAGCAAAAATGGGACCATGAGGGTGACGAGGGGTCTGTTTTTGTTTAATATTCATTTATGTATTTAGTGTTTATCATTCTTAACTAGTATGCAAGAGCCATACTTTGTGTTATCACTGTATATTGACAGAGCTATATCTTTTGATAAATATATGGATACATAGCTGACCCTTGAACAATATGAGCGTTAGGGGTGCTAATGGCCAGCACAGTCAAAAATCCATATATAACTTGGATTCTCCCAAAACTTAACTACTAACAGTCACCTGTGGAACAGAAGCCTTGTAATATAAACAGCCAACAAACATACTTTGTACATTATGAGTATTATGTATTGTATTCTTACAATAAAGTAGACAAAAATGGTATTAAGAAAATTGTAAGGAAGAAAAAATACACTTACAACCCTGAACTGTATTTACTGAAAAAAAAAAAATCCATGAATAAATGGACCAGTGCAATTCAAACCCATTTGTCCAAGGGTCAAATATATATGTATATCTATCATCTATCTATCTATCTATCTATCTATCTAAATATCTAAATATCTAATTATCTAATTATATATCTATCTGCCCTCTCAGTTCAGTAGCAGTAATGAGAAATAGTAGAAGACTAAGTTTTACAAAGTATTTTTTAAAACTATTCACAAGTTAAGGGCACCTGGGTGGCTCAGTTGGTTAAGCATCCGACTCTTGATTTTAGCTCAGGTCATGATCTCCAAGTCCTGGGACCGTGCCCGATATTGGGCTCCACAAACAGCAGGAAGTCTGCCTGAGATTCTCCCTCTCCCTCTGCGTTTACCCATTCTCCTCTGCTCAGGCTCTCTCTCTCAAATAAATAAACAAATATTTAAAAAAGGACTATTCATGAGTTAGACAGCTTGCTTTAATCTTCCCATTTCTCCTTGTGTGTATTGGAGAAAATTAGTAGAAATAGTATAGCATATCAGTATTGTTGGGAGCTCATTATAACTTTTGCACACATAGACTTCATGTACTTACAATCTAAAATAATCCTTTAACTTTTAGTCTTAGTGCTACATAGAAATTATCTTGTTTTTATAAAAATGCCATTGATTTTGAAAGGCAAAAACTAAGCAGTGGTAATTACAAGGGTTCTACTCACTCTATGTAATGTAGATAATGGCAGAAACTCAGATGGATGTCTACAAAAACACAGGTAGTTGAAAAGTATTCATAAAGAGAACAAAAGCTAATATTGTTTGGCCATTTGGAAGATTTTGGTAGTAGTGATAATGTTTCTATTACTCTTTCTACATTCATGATCATATTTGGAGCAGAGGAAAAGGATTTATTTCAGAAACTGTAGTCATAAAAGCATTCATGTGCTATTATAGAAATTCAAAATGACAACAGATGACATTTTACATATAGCACATTATGCCTAAAAAAAAAAAACAGTAAAAAAATCTCTCCTTGGATAGAATGAATGATATAGGAAATGCTAAAACTGTAGCCTGTTTGTGCTACAGCCTATAGCTGTCAACCTTCAGATGGAAAATGTATATGGCCTTTGTTTGAGTGCCTAGATTCTTGCTCTGTCATTTACTATCTATGTGACATTGGATCCATAACTCAACTACTCTGTTTTCTCAAAAAGAGCCTATGAAACTTATCTTTTACAAGGAGTCATAAGGTATTTCCATCCCTCTCCATAGGGCACTTTCACCCACCACCTGTGTCAGTAGCTCCCAAATTCAAAGCCATGCCAGTTCATTCCCAGCTATAGCAGCACCTGGCCCTTCATACCCCAGACTGAGCTCATCATTCACAGTCACCCAGGATACCCCAAGCAGCAGATGGCATTTCATCTTCCCCATTTTCTGGGCTTGAAATCTCTGCCTCTTCCCTGTTGCTCCTGTGTTCATTAACTCCTCACCTCTTACATCTGACTCTTTCTTTTTATTCTGTGACCATAGTTTAAATATACCAGGAGCTCAGGCCCTCCCTCTTCCTGAAAGAAAGGTGCATCTCATTAGAAAATTTTCTTTCTAATTCATTCCACAGGGTATTTAACAATGGAATTACCTACCAACCCCTGTCTTCATTACAACAAGCCCCCATATAAGTGCCAGAATGTCTCTTGACTGCTATGGTTTATAAAGTTTCCAGCTGTCCTAGGCCTTCAATACTGTCCCTTTACTCACTGATTCATCCATTTCTCCCATAACCAGATCAGAAGCTATCCATATTGACATAGCCCATAGGGACCAATGGTAGAGATACACATTAAACAAAGTATTACATATATAAATTTATAAATGTGGTAAGATCACTAAAAATCAGGTAGATCTATAATACTATGAGAGAGTAACACAGAAAACACAGCAGATCAGGAAAATCTGTGACAAAATGGTGATTGAGGGAATACATAACAGAGGACAAGAGTTAACTAGGTAAGAAGAGAAAGTGGGAAAGAGATATCCAGCAGAGGAACCTGCATGTGCAAAAGTCCTGTGATCAAGGAAACATGATCCATTAAGTAACTGAGGGAAAGTCCCGTGATCAAGGGAGCATGGTCAATTGAAGACCTGAAAAAAAGGCCAGGTTGATTGGGAGGGTAGACAATGAGGGGCATGGCCAGATGATGCAAGACCCTGCAGGCCATGTTTAGATGAAAGATCCCTGTCAATATTGTCGAACTTAAAATGTCCACTCAACAAAACTATTGGATTCCTCCACTTCATTCAACACAGTTCTTAATTTTGAAGCCCCCATGCCCACAAGGATATCTTCTTCTTTACCTGAATTGATCTTTCTGGGGGAATACTGTAAAGAGAGTTGATGAAGAGATGAACACTAGAGCCAGATGTAGATCATCCCTGGTACTGTCAACCAATTAGCTGGGTGATTTAAGCGAGTTTTCTAACCTCTCTAACTCTTTTCATTATCGATGAGAATGGGAATGTGCCTGAGATATTGGATGAGGTAATGAACATATAACTTTCATCCTATAGTAAATGCTTAAGAGATGTAGCTATGGGTGGTTCCTCCTTTCCTTCAAAGCACAGCTAAAATTTTCACCATGATAAAAATGTCTTTTCTGAGTAAAATAAAAACCATGAGTGACTGTGACAATTTCAGGAAAAGATCAGTTGAAATCTCTACGGTGCCAGGCAATGACAGAGGCATCTACTTGATGCCTAATTCAGAAAGATATCCATCTTGTAACCTCTCTCATCTCTCTACCTCTCGGCTCTTTCCTTCTGCCTCAGTAAATGAAGGCCAACTTCCAACTTCCACAGTGACAAGATCATCAGTAACATCCTCTCCAGGCAGGGCTCTGTGGGGAAATAAGGGGTTCTTGGAAAGATGCTCAACAAACCCCCACCTCTTCAGCGCTTCCTCCTCCGAAAGCCACTCAAATTCCTAGTGTGAGCTCTTCCACTGTGCCACCCACCCTTCCAAAGCTTCCTTCCCCAGTGCAGGCCTTTCCCTAGATGAGAGAGAGTAAAGTATTTCCCTTTCTCAACGGCATCATTATTTGATTGATTTATTTCGACAGAATTATTATCAAAAAGAGTTTTAGGATGAAAAATTCAACTCCTGATATAAAAGTACTTTCTGAATTCTAGGTAACTCCATATCTTTGATACACAAACATCATTTCACTCTAGGACATCTACCAGTAGACTAGATTCTCAAGGGAAACCAGTGTCCTTACTAAATATGGGCTCTTCTAAAATCACTTTCCAGTGTGGGCTTTGTTCTGGTTACTATGACTTGGAATAACGAATGAAACTTTTAAACACATGGTTCTAATATTAAATAGGAGTACTAAGGATCAGATTCTTATAAAAACAGTAAGTCAGGCTCTTGCTCTTTCTCATTCTCTCTCTCTCTCACACACACACATACACACACACACACACACACACACACTGTTTGTGGCATGATTATAGAGTTTAAAAGGCTCCAGTGGCTTCAGTACACTTGGGAGGCTGGGCAGACTGATCAGATGTGTAGTAGCATGCACTGTTGAATTAGTCTGTGTAAAAATAGACACTCCCACCCACTCACCATGCTGTTTCAAAGAACACACTTTGGGAAAACTCACAAAATGAAAATAACATGTCCAGAACACATCAGATTCTACCCTTTACATTAAAAATTCCTCAGAGAACTAAATCATAACCCAATATGCCCATATGAAAACACACACTAAAACAAATTTTATTATCCTGGTCCTTTTGTGCTTTTATAGGCCATATAAACCCAGCACTGGAAAGATTTTAGTTCCATTTTTTTCCTAAGATAGTAGACATCCAAGCCCCCCTTATTCACTTATGCAGTCAATTAAGGTTAGTCCATCCCACCAGGAGAGCATAACAATCATCTGGTCAAGATCATCACTTTCAGGATGTCCTGCTTGGACTTTCTTGGAACTACCATTCTCATCTTTTCCTGGAAGCCAACTGCTATTCAAATCTCAGAATTGCAGAATGACCCACTGGCAATGTGAGAATTTTTGAAAATTTTTTAGAAATTAAATTTGACTATTTCCCTATTTCACATGACTTAATAGCAATATAAGGAAACCGGTGGGCTTGACAGAAAATATTCTTGCTTTCCTAGTGACATGAAGGTAATTTGTTGACTGAGAGAAATTCTAGAAATAGTGTGGCTACCCTTACTACACAGATGTTACACGATGGTATGCAACATGAGTGACTCAATAGTCTGTAGTCTTTTAAGAACACTCAAAGCTCTGTGTTGGCTTAGACTCAAAAAGATACTATATCTGGTTTATGAGAAGTAAACCAGACAACATGTTCAAAGAAAGATCAAGAGACCTACAAAAGCTACAGACTCATTATGTGCCTAGTTAGCCAGGAGATTTTGGAGGGGTATGAGATAATATGCATAGAAGGACTTTGACTTCCCTATCAGAAGTGTAATACTAATTCATTTTTCCTGTAATGACGTAGATTTCTCAACCACAGCTGAACCAACCAATGACAATTAAAATCCACTAATCCTCTAGAAAACAATTAAAATGCCAAGACTCTAGCAATACAAGAGAGGTCTAATTTGATTTCTCAAACTTTGTTGGCACTCAATAGAGTAAATTCTTTCATACTTTGGGTTACATTATTTGCTGCAATGCCAATGGGAATTGCTTGTAACTTTCCCCATTTATGCACCTGATTTCACTTTAATCCTCATTTCCTCTTATATTAAACACTCTTCCCATAAAATCTTAACTGTCAAGGTCAAGATCTCAAACCCAACTATCTTCCCTAATCATCATTTTCCTTTGTAACTGGTTTCTAAATATTTCTACCTGGGTATGTTTTAGTTCATTTGTTCATACATTCATTCATCTATCCATGTAGTCAATAAACATTATAAAGTGCTTTCTGAGAAAAAAAAGTCAAGAAAACCAGTTTCCTTTACCTCAAGGAGGGAATGGCAATAAATCACTGCCCTATGTGCTGAGAAAGGCAAGCCTGCTATCCTTAAGGAGCCCAGAAATAGCACCTGTCAGATGTGGCCATCAAAGATGCCACCTGGAGGAATGGCATTTGAATTGAGTAGCAGAGGGCATTCCAGGTAGAGAGAACACAATGTTGGAAGTCACAGAGGTATAGGACCATAGCACGGTCTGTTCAGGAGGGAGCAATTTGTCCCATGAGGCTAGAGTAAAGAGCAAAGGTGAGATCATGAAGAAAGGAGTTTGGGCACCCTAAGGAATGTCATAGGGAGCTACCTAAAGGACTTTAACCAGGAAAGGATATGATCAGATTTCTAAAGCAGTATGTCCAAACCATTACACCCCTCACCCAATTCTCTGGTGTCACAATCTTCACAAACTCAGACTCTTTCTCACTGTTCTCACACCTCATTGACTAAGCACAAAATCTTATAAATTCTGGGTCTCAAATAATTGATGAATCTAATCCTTCTGCGATATCCTCTTCTGCTGCTGCCATAGGTGAAGCCCACATTACATCTTCCCTGGACAACTGCAAGGGCCTTTGGCAGCAAATACTGAGGACTAGCTCTCAAAAAGCCATTAGGGGTGCCTGGGTGGCTCAGTCGTTAGGCATCTGCCTTCGGCTCCAGTCATGGTCCCAGCGTCCTGGGATCGAGTCCTATATCGTGCTCAATGCTTCCTCTGCCTGCTTGTGTTCCCTCTCTCACTGTGTCTCTGTCTAATAAATAAATAAAATCTTTTTTTAAAAAAGCCATTAGCCACCCCTTTATCCCTTTCTTAGCCCCAACTATAGAGGCTGAAAGCTCAACTAGACAGTCGCCCTTATATCTAGGGGTGGTAACATGACTTGGCTTTGGCCAACAAAAGTAAGACATATAATGGGACTGAAAGATTTTCTTTAATGATAAAAGGAAATAGCCATTTGAAGAACAGAATTGTGTTTTTTGTTTTTTGTTTTTAACCTAGCTGCCATCCTACTTCCTGTCTGAATCCGGTAATGATACCTGGAACTCTGGCCAATCTGCTGAGGATAATGGAGGGAAAAGATAGAAATGCCTAGATCATGGTTGACCTCCTTGAATTGTTAAACCAGCACTAGAACTGCCCACCTCCAGACCCCTTGTTATGAGATCATTACACGTCCTTATCGTATAAGTCATTGTTATTCTGGCTTTTTGCATCTGAACAGATCTTAACTGATACATCTCCTAACTGGGGATCTGTCTCCAGTCTTTCCCTATGGTGACCCTACCCTGCCATTACAATTATCCTGCACATCCCATATCTGATCACATTATTTCCAGTCTAGAAACTTCTAAAGATAAGTCTCTGACTAAATAAACATCAGTACCTAAGCTCCTCACCCACCAAAGTCCCTATTGTCTTGACTCATTGAACATCACACTAGTGCCTAGGCATACTGTACCACTTTGGTTCTCTAACCTTTTGTATTGCTGTAGCTCATGCCTGGAATTCTTTCGTGCTCAACTCCTCACCTGAAGACCCCACAGACAGAGTCAATCACATTTTCCCCTGCACCTGAAAGTTGTGATAGACTACATTCTCTGGGGAGGAGGAACATATCTTCACCCTTTTAAACTTGACTTGCTTTGACCCATGAAGTCAGGGCAGAAGTTTTAAGAGTGGAGGTATGGTTGCCATGCTTTTGCTTTCCTGCCTCTGCAATGTTAAAGCAGGTGTAAAGGAGCTTCAGGAAGGCTGGGTCTCTGAGCACAGCTCCCTTAGTGACCGACATCGCACACAGAGTATGAGCTAAGATAGAGACCTTGCTGTTTTAAGCCAGGGTGGGCAAATGTTTTCTTTTTTTCCTTTCCTTCTTCTTCTTCTTCTTCTTTTTTTTTTTAAATTTGGGATCAGGGGAGAAAATGAGAGCATGAGAGGCTTGTATTAAAATGTGGGTATTTGAAAAGGTCAAGAAATGTGAAATGGTGGGTCTGCGAGCAAGTTCATTTCCAACAGATCCCCTCCTTCAGAGCCATTCTATAATGGGATAGTATAGTGTAGGTCTTACTTGACCTGCTGAAGCACTTAGAAATGACCTTGGCTATACTTTGCTTAGTGTGCTACTGAGTCAGGTCTGTTTCCTGTGTGGCATCCAAGGTTGCAAATAAGTGCAGAGGCAAGACCTGGACATGTTTCACAGAACAAGTCATTAAAATATACAGTCTTTTAAATGGAAACATATTTAGACATTAAAATTAAACACCATTTGTAAAACCACACAAACCTAAATATTAGTATTTAATATAAAGTTAGTACTTTCTACTCTGCTGCCTCATGAAGGCAAATTCCCAGCTAGTGTGCTTACTATAAATAATTGCACACCAACCTCAATTTTAAAACATCTAATTCATCTACATTAAGAAAAAGAGAAGAAGAGGGAAATTTTGATTTTTCTAAAGCTTTTTTGTCTGGTTACATTTTCAGTACATTTTGTCTCATGGATCTTAAACATCACTTGTCAATTCTGTGTATCTTTCCTGGGAGTAAATAAGCCTTCTAGCACAAGAGAAGAGAAAAATAAAATATGACAAGGCTGCCCCTTTGTGGTGACATGATTTCATACACACCCCAGCCTCTTTTTATAGGCTCTATGAATGGCTTTATTTCAACCTCCCAAAATATGGGCATCTTCTATATTTGGTTTCAAATTAATGCTAGGTTTTAATTTAACCACACCCATCATAAAAATAAAAGTTTCTAAAGTCAACATTTATACCAATAGTGATAGTGAAAAATATTTTCATCACTATTACATTTAAACTATCTTTAAGTCTTTAAGTGATATTAAGTCTCTTTGGATTATCTTTTTCATCATAAAATCATTTTATACTCATTGAAAAGGACAATAACACATCAACACCCTGTCCATGTAACTGTTTTAATGGAAAGAAACTAGATTAAGGTAAGATTCTGTTCTGAGGTATATCACTGATTCTTTACTTGAAACTAGAAAAATACTGCCTCATTTAATGCTAAAAAGTTTTAAAAGCTGAAAATAATTTTTAAGTTAGTAACACTCAAGTATAAGTCTAATAAATATTAACAATAAAAAGGCTGGGCAGAATGGTGATGAGGGGCAGGACAGAGAAAAATAAAATAAAAGTTTATTTATCCTTGTAAACAAAGTAACTTTTTTTCTGGGAGTCCTTCACAATTTGAGTACAAGCAAAAATACTTATGTTTTTAAAGATAAAGAGTATAATGAAAGTGGGATATTTTGTTATATCTAATGTATAGACTTAATAATGTAACTGGCCTGCCCATTGGGTTTAAAAGGTAGATTGACTGGGACTCATGGGTGGCTCAGTCAGTTAAGTGTCTGCCTTTGGGTTCAGGTCATGATCTCAGGGTCCTGGAACTGAGTCCCACAATGTTCTTCTTGCTCAGCAGGGAGCCTACTTCTCCCTTTGTCCGTTGTGCCCCCTGCTTGTGTGCTCTCTCTCTCTCTGACAAATAAATAAAACCTTTAAAAAAAAAAAGGTAGATTAATTATATGTGTGTATGTCTTCTAGCTCTCAAAATCTTGCTAAAATGAAGGGAAATAAATTTTCTTTAAGAAATTACTAACTCATAAGAACAATGAAAATGGGCTAGGTGACAACAGAGATAAGGATTTCAATGAATTTTTATAAGATGGAGAATATACCAAGCAGAAGTCCCAAACATGTGTCTTAGAATAAGAGGGCCAAAAGGGAGCCCATTCACCCTGTAGAGCCCAGTGTACCACACAAGGAGAAGTGAAGTTAAGAAAAGCTCAAAAGACAGAGTTAAGATCAAGTCCACAGGTCCCTCCCTACATTCACATACAACACTACTCAATAACGGAGTTCCCTCTGCCACTAGCAGAAAAAGGGAGATTTTCCAAAGACACTGACAGACCAGAAAGAAACAATGCAGAGTATGGATGAACCCATGAGCATTCAAGGAAAATCTATCAACTGAACATACTTCCCTGAGGCCCCTCTGTCCACACCATTCCCTAAATGACAGCAACAGATAGACATTGCCTCAGTCAAGATACTGGTGCTGCATTCTCTGGAAAAAGTTTGAATAATAACTTTGGGGGTTTCCAAAGGAGAAATGTCTTTGTGCTCTAATGAAGTCCACAGATGGCAGCCTTAGCTGGAACTCACGGAGCTTCCAAAGGTTTATTTAGTGTCTTTGTCAGCCCAGCATCAAAGACATTTGAGAAAAGTCTCCATTAGGAAAGAGAGATTGAGGGTGGGGTGGAGATGGAACCAGAAGATACAGAAACAATGCAGGGTGCTGAAGAGAAAAGTTTATATTACCCTGAGAGAGAATAAAATCAGGATTCCATGAAAATGAAATAAAGAACAAGATAAAAGGGGAAATTAAAATATGTGAAAATCAAAATTAAATATTCAATAGAAGTACTAGAAAATTAAGTTGAAGAAATAACTGAAGTAGAACAAAGAGACAGAACTGAAAACTAAGAGAATAATTACTTTTAAATTAGGAGATTATTTAGCATATAGATCCAAGACTAATAGGAATTCTAGAAAGTAAAGGAGAAGGGAGAAAAATAATGAAGAAATAAGCAGGAAAATTTCACAAGACTGAAGTTTTAAGCCTCCAATATTGAAGTACACACCTAGTTCCAAGTACACTGAATGAAGAGAGACCAACCCAAAGCTGCAGATGAAGGGAACAACCTAAAATTTTCTAGATAAATAAAGAGCTCATATATAAGTAATGGGAATTAAAATAGCATTGGCTTTCCAAACAGCAAAACTGGATACTAGAAGACTGAAGTAATGCCTTCAAATTTGAAAGGATAATGACTTTCATCTGAGAATACTACACCCACTCAACAGAGTACAAAGGTCCCCTAAAAATATTTTGTGACATGCAAGCATCCAAAAATTTTAAGAGCATTCCAGAACATTCTTTTTAAGGAAAGTACTGGAAGATACACTTCAGCACAACAGGAGAGTTAAAAAAGGAGAGTGTGTAAGTGATGAATCACTAAATTCTACACCTGAAACTAATATTACACTGTATGTTAACTAACTGGAATTTAAATGAAAGCTAGAAGGGAGGAAGGAAGGAAGGGGACAGAGAGAAAGAAGAAAGGGAGAGAGAAAGGAAGAAAGAAAGGAAGGAAGGAAGAAAAAAGGAAAAAAAGAAAGAAAAAAGGAAGGGAAAATCATAGGACATAAGAGAGATTCCAGTTAGAAAAGAAGCAAATGTGAGCTCCAGGACAATGGCCATACAGCAAACCTAAATTCAAATCCCACTGCAGCAAGCCACTGTCAGAATGGAGTATCCAGGAAAACAAAACTGAGAGCAACTGCCATGTTTGGCCACATGGAAACAGTACAGAGAGGGCTTTTATAATCTTTTTGGAAGACTTGGGAAGAAGAAATAATACCTACATAGAAAATTCAGAAAACAAACAAAAGAGAAGGCAATTATTAACTCCAAGAAAAACAAAAAGGTCTATGAGAAAGGAAAGGTGATCAACATTAGACAGTAATTATATAGTAATAATAATGTAAACATTAAATATTGATTCAACCCCAAATTGTGCAATAACTATATTGGCAGGATGGTAAATGGGGAAGAAGAGGAAATACAAAAACTAAATCCTCAACTATCACAATGGAAAATCAAATGCCAGAAGAAGCTAAAGAGAATGAAATTTTTCAGAAAACAGAGAATTGGGGATTGCAAAGAGGTAAGTGTTTCTTCGTAAGATTTTTAGCACTACATTATTTTGTAAACTATTTTGATGTGCAGTACTGATTACAGAATATAAATATAAAATTTAATAAGCTTAGATAGAAAAGAAATTAAGCTACTACAATAAAAGATTAATCTCAATGTATTAAATGTAACCAAGGAAATGATTACAGCTGATCTTAGTAAGAAAATAAAATGCAGGGTTGGCTATTACCCAGAAACATGGCCTGAATAGCCATCAAAGACATCATATATCAACACAAAACAAAATTAAATCAATCTTATTTAAATAGGATTAATAATTATCCTATTTAGATCCTATTTAATAATAATATATATTATATATAATAATATATATTATACCCATATGTTTAATAATATATATATTTAATAATATTTAATAATATATAGGTATAATAAATTTGATTTCTATTAATTCTCACTAACTTATAAATCAAAATATCTATAGGTATATAAATGGGAACAATTCTTAAAGAAACACAAGTCTAATTTATAAAAAGAAAAAAAACTGGGGTGCCTGGGTGGCTCAGTGGGTTAAGCCGCTGCCTTCAGCTCAGGTCATGATCTCAGAGTCCTGGGATCGAGCCCCGCATGGGGCTCTCTGCTCAGCAGGGAGCCTGCTTCCTCCTCTCTCTGCCTGCCTCTCTGCCTGCTTGTGATCTCTCTGTCAAATAAATAAATAAAATCTTTAAAAAAAAAAAAGAAAAAAACTGAAAGTTTATGGCAAACAAAATTATAATTAATTTCAAATGATTAAGCAAATTTGTGTCCAAGGTGAAGATTCACAATTACTTTGTCTCATTTTATATGTCTGCCCTGGCCTGGAAATATTTCCAAGTAACTTTGCATTGGAAGTTAACCAGAGTTCCTGTTTGGGGTTGCTTTTTATATTTTAAACTAATATAGGATGTCCTTAGAAAAATCTGGACAGTAAATATAATTGTTGTTATTGAAGATACATGGTGATGGTTAAGGTGCACATTTGGAATTGCCTTCATGAAGAACTAGATTCTATTAAAACTAAGAGAATCAGCTTTAAAATGTTACCATGTGTCTCTCACATCAATAACATTTAGGGAAGTGGTCCCCAAAGCTAAATGCCTAGGGCAATCCACTGGAGGGCAGGAAAAAATATTGAAGCCGTTATTTTGATTCTTTAGTGCACCCCTTTATATGTTATTTGAGGACTTTATACACTTATATTAAATAACTGTATAGTGATGCAGATATAGAATTCATAAGTAAGCATATATACATTGGCAGTATATTACAAAAAGAAGTTTTACTGATGGAATGTCATGAGCAAAAAATATTTAAAGACCACTGATTTAGATATGTATATCCCTACTTATAGTTGGTGAACCATTAATAGTCCATGAGAGTAACACAAGTGTTCATGAGTGGAGAAGAACAAGAGAATACAAATTATCAATCTAGGCTAGAAAGTTAATTTTAAGTTATGATTGAGAATTATACAATTGTCGGGGGAAAAAATAACCTCCTCACTTGTAAAATTTTAGCCAACATTAGGCCTACCTGTATCAGTTGATTTGATAAAAACTGATGCTGAAATAAACAAATACCTAGATTTGTCATAGCTCCTGATATGTACACTTGTCACCCATATGGTACAGACTATATTAAAATAGTTCAAAACAATGTGCTCACATGGTGGTCATAAAGGTTTTTGCTGATGAAGTGGTGTTCTATAGAGAGGAAAAAAACCTAGCCACCATTGAACTGGGAATTAAATATTTAAACATTGAACAGTACTTTATTCTCTATCTTGGGCAAAATATAACTCAATCAAGAACTACACTAGGGATGGCCCAATACAGTAGCCACCAGTCACACAGGGATGTTCACTTAATTAAAATTTGATAGAATTTAAGATTCACATCCTTAGTCACACAAGCCACAATTCAAATGCCCAATAGCCATATACTGGACAATGCAGATATAGAATATCCCCTTAAGTACAGAAACTTCTATTGAACAACCCTCTCTTGAATAATATTCAGTAATTATTAAATTAAAAATTTTAAGATTCTGATACTTACTAACTGTTACTTTGTCTTTGTCCCCCAACATAATGTTGTTTGGTGTCAGATCTCTATGCACAATCCTCTTCTCCTTGTGTAAGTACCGAAGAGCTAAGCACAGCTTGAAAGAGCGAATAAAAAACAAATTTTATTCTCCCCAATATACATATCACTACTGATGACTACTATACACATGCCTAAGAAATCAGCTCAGAAATTTACTGTTTGTTAAAATTAATGGAAACAAAAGTGTACCTGTATAAATATTTTCCATAGTCTTTCTTCAACAAAATGATGTTGTTTTTCCTTCAAAGAACTGAAATGCTCTCCAAGAGGGACCCCTTCTATAAGCTCCATAACTATATACAACCTATCATCTATAGGAAAACAAGGAAGACATAATAGAAATTTAAATTTAATATATTTAGAAAAAAACTTATGAATTAGAATCTGAGCTTCCCAACACGTGTGCAGGGCACAGCAATGAAGAGTTAGAGCCGTGCTAAGATATGGATCCAGTCAGTCCTGGAGGAAGTGGAGGTGAGGAGCTCTTGGGGCTCCTGGGGTCCAGCAACAGTCTCTTTTGGCTATGGACTACCTTGTCGCATAAGTTTACGCTGGCAAATATTATCATTTTCTAGGTACACCAAGATGTGGAACAGTTGGGAGGTGCCAAAGGGAACAAGGTAAATGATGCCAAGTCATGGAGCCATTTCCTAAAGAACATGTAAACCCACCTTTCCTCTCAGTAGTTTAAAATTTACCCTTAAATCATGTCAGAAATTCAGAAAATTGCATTTTAAACTATTGTTTGACAGCCTCATGGATGTACCTCACAGAATTTTACAAGGGAATCATGCCAAGTTCTTGCAATGACACAGGTGAAAACATAACCCACCACAGAAATGTGTCATGCCCCTCTAGAACAGAGAAAGCTGGACTTCTACTGGGTTTATCTTATGGACAGAGGAAATCCCATAACTGATTGCATTCATCTCTTTGCTTTGGATGTCAAGAAACAAAGTAAATACTACTTTCTCCTCCCAAACCAATATGAAACTATTAACAGTGGCATGTGACATGTATCCTTTGTGATATTGTGGATGCATATAAAATATATACGTACACGATATTCACAAAAGTGGAATATTTACTATACATGTTCCGCCACTTATCCTTTTTCATTCAGCAGCCTAGCCTAAGAGTACACACAGATCCATGCCATTCTTTCTGCTGGCTGCATAGTTTTCTATAACACAGATGGATCATTCTTTAGTCTCCTAAAGACAGACAGACATATTGTTTTCAATTGTTCATTATTCCAAGAAATACTCAGTGTATATACTAATCTTACTCCTAGCTTAATTTTTTCCTTTCTTATATTAATTGATTTTTTCATTGAAGCATGATTAACATACTGTATTATATTAGCTTCAGGTGTTCAATATAGTGATTTCATAGTTCTATACCATACTCAGTGCTCATCACAGTAAGGGTACTCTTAATCCCATAATTCCCTAATTCAATTTCATATAATTTCCTAATCTATTTTATCATATTTCATGTATTTTTAAGCTACTTTCAACTCTTTTTTGTAAAAGTTTTATTTTGTTTTTAAATTAGTCTAAGTTGTGTCACTTCAGTAGTGCAAGTCTGAAGCCAATCCTGATCTCTAATGGGATATGCACTAAATTATAAGAAATTATTCCAATATCAAGAATTCTAATATGAAGGGAGCAGGATTTACTGGACAGTTTCAGCACTGGGTTCCTCTTGAGTCACCTAGGGGAAGGGAGATGGGTAAAATCTTAAAATGCCACACTATGCAATAGGTTTGCATGGTAATAGCACTTACAAAGTGGCAATGAGGAAGTCCCAACCATTGCCTTGTACTTCTTTAAAATCTTCCTCCACTTGATTTTCTTTGAAACTTCATATGTGATGCACATCATTAAGGTTTCTCAATACTTTTATTGTTTTGGTCAAAGGTCTTCAGCATATTACTGAGTTTGGCTTTATCTCAACTTTTTTTTTTTTTTTAAGATTTTATTTATTTATTTGAAAGACAAGAGATCACAAGTAGGCAGAGAGGCAGGCAGAGAGAGAGGAGGAAGCAGGCTCCCCGCTGAGCAGAGAACCGGATGCGAGGCTCGATCTCAGGACCCTGGAATCATGACCTGAGCCGAAACCAGAGATTTTAACCCACTGAGCCACCAAGGCATACCTTATCTCAACCTTTTGATCCTCGCGCCTTAGAGGGCCTGTCCGCGGAATCAGTCAGGGCTCCATCGCCACCTTGTGGTAATTACCTGAACTTCACATAAAATAAATCTAAAGACGTAGCACTCTCAGTTTATTAGGGGGGTGAAAAATATCACCTGAGTCAACGAAAACAACTTTTCATTTTGTCTTATATAAGCTATCAACCTTTAGTTTGCTGCTTTCCTGATCCTACTATGGTTTTGTGTGTGTGTAAGAAAAGAGCTATAATAATTATTTTGCTTTGTTCATGCAGTGTCTTTAATATAGGAGTCTAAGTACTTTTTAACTATCTGTAAGTCATTGATTATTATAGCACTGTTTCACTGATCAATAAGTAATGCACAAGATCCCCCACAAATAAAGAAAATACTTGGAAAAAAGAAAAGTTATTTTGTGACATTCTAATATAGATAGAAATATACAATATAGATACTTTTCCTTAATTAGAAAGATCATGAAAACTCATACTTACTTTCCAGAAATGTTTTGTAATAGCGTACAACATTGGGATGATAGAGCTATAAGAAAATAAATAACAAACATCACATTACTTGAAAATATAATTGGGACTATAACTGAAAATAATTGAAAAAAAAACACAGAAATTATTGTATTCATTTTTATCTATAAAATTAAGCATTTTAAGATGTCATCTAATTGAGATTTGAGATTTTTATCATGATTCTTATTATTTGCTACCTACAAAACTAATCTGAAAATAGCAATCTCCCATATAGCCTTCTCAACTAGAATTAAAAATGGATTGTACTTTATCACCTAATTTAACCAAAACAGAGAACTGTAGAAGTCAAAGTAACCTGAAGAATTCATGTAGCGCTCCCCATCCCAACACTACACACACATTGCAAAGAGAAGAAAACTGTAATGAAGCAATTTATGTTGAATATGTACACCATTGCCTCCCCCTCCCTATTACTTAAATATTCCTATGTACTGTTTATGTCTATTCACACTTTGTGTCTTTCTATGTTCTCCAAAATGGTTAGTATGAAACTGAAGTAATCTAAGAGCTTACATTATAATAATACTTGGAAAGGACTTCCTTCTTGGCCAAACTTTAGTCCCGCTTCTCTGAGCTCTCTTCTTGACTACACTTCATTCTTGGACTGCCTAGGTTTACCAAGAATCCTGCCAAACCAGATTAGCAAGATCTCCCCACTCTTGATATCCCAATCAAGTTCCTCATCATCGAGTCTTTGATAGCTAATGAAGTCCTTCCAAGTAATTTTCCATCCAGGCACCCTTTCACCCCGCCTCCTGGTTGTAAATTGCTAGCTGTTGTTATTGTCTTTGAGTTGAATTCAATCTCTCTCCCCTGTTGTAATAATTTGACTCCTATTGCAATAGTCTTGAGTGAAGTCTTCCTCACCATGTTTAAGAAGGGTTCCATTCTTTAACCTAAGTATACCTCAGGATATGATGTGGAAATTCTACTTTTTCAAAACTTTACTTTTCTATAAGAATACTAAAATTTTTACAGTTGCTTATTTATATTTTAAGTTTCTAGGCAAATTGAAATTTATTCTATCTCAGAATAGTTGACACCACATTTATAAATGGCTTGCATTTCCTTCTGGTCTCTTTTCTTACCTTTTTGAAGGGAAGTCTGGTAACTCTCCACCACAGACCTCCTCTCCTATTCCTCCATTGCATTTGAGTATGGGTGGAACATGGCTTCCTGGTCAGAGATTACATCTCTCAGCCTCCCTTGCAGCCGTGAGAAGGACTGCCACTAAGTTCTCACCAAGGGAATGTAAGGGGAAACACATGTACTCCTGTGTCTGAGACCTAAATACTGGGGAAACCCTCCCCCCATCACGCTCTGTTTTTCACCTTGGATGTGAACATGCCTGTGCCAGTTTCAACCATGCGGATGAAGACAATGGCCTAGGAGGTAGCAGAGCAGTAAGGTAGAAAGAACCAACAGCCCCAAAAGATTGCTTGGAACAGAGAACACCACTTGGTCCACTTGGTCGAGCTTGGTCCACTCACGCTAGGATTATTACAGGAAGAGAAACAGCTCACTGCATTGCGAGAACTCTTATTTAGGCCAATGTATTTGGAGCCTCTTTCTGACTGCAGGTTCATCTTATTCTTAACAAACACATTCTCCTTTTCTAGTTCCATTTCTGCCATTTCTGTTTGCCATCACCTCCTCCCTTTAGACCTCTCAAAGTTATAATCCTTGCCATTGGTTCAGTTCTCTCTTAAGAGTGCAACTATACAATTTTGAGTTATCTCAAAGCCCAAACACAAGCCACTTATCTATCCTTACCTGATACTTTCTTTTCTTAGGAAGTGTACTAAAACAAGGTCTACCTCATCAACTATCAAGTGGCCAGCAGATTTGAAACAATACGGGACCAGATATGCAACAGAATCATATTCTAAGCCGAGCTCACTGGTCAGGACCACATTGAGATCAGGGTTCAAATGAAAATACTTGATCAGCCTGAAGCAAAGGCCATGCTCTAGCCTTGTGCTACAGTGAAACAGCACACTGCTGAAGATCAGAGAGTATCCCATGCAGGAGCACACACTAACTTCTTCAGGTCCACTCTTTTAGTATATATGAAAGTCAACTATAAAATAAGCTGTTAATGATAGTATGTACTGCAATTTATGAATTGGGCTAGAACTATGTATTTTGATGAATAAAGATCGTCATATTTATTTGGTGATCTTTATGTCCCAGCACAGACGCAAATTTAACTGGTGGAAAACAGAGCAGGGAAGCTGGTCGCTCTCCACAGGAGTTACAAATGAACAGTATCCATAATGAATGTATAAATAAGGAAAACTGAAAAAGAAACCCATGTGTTCTTGGATCACAAAATCCGATCTCACTTCTCTTCTGACATGTTTATTCTTTATCCCCAAACAAACCTTCATAATGATAGTTAATTGAGTTGTTACATTATGTCTGAATATTCCACTCATGCCAATAAATAATAACCCATCTTGAAAATCTACTTTTAGATTTAATAAGCTGTATTTGGGGAATGTTAACAGCTTGGTTTCACTTGACAAAAGTCAGGGGACTCTTAGTCATATGCTTATGCATGTAACTAAGTAACCAAATATTCCACAATATAATGAGAAGGAAATGGAGATGCTCGCAATGAAAAAAGAAGGATGTTTCATATATGTGGCACTCTACTGTAAACCCAATCATTCCACAACCCAAGCACAGATACCAACTCCAGAAAGTCTTTCTATGGTTCAATGTCAAGCCTGCAGAAAAATAACTAAAATATTACCACCTCAATATCAATTATTGTAAATAGAACCAGTTCTTAAACAGCATGGACGAGAATAGCACAAGAACTCTACTTTCTTTCAATGACACTCAGTTAAGGAACATATCCTCATAAACAAGAAAAACGTTTACCTGCTCTTTAATTATTGTTAATTCAGAAACAATATTCTTTACACTGCTGTCTCGGTCTTTTTTATCCTTTCCAAATGCTGGGTTATGTAAATTGACCTCTTTCATTGCTAAAAGATTTTGGCCACTACGCTTTCTAACCTAAAAGAAGACCAGAAAATAAAATAAAAAGAATAAATAATAACAATGGGGTGGGGGTAGAAAGAAGGAAAAAAAGAGATCGATTAATAAGTCACACGATTAAAACAAGTAATCTAAATAATCTACATAAGTAACAGAACTTTTAAAATTCTGTCTATACACTAAGCTCAGCTTAAAAAACTGGTATCTCCTGGATCAGTCTGCACTATTCAGTAGGTTTTCCTGGGTAAATATTGAAAACTCTGGTATGAATTTAGAGGAAGTCTCATGCACTGGGACAAGCCATTTTGACTATTTTTTGTGAGACATTAGCAAGGACTTTTGTCTTCAAAGATCAGTGACCAATTTCTAGAGCTGAGAGCTGAGATAAGATAACATTAGTACAGCTATTTGATGGGCAAAAACAACCATTCTAATTTGTATCTGTTTTTCATTAACGAGGGTTCTAATCCAGTTGCATGCGTGTGTGTAAGTGGGATGTCTGGCTTGTTTCGGAATGTTAGAAATATTGTTCCCCAAGGGCAAAGTCACCTTGTAGACACAGCCAAAAGCTCCACTTCCAAGATGATCCAAAATCGCATAGTTGCCTATATATTTCGAAGGAGCTTTATTCTGATTAATGCTTTCAAGATTTTCAGCGATTTGCTTCAGTTCATCCTCCTAAAAGAAAAAATAAAAAGGAAATGGGCACTATGATAATTTTCATTCCTGACCACATACGAGCCTGACCAAATATTTAAAACTCAGGACTTACCACTAACAAATTCAACTTTGATACCAATTCTTCATAAGCACTGATATCACGAACATAATGTCCTATATCGATGAAGATCTCAAACAAGTCAGTGGGGAAAAGTCTACAAGGAAAACATACACACAGACATTTCATGTAGGGCTTGGTAACTGTTGCTCATTCCTTCCCTTTGGGACCTAGCTTACTCACAGATTAATTACATTAAACAAACTTAACTTCCTTAGGTTGTCAACAAAGTGGGGGCAAATAGCATTCACCAGCTTATCTCACAAAAATGAACTAGAACTATTGTTCTTAAGGGATAATGAAAAGCACCCAGAAAGGAAAATCTCTAGAGATGTGGGGTACAACATTGTGCTTACAGTTAATAATACTGTGCCCTACACTTAAAAATTTGGTAAGAGGGCAGATTTCATGTTATGATACAAATTATACAAAAAACTTGTTTGTAAGATATTTGGAGGTACAGGCCTTAAACATTTTGGAAAGGAATGTTTATGGGGTGTTTATGGAGTGCTGAACACTTTCATAAATGCCATTTGATTCAGTCCTCATATTAACCCTAGGAGGTAAATACTAACCCCATTCTTAAATGTTTTATGAAAATAAAAGAAAAATACAGGTAAATGAAAAAAAAAATGGAGAGATTTATGAATCATTTGCAGGGTACTGGTTTTAAGGGCTTAGTAAAATCACTAAGTCCATAAAAATGGTTGGTTTAGGGCCTTGAAGTAAAAGGTTATAGTTAACTTTACTTCTTTATCTTCCCTCAAATTCAAGCATCATTTGTAAATAAGGTAGCAACATAAAATGCACCAGTGCTTCTGAACAAAACACATTATGTTAACTCAAGTTCTTATTTCTATCCACATTATCAATAGATTTCTAGTAAGAACTTGGGCCTATGATTTTGGCCACCCTGGCCAAGCCAGGGGCATGCAGACCACACATGTAGGTAACTACTGTTTGCTTCCCAAGGGGCTGATTTTCCTGTCACGCTCACTAGCACAGCCTCCTGACCCAAGAACACCTAGCCTCCTCCCCTTCAAATGAGCTTCTGCCCTGTGAAGGATACCCTGAAATATGCTTCTTTTCCATTGATTCACAGGAAACGCATAGACCAACTTTGGAATTTCTAAATGCGTAAGAACAAGCACATATTTTGACGCCATCCATTTAAAATGTTAACGTCCAAGAAAAAAATTAAAAAGGAAAACTAAAAACCATAGCAGTCACAATAATTAAGAATTATACTGATAGAGAGATTTATTCCCTTTCTTCAACATTTAGTTCACTTTCAGGGTTAAGATATCACTAGGGTAAGTCAGTGTTATTATGTGAAGATTCTAAGAAATCTGAAAACACATGCTTAGCTTACTGCTTCATTCTTCTCTTACTGTTTACATCTAAATCAGGTATGTGAAAACCGTGCACTCTCATGATCACTGGTCACTTAAATTTCTCTAAGCTCATACCTTTTAAAGAGTGGTCTGTTTCTTTCCATACTGAAGAGAAACCTCAAGGCTCTGAATGCATAACACTGGAAAATAAAAGGGTGTGTGATTCTCTAATGGTAGCTCAGCAAACTAAAACATCCCCAGTATAAAATTATCAAGAAGTAAACATTAAAGTGACTTTATTGTGAGTGGCTGGGCTCCGTGGGAGTCAAAGCTTAGGACTAAAACCAAAAACCATCAATACCTGGGGTAGGTCTCATATTTTTAAAAAGTGTTGTAGAATGCTCGGATGTTAGCCTTGTTCCACTCAGTACTTGTCATTAATTCCTTTCTAGAAAGAACAAAATGAACACAGAGACCAGAAATAAAATTCCTACGCTGAGAAAACCAAACGTCCAGAGATTTTCAGGAGCTCAAGGTTTATTTTCTTTCTAGCCTGCTATGTATGCCTCAATATTTATATGGCTTCTATGAGAAAATAAACACTTGAAATGATGACATATAAAAATAGCTACAGGCACATTGGACTCAAACTTGACAAATTGGTCTCTTGAGTAAAGTCTTAAGCGTTCCCCAAATAGAACAATCTACAGTAACTCCCGAGAACACTCAGAAAGAGGCCTGTGAGACTTGACCGAAGAAAAATAAACGTCTAAACGTCTGACGGTTTGCAGTGCCAAGAGAAAAAAACAGAGCCCCCAGCCTGCAGTTGGGCCTGGACACAGGCCACCACAGGGGTGATCGGGGTCTGCTGAACTTAGATCTGGAATCATTCCATAAAATTAGTGGTCTGAATACAAAAGGTCCCAAATAAAATTGCCCAGAGAAGCAGGCAGCTGACACAATGCCATGACCGAACCTGGGGGAGGGTGGTGGAGGCAGTGAGAAAGAAAGGAGGCAGTGACGCAAATGCTCCTCGAAAACCACTTTTCTTTCTTTCTTTTTTCTTTCTTTCTTTCTTTCTTTCTTTCTTTCTTTCTTTCTTTCTTTAAGAATTTTATTTATTTATTTGACACAGAGATATAGAGAGCGCAAGTAAGCAGAGCAGCAGGCAGAGGGAGAGAGAGAGAGAAGCAGGCTCTCAGCTGAGCAGGGAGCCTGATGCAGGGCTCGATCCCAGGACCCTAGAATCATGACCTGAGCTGAAGGCTGTCATTTAACCGACTGAGGCACCCAGGAGCCCCCTCAAAAACCATTTCAATGTGAATTTTTAGGAAGTAGCAACAGGCTTGACAAAATGCATCTGCATGGTGGATTTGCCTGACTCTGTGGTCCAGCATCATATCATGCACCTGTGGCACAAAAGAAATGAAGTCCCACACCCATATGTTCTTATGAGTAGCTCTTGAAAACCTCTGCCTGCAGTCCACAGATACCACCAGAACCTCTCTGCTCATTTTCATTCTCGCTCTAGGTGACAGCCCTTCAATCAGGTTGGAGGTAAACATGGATTCTTACTTCCTCTTCCTAATGACTTGGGGGGGGAACATGAGTGGCAAATACTGCAAAGGCTTACTTTTAATCTGATTTTATCTTTCCAGTATCTTTGGGGACACTGGCCCCTTGATGTACACTCTTCAAAACAGCACACAGGTGCAGTAACAGGAACCCCTCTCACCTGTGAGGCCTCACCTTTCTCCCCTGACCACAACCCCAGCCCCACTGGGCAGCCTAAGCACACTCTAAGCTCCCTGGCTCTCCCACCTTGTACAAGTGTTCTCCCTGTGCGGAATGCCCTTCCAGCCTTTTAGCAGATGCCACGGCTGCCCCAGGCATATCCCTTCATCGACTTGGCAAGTCCCTTATCATCTACCCAGATCCATTTTACAGGCTTTCCTTGTAAAGATGAAATGTTACCAACTGTGGTCAGTACTTAAAGATGGAATATAATTTTCCTCTTACAGTTTTCCGATACATAAGCATTGTTTTGGAAAAAAAAAAGAACTTACTGATCAGCAAAGAAATACATAAATCAAATCATCTGATCGCCCCACCCAGAGAAACCACTATTAAGCCCTTTGTGTTGTTTTATCAGCATTTGTTTTCAAGCCAGCCTCCTGCACCTGATATTTTTCCCTCCCAGTCACTACAGAGACTGGGAGGGAATTTATATTATCACAGTTTCCCAAGATTTCAGTAACTCAATACTGAAGAACAATGGACATGCTTATTACCTGTAATAGATTCGTTTTTGCTGCATTCTTTTGTTTGTTTGGTAAAATTAGCTTTGCTATTGTATATACTCCATTTTCCTGGAAGAATAAAGAACCCGTGTTATCTATGACCAGCGGCAACGCCATAGAGACACAGAAGCACAAAGAGGCAACTACACAACCTCAAAAATTAATGTTAGAGAAGAAATATTCATAGAATTTTAGTACTTTGTATAAGTTTACAGGAGAACAGTAAATATATCAATGTAATACTTTTAAGCACCAAAAACTACAACCACAATCTAAAATTTCAACCGTCTTTAAAGAGGATAAATCATAAAGCATATCAGTTTAAAGTCATTTAAATACTTGAAAAACAAAAAGTAAGGGATAAAAAGGGACTGAGTAAAGGGATCCAAATATCTTTATACTTCACACTTTAATTGTCTAACTATGAAATATAATTTCTCCCCTTACAGTTTGGTAAGAACTATACACATAAATTATTATAGAAAAGAACATAGAATAAATAAATAAGAGTAATAGATTTAAAAAAATGAAAGTGATCCATGAAAAGTACAGAAAGTTATATCCTTCTAGACTTACTCTAATATATACACAGAATGAACAAAAAGTGCTAACTTATTGCTACTTTTCTATTATCTATTAAATACTTGACTTGCTGAACTCTATTATACATGGGCTTTTATATTAAAATCGTGCAGAGATTTACCTCCCTTTCTGCACTTCGTCTTTATAGCTATTCTGTGAGTCAGTCTATAACTTTCCTGCTTTATCTATGACAAAACCAAATCTTAGCGAGACGAAGTCATTTCTCCAGTAGGAGCTGAACCTCAACATGGCCGGGTCCAAACGTCCTGCTCCATCACTAACCCTGATGTGCGGAGATTGCCCTCGAGCCTCTAGGCATCAGTGATCTGATCTCTTATGATTTTATGTATTTGTGTATTTTGAAGTTGAAGTTGGATATATTGTATGCTACTTCCATATACTGCTGAATATGTGGCGGACTGATTAACAAACTATGCTTTGTGAAGCTGGTTTATTGGCAATAAATATGTTGTTGGTGTGGTGTTTCAGTCACCTCTAGCTAAATAACCTGATATGCTCTTAATTCAAATGACTACTAACTTCAACTCATGGTATCCTATATGTCCAGAATTAAAGCAATTCAAAATTTGTTTTAAAAAGAGATAAAATGAAAAAACTGCACATAATATAGGGAAGAAACACCATAGATTAACCACAGGGCAGGTCACTCTAAGCCAAGTGAGGTAAAGGAAGGACAAGACTATAAAATAGAATTCTAGGAACACCTGGCTGGCTCAGTCAGTACAGCATGTGACTCCTAATCTTGGGGGTTTGCGTTTGAGCCCCGTGTTGGGTGTAGAGATTACTTAAAAATAAAATGTTAAAAGGAAGTTTAAAAAGTTAGGGATGCCTGGATGGCTCAGATAGCTAAGCATCTGCCTTTGGCTCGGGTCATGATCCCAGAGTCCTGGAATCAAGTCCCGCATCAGGCTCCTTTCCTGGTGAGGGAGCCTGTTTCTCCCCTGTCTGCTCTGCCTGCAGTTCCCCCTGCTTGTGCACTCTCTCTCTGACCAAAAAAATAAAATTTTAATTAAAAAAAAGTTTAAAAAATTAAAAAATAAAAAAGAATATATAATGGAATTCTAGAACTTAAATAAGACCTATTAAACATCTTAAAACCACAGCATGGGATCCCACAAGCTGCATTCTGGGATATAGAGTTTGCCCGAGGCAGGGTCTGTGAAGCACAGACGTGAACTGCAGCCAGAGCCCGGAGAGCCGCGTTCTCACCTGGACCACCTGGTGGGCATTGGTGTCGTTGAGCACCAGCTCGGTGAGGGCGGCACAGCAGGCTGGAAGGAAAACCACCAAGTGATCACATCTGTCATCACCAACTGCGCTGTACATGGTTCTGTCAGTACTCTAGCTCCTCAGGGAATCCTGTGAGCAGAGTCACTCCTCTAAACACAGTACCCTTCCCTGTGACATAGCTCTGGAGGGAAGGAAACTGACTTGCAGTGGTGTCTGCCTCTGCTCGTCATGTAATTCGTGCACATCTACACCTGTCAGCAGCATTTTATTGAGCACTTACTGTGTACAGGGAGGCAGCATCATCATAAATAATCCCCAGTGGCCAGCAGGTGCCTGGCACTCAGCAGGTCCTCGGTAAATACATCTACAATGGTTGGATACATGAGTACTTCAAATACATGATCCAAATTATCCCTTGTAATCAGAGGATGTACCATGACTATCAGCATTACTGATGAGAAGACTGAGGTTCACAGAGACTGACAGACAAGAACAGAACTTACTAAGGGAAAGAGGCCAGAAGTCTAATTGCATCTGCCCGATGTTAAATCCCACCCCTAGAGCACCACCCTCCCTGCCCGCTCACGGCCACAGCAGCAGCCTCCCATGACATTCTGTACCGAGCTGCTTCTTGTCCACCAGAAATGTGCTGGATCTTATGGCACAGAGCACCTGTAAAGGGTGCTACCACTTTATGGGGCCCTCGTGCTGGCCCTGCACTGTGCCTTGGGCATTACATATATCCTCATATACTTCTACCAGCCTGCCCTCCTGCTGCTCCACACTCCCACCAGTGCCTCTCTGACCACCCCTCCACTGGCTGCTGCAGGGCGCCCAGCACAGTCAGCAGCACCAAAGCCCCACTTGTTCCAAACGCCAGGTGCCCTTGTGTGAACCTTGTTCGGGGTTGTGCCAAACTGCCAAAAGTGTGGGCATACATCCCTTATCCTGCTTTTGTGCAGCAAGAGAGGCTCTGACCTCCCTTTAGGTGTTCACGTGGAGTAATGAAGGCACCCCCTTGTTTCCAGGGGAATGGGTGTGTGGATTATAGAATCTCCCTGAAGGAAGGTGCCCTGAGATCTAGAAAACATAGGAACCATGATTCTGGCCACAAAGCAAGCTGAATTCTCCAATCCAGCTTTACCAATAAACAGGCTACTATTCTGCTCTCTTTATGTCTGAACTCCATGCTGATTTCTCAATGTGTTCAGAATGTGAAAGGGAGAGAAAAGTCTGTGGTATGACTAATCTACAGGCCCAACACGAGTTCTGGAGGTTTTAGTCATCTACATGGATTTAACTTCACAGTTTTTAAACTTACAAATTGTGCCTACTTCTTATTACCATACATAACAGAGAATAATAAATTATTATCACCATCACAGAGCATAATAAAACAATATGCTAAACAGTATCAAATAGTAAAACATAATAATATGGTATAAATACCTGCTTGAAGAGAAAAAGTATTTTCTTGTATTTCCCGAGGGCTTAAATCTTCTGACAAATGAAGCTGCTGGATTCTGCCCGCTGCATTTGCACTAGACAGGCTGCCAATGGAAGAACGATCGGAAACAAAATTTCTGTCTCTGAAAAAGAAAAGTGAATGTATAGTTTATCAATTTTCCCTCATGGTCAATGCTTTCTGGGTCCTGTTTAAGAAATGTTTGCCTCCCCCAGGCCGTGAAGTTTTCTCCTATGGTATCTTTATTGTTTCCCCTTCCAATCCACCAAGAATGGGTTTCTGTGCGTGGCGTGAGGCAGGAGTCCCTTCTTTCCTTCCTTTTTTTCTTCCGCCCTCCCTTTCTTCCTTCCTTCCCTCCTGCTTTCTTTTATGGTTACTGAAGTAACTCTAGCACTCTGTCAATTCTTCACAGCTTCACATGCCCACCTTTGTTTTTTTGTTTTATGATTTCATTTTTAAGTAACATCTACACCCAGCATGGGTGGCTAGAACCGACAACCCTGAGATCAAGAGTTGCATGGTCTCCTGACTGAGCCAGCTAGAAGAGCTCCCTGTTCCTCCCCCACCTCTGTTTTTGAACCCTATTCTCCTGCTATCAATTCACCTAACTAAATGTCAGTCTTCTTCATTCTGAGTTTTCTTTTTCCAAGCAATTCCAGTCTCTCCTTATTTTGGTAAAGATCTCTTCTTTTATATTTTTGAATTTTTTAAAAAAGATTTTATTGATTTATTTGAGAGAGAGAATGCACATGCATGCACATAAGTCAGGGGACAAGGAGCAGAGAGAGAGGGAGAAACAGACTCTCCACTGAGTGTGGAGCCAGATTTGGGGCTCCATGCAGTGCTCGATCCCAGGATGCTGAGGTCATGACCTGAGCTGAAGGGCGAATGAGCCACCCAGGCGTCCCATCTTTGAATTTTTTAATCCTTTTGCTTTATTCTCTTAACTAGGATATCAGTTATCCACAGGTTGAAAACTCATCTTCTACAAGCCATATCCTTCATTTTCTAATAGTTCTCATTCGTCTTTTTTCTCCACATTATGCGCAATTTTTTCAAGTGTGCCCTTCCTTGTACTAATTCCAGTTTCTGTCTGGTACTCTGATGAATGTCTCAGTTCCATGGATTATTCAGTCTTTGCCTTTTTTCCTAGCTCTGCAATATCTCTCCTCCCCTTTTTATTATCCTAGCATCTCATCTTTAATCTCGGGTCATAAATGTCATGTTCTGTTTAATACCTTTGATAAAATAAAGCGTATTTTTCTGTTTACTCAAGGTAACACCTTCCACAATAGCTTCTTTATGTCTTTTATCCATTTTGTTCCTTTTTGTTTAATGTGGCTACTATATTTTTTCATTTATTTATTTTTTTATGGCAGCAGCTCTATCTTGATTTCTTTGTGCCTAAGTATTGCATAGATGGATTCACCATGGCTTCATTCCCATGTCATCTGGGCCCACTAGCGCCCTTCCTTCAGGTAGCATAAGGAAAGTAATGGAGATAGATCTAGGGATAGTCATAGCTTGTGATCTCGTCTGTCAACCAAATTATGTTAAACTCAAATTTCAGAGAACAGTCCCCCTCCTCAAGTCTATCGCCCCTCAGGAACTGTTCTGGAGTTTAGGATTGTAGGTGAATGGGCATGAACAGGTTTCCTGGAAACTGCCTTGACAACTCATGACAACTCCTACTCATGCCAGCAGACAGCCTGGTGATCTCCACCCCTTGTACCAGCTCCAGGCAGCAGAGGGGCAGGTGCAAGCTCTGAAAGGATATTGCTTGCCCAGCTGGGGTAATAAATTCTCCCGAAGCACTGAGACATATTTAACATACAATAAGTGTTGACATATATCATTTTCCCAGGAAAGAGTTTTCTAACACTGCAGCATAGAAATGGACTCGCCAACTGACTCTTCAGATATGAAAGAACTCATTTCTCCCAAGGATGGTTACATTTTGAGGAAAACTGGTGCCTTCTTGTATTAAACTTAATCTACATGGTAAAACAGTTTTATCTCTGAAGTACTGCTTAACGATCATAGAATTTGAATTTATCATCAAGAAAATAACTGCTCTCCAAATGGGCAATCCATAGCTGTTGGAATAGTTGTATCAACCACCCGTAATACCCACCGCTACCATCAGCATCACCATCAGCATCCTACAGAAGCAAGCAAAAAAAATATAAAAACAAAAACAAAAAACTTAGCTAAGTGTTCAAGGAGCTAGCTTATTATGCCACAGTACTAATGAAAGATTTATAATTTGTACTATAAAGTATTTAACATTTTTACGTGATACTCATAAAAGCAAGTAGGGGCACCTGGGTGGCTCAGTCACATAAGCGTCTGCCTTTGGATCAGGTCATGGGCTCAGGGTCCTGGGATCAAGTCCTGCATTGGGCTCCCTGCTCACTGGGGAGTCTACTTCTCCCTCTCTCTGCAGCTCCCCCTGCTCGTGCTCTCTCTCTCAAATAAATAAATAAGTAAAAATAAAAATCTTTAAAAAAAAGCAAATAGATTATCAATAGCTTATATTTTTCCTTTGTTTTGGTAATGATAGGAATAATTAATAAAGCTATTGTCCATATCTTTATAGTCTGCTCTTATGTTTTGAAACATTCCCTCACAGAAAATGAAGTTGATAACATACAGTTCCATAATATACATAGAGGTAAAACAAGCACAAGGTCTGAATAACACTGATGTGATAATATCTGATCATATTGAGAAAGATAAGTCACTCTGCTTTTATTAGAGAGCTTTATTTATGTACACATGTTACAAGGGTGATTCCTTTCATGGAGACATATTCTTTTTCAACTTTGATTCAGTACCTGTAGGGTTGAATTATGCTTTATAATAATTTTAGGTACTATAACTTTCCCATTGATGGTACCAAAAGATATCATTATCCATGGCTTCAATATATCTAATACATACTTATTGAAACATACTTCAAGAAAGTTTCAATTTGAAACTATTTTAATAACCATTCCTTCTCCATACTCAAGGTTTTGAATGTTGTTAGAATTCTACTCTTAAAAGAGAGATGATAAGGTGTTAACTCACCTTAAGAGCAACTGGACCAGGGTCAGTAGCATGGCAATCGTTTGATCAACAATATTTTCTCCCATTTTAACTATGGATTATGCATCTGTTCTTTAATTACAGGTTTTGCTTTCTCTTTGTAGATGAATGACATATAAAATGTCATACAAATGTAGACATTTTAGCAAAAAAGTAAATTTAAAGTAAAATTGCAAGTAAAATTATTATACTTGTTGGGATTACAATACGCATTGAGTGCGTCAAGAAAAAGGTGGTAAGCTAAATGTCTTCTTGTGGTTGTTGGGTCTCGTTCAATCTACATTTGCAGACTGACGGCCTTCTCTATTCCCAGCACTGTCATCGAGGCTGGTGATGCAAAGATAAATATTTCAGGGCTCCCAAGAAAATGCCCCTGATACTGATTTCAAGTATGTTTGTGACAAGTATAAGTGATTCTCCATAACATGAAGGACCAAAGAGCAGGAGGAAGCAAGCTGATCTGCCATTGTATGGCAGAATCCCCAACCTTCAGTGACGAAGGCAAAGTCAGCCATAGCCCCCCTGACTCACCCTCGTAAAATATGAAGAAGCTGCTTGATGCCTCCCCAAATGCGAATTTCCACACTGGTCTCAGGGTCCTCACAAACCTGAACCAGAATCCAGACAACACTCCAGAGCAGCTTCAGGTGGTCAGAGTGGAGCAGACTGAGGAGGACAGGTATCCCCTCATAGAGCTTCACCTGCTCTTTCACTTGGGGTTCAGCACAAAGTAGGCGCAGTAACTCCGCAGTTAGTCTGGAAAGGGATGGAGGGGAGGGGAGGATGAGAATCACAGCGCAGTGGTTACTGACTTTGCATTTGGACTAGAGCTATCATCACAGTGGTGCTCTAACATTTCCTAAGTCACGGATCAACATATGTTTTCGTAAAGGATTGGATCATAGCAGAGTGTTTCAGGCTTTTCTAGCCATACAGCTTCGGTCACAGCTACCCAACCTGGCCAGCACATGCAAAGGCAGCCATAAACAACACATAAAAACAAATGGGCATGGCTATGTTCCAATAAATCTTTATTTACAAAAACAGGCAGGGAGTCAAATTTAGCCTGCGGGACATAGTTTCCTGACCACTGTTCTAAGTCATAGCCTCCCTGTAAGCCCACTGGTCTGGATAAAAACTGACTAACCAGCAAACAGCTATCAAGTACATACAGTGGGACCTGCATTGTGCTCAAGACAAAAGAAATAAAGTTTTATCACAGTCTTCAGAAACTTACAATGTGGTTACAAAAACAGGACATTAAAACAAAATGCCAAAAACCACTATAATGCAAGGAGATTAAATGCAACGTGCCCAGTGAGTATCTGGACAGTAAAATAAAGATAATGATAGCATAGGACACATAATGTTCATCAGAGTTCTGAAACATTATGATGACGGAAATTTCCTAGAACCATCCTTAACCCTCGAGTCTCACACTCTAAACACTCTCCCTGGACAATGCCATCCATTCCCAAGACTTCAAACACCTCCTCTAACCCAGTACTGTGAGCTCAGCCCAGGCAGCACTCTCAGCCTCCAGAAGTTCTAGCCACACGGTAGTCCCAGGTACTCATCCCGCTAGGTCTCAACTCAAAGTCATTATTCTCCTCCCCAAACTGGCTCTTCCCCTTACATCCCCAGTGTTGATTCATGCCATCAGTCTTTTCAATGTTCCAAGCCAGAAGAAGGAACCATCCAAGATGCTTCCTTCTCCTTTCCCAATCCACTACTTCCAATCAAGAGTGCCCCCTTTTTCCTAGGCAACTGCTGAGATTAATTCTCTTGCAAGTCATGCAGCTGTCTAACCCCACTGCTCCTCCCATTCTTGTGATCCTTGATTGTGCTCAAGACAGAAGCCTCACTGTCACCTGCCTCTCAAATCTTCTCATGCCCACACTGCTCTACAGTTCCTTTCCCCTAAGCCAGTTTTCTATAGCTCCAATCCCTCCCAAATTTATGTGCTCTGACATTCAGAACATATATTCTTTGGCAAATAGTGTTCTTTATCTCCTTGATCTTTCCACACCAAACATCCCCTCCCTTGTTCTAAATGGAGCTCCTTGTGTGGCTATATTCCCCATGCCACATACTCCACACACTGCTATCAGAGTAATCTCCCTGCAAAATAAATCTGATCATGCTTAAAATCTTTCTGTAAGTTCCCATAATGTGCATAGGTAAAAAGCACACTCTTATTTGGCACAAAGAGCCCATTGTGACCTGGCTAAAAGCATCTTGTTGGAAATTGATGGGGTATTGTGCAGATCAAATGATGAACACACAGAAGTGCTTAGAGTGGGGCCTGCCATATAGAGAAAGCTAGACCAAAATTTGCTATATTTTTAACTTATCATTAACTCTCTAATCTACTTTGCTGGCACTTTCCCTCCTGCACTCTGTTCCAGCTGTGCCCAACCATGCAGTTCCTCTAACACAGACCACTTCATGCCTCCAAACAGCACATTCTGTTTCCACTTGTTCTCTCCCTTTGCCTAGATAACTCCCTCTCCCTTCAGGAAACTTGGCGTGGCCCCAGACTCTGACTGGGAGCTTCTGCTCTAGGTTCCCAGACTGTCCTTGACATCCATCAACCTCACCGCTCAGAGTGCTCTGGTGCAACTACTGACCTGCATACCCGTCCCCTCTCCAACACTACTCACTCTATCTCAATTCATCTCTGGTACTCTTAACACCTGTGCAGAGGTTGTTTTCCTAGAAATGAGTTCAGGTGAGCAGGTCTATAAGCATAGTCTGTGAAAGAGGATAAAACTAACTTTGAAGAAAGACTCATGGGGATTTACTATGGTTAAGTGTCCGGGTTTCATTACTTGATATTTCTGTTATCTGTTTTACCTCTTCAGAAAATCATGACTTACTTAACTAGATATCAAATGATGTAGGTTGCAACTCTACTTAAAAACAACCTAATGACTAATTCGATCCAGTAATTCTTTAGAGCAAATATAGTTCAATCAAAGATGAATACGTTTTTTATTCTGTTTAGAGTTATAACAGGTGGTCATGAAACAAGTCAGTAGCTATCCTCATTTATTTTACTTGCCTTAAGCGAAGTAGATTTTAAGAATCTAAAAATGTATTCAATATACAATCTCAAATTACTAAAACTAGAGCCACTTCAGAGTTTCTTTCCTTAAAAAGACAGGTTGTAAAAAAAATTCAATAAACAAAAATATTAAAGATGTGATGACAACATTTATATAATTCGATCCTATGCCCAGATCAAAAGTGAAAGACCAAAGATAAATCAATACACACCTTTGTTCTAGTTTCTTTATAAAAACTTAAATAGAAAACAAACATCAAGGTGACTCATGACATTCAGTTAGTAAGGTAAATAGCATGACATAATAAAAATAACAATTATCATTTTCATCAAATATGACATTGTCTTGTTAGCAATCTTACCTTTTGGAAAGCAAGTCATATTCATGCAAAATCATCAGCAGATTTTCTACAATGTTGAGTTCACTTATCTTCTCCCTACATTCTGGACTACAAATTAAAAATTATTAGTAACTACTAAAAACATACTTTATCATATCCATTCATTTAATACCCTTCTTCTCGTATTATCTTGGAAGGAGAAACAAAAAGCAATATAGCTCCATGGGGCCAGGCTACATCAAATTCTAATTGATTACATGTCATCAATTTAAATTTGTTTAATAACAGTATGATGACAACATGATTCCCTTTCTCCAGAAAGAATGATAGGCTTTTCATTAAAGAAGTAATAACAGCATTATTCACAACAGCCAAGATATTAAAATGACCTATCTGGGCCTACATAAATACAATTGAATATTATTATTCATTCATAAAGAATAAAGACTCTGCCATTTGTGACAACACGGAGGAAGCTGAAAGGAACTGTGCTAAAGGAACTGTATGATATCAGTTATATGTGGAATCTACAGATGAGCATGGTGAGTGACTGTGAAGGGCTAGGCAGGAGGGAAATACAGATTAACGGGTACAACTTTCAGTTATAGGAATGAGTACTGAGGATCTCATGTACAGCATGAGACTACAGTTAGTGTGTATTTTAACTTGAAAGTTGATGAGAGCACATCTGAAGTGTGCTTATTGCACACACACAAAAAGAGATAAGTATGTGATATGATGAGTATATTAGTTCTCTTGAGCTTGATAATCATTCTATACATATAACGTATGTCACATCATCATGTTGTATACTTTAAACACATGTAGTTATATGTGCCAATTATTCCAAATGAAGTTAAAAAAATAAAAACAAGAAAAAAGCATTGATTCACTTATTGGCATAAAAATATATTTAAAGCACTTTTATTTAAAATAATCATGATGTCTATAAGGGAATGTGTTATGCAGAATTATTTTAAGGGTAAAAGTGTTTGAAAATGTTTTATATCTTAGAACGAATGTACAGGAGAGAACTTATTTTTAAGGTTAGAGAGATAAAGTTGTCAAAGATACAGTTGTCAAATACTGCTTTATTTTGAAGATTTTATTTATTTATTTGACAGGCAGAGATCATAAGTAGGCAGAGAGGCAGGCAGAGAAAGAGGAGGAAGCAGGGTCTCCGCTGAGCAGAGAGCCGGATGTGGGGCTTGATCCCAGGACCCTGGGATCATGACCTGAGCCGAAGGCAGAGGCTTTAACCCATTGAGCCACCCAGGCACCCCTACTACTCTTATTTTGAAAGTGCAAGTATTTGAGCATTGGATCAAAGACTAGGTAAGTATTTCTGGTCAAGAAAAAGAGAAGAAACTGTCATTTTCCTTCCCAACTTAAGTTTGAAAATGATGCTTCTTCATTCAGGATCATCTTCAATATATTAATGCTACTTCATGCTTATTTTTCACAAATTATAACTATGTAGATAAGTAACTAGAGAAACTGATCTATTTTTTTGTCTCTCCCACCTAAACTGCTACGGCAGTGGAACTGGAAAGATATTAAAATACACTTACCTTTCAGCTAAACTAGCCAGAGCCAGAAGGGCACCCAACAAAACATTAGTATCTCGGGCACCAAGTAAATTTACTAATGTCTGAAAAATGAAGTAAAAGAAAGTTTCATTGTGTAAGTAGCACAAGCTTCTTGAGTGGAATAATGCTTATAATGCTTCTTTCAAAGATTACTGAGCCTTAACCTCGAAAGGAGTTTTTTTTTAATTAAACATTCACCACACCCAGCTCTTTGAGGGGGTACAACCTCTTCCGGGTTTGAAACTCAAGGTCAGTTCCTTGTGGCCATTCCTTACCCAGAGCAGAAGCAAAAGGGACAAAGGTACATGGCCAAAGTTCTCACTCTTCCCTCTATTTTTATATGCCCAGGAGGGCCCCTCTGCCTCTTCTGCCTCTCCCCAAGGACAAGTAGGGAGACTAATGATAATAACTACAATACTGGGAGCAACCAGCCATTGTTTTTGAGTTCCTGTTTTGAACTCATTGTGAACCAGGCATTGTGGTAGGCTCTTTCCCTAGTAGTGGAACTACTTTTCACCAGTGTCTTGAAAACTGTCTTTTTACCCCCAAACTAAGCAAGATATGTCAACCTTACCAAGCACTTCATTTGCCTCCTAGATTCCTAATTGATGTTTAAAGAGCATGAATCAATGCTTCCAGATATCATGCTAAGTAATATGACTTAACTGGAAGTCTGTACCTCATCAGTTGCCTTCTCTGAACTCCCATTAACGCAAATTCATCCCTCTACTCTCTAGACGTTTAGAACTTAGAGTCCTCCAAAAGCGCACACCCAGACACATTCAGGCCAGAGCTGCAAGCCGTGTTACAACTGCTTAGCTGATTTTTGGTTTCTGTTATATCAATTTTCCCCTTTATGATTTCATTCATTTTTTTTTATGAAGCTATCATCATCTGTATTTCTCCGATCCCCTCTTCTTATTCTTCTCTTACTTTTTTCTCTGATCTCCTAACACATTCCCCAAACTTGAGTCACTGACATAACATTCCCACAATTTTCGCCATATCCACTTAACTCCTTAATGCTACTCAAAAATGTTCCTCAAATTCTAAGTGGTAATATCAGTGAAATAGATGTAGCTATTGAAAATAAAAGTGTTGATTTGTATATGACCTAGAATCATCTCTTATATAATGAACAGCACGTGGGAACACATTTTAAGCAACCCTGCTCTAACATATGCTCAAAAGTGGCCTCTTGGGATATGAGAAATCAACAGATTATTAAAACTTGGCTGTAGGCAGCTACCATCTAAATAGTTTTGCTATAGATATACATTTAGTCTGTTTTGACTAAATGTGCATCCATTCATCTTGAAATGCATGTTTGATCCATATGCCTGTAATATTATACCATCTGATTAGAGGGTTGAACCATATGAAATTGCCCAATAGACATGACAATTTCATATGGTTCAAACACAACTCCATGTGCCATACGGAATGTATTGATATGTATACACACACTTTGCTCATTTGTAAAAACACACACTGAGGGGCAGTTTATATATAGCAGGCCTTCTCAAGCAACATTTCAATAAAGCAACAAACTTGGTTGTTAATAAGTGGCATAGGAAAAAAGAAAAATAAAAAAAGAGTTTCAGGAAAACCTGTTTGCTATTCTGTGTTTACTCCTTAGGCTGATGAAGAATATTAAAGGCTTGGCAGAGATTTACAATTCTGGGCTAGGTTAGCAGGTTTGTGAACTATAATTATTAGAAACCTGATCACAAGGCTCTGAACCCCAGTATGTGAACAACTGCCATAGGAGACTAAGTGTTCCCTCCCTCTGGGGCCACTCACCTTGTGGGCTCCACTTGTGGTGACCCATTCTCTTTGGTCTTTGACAGCAGCAAGTTTCTGAAAAATATCTATAAAGGAAGGAAATAGCTCAAAGAGGGATTCGGCACCTAAGGGCAGCAGTATCATAGAACCGCAGGGCTAACGTACCGATGGGCAAGCAGAGAAAGGGCGCATGGGAAGACAGACAACACAAAAGGAGGGAAGGAGGAGGAACAGGGTCATTTTTTTTTTTTTATTCTGAGAATTACCTCTGAAGTTCAACTAATAATTATTATATATTATTATTATAATAATACAATATGGAGACAACAAAAAGGCAAACATCTCCTTCTGCTTAAAGTTGAATGAGTTCCTCAACCTGATTACAACTTCAAAGTGAGACCTACTCTTCAAAGATCCATCCTATAAAGATTTCAGATATAAACAGGAGAGGAAGGCCACTAAAGGTGATGGACCCAGCAAGGCTCCTCAGCTGAGCGGAACAGTTGTTCTCAAAGAAACTTCCTGGTGCCCAGGGATCACCACGTACTCTCCTCTCCCTGTAACTGAGAATCGGTGTGCTGTCCTGGAAACAAATACGGGAAACCAAACCCTTCAAAGAAAATGGGCCAGCATCCCACAGCAACAGGGGACCCACAGCTCATCAAACCTGGAGGGGCTGCAAGGTGGGGCTGGAAAGAGCCTCCAGAGAGAGAAGATTGAGTTCCACACACACAGACCAATGTTTCCACATCCTCATCATCACATCAGGATCTTTTTTTTCTTTTTTATGCTCACAACTTTTAAACTTTATGAGGCAGGTATTATTATTAACCCAACTTTATAGATGAAAAGTGAACAGCCTCTGGCATTTTAAGAGAAGCCAAAGGAAGCAAAAAACATTTTTACCAAAATCTGCCAATATGGAAGTCCCTCTTGCATTAAAATAAACTTGTGCTCAGTGACAATCTGCAACATGAAAGTGGGCTTTTCAAGGTAAGATTGTGATTTGAAGTTTTCCTTCTGGGTATATTTTGCCACTGAATATAACAATTGGCAGGGACAACCAATAACAGAACTGTGTGGATGGGTATACTCATAAATATTCAAAAGATCTTTTTTCCTACTGAAAAAGCCATCCTGCTCATTTGGCAAGTGGGAGAAGTTGCCGTGTCCCCGCAACAACACTTACACGTCATGTTGACCAGCTTGTCCACACTGTGCGGCTCCTCTCCGTAGCCGAGGTACTCATTGGCCACAATCTCCATGTACTGCAGGAGGGACCAAGCCAACAAGAGTCAGAAGGATTAGTAAAAGCACATGAGCAGAGAAGGGACAAGACATGTACTTCTGAAAATGACCTGTAGGTGGCACAATGGATTCACCAAATAACACTCGGGACTTCTGGGCCAGGTTCACTCAAGTGCAAAAGGTAGCTTGAGTTTCTAGATTCTTTGCCTTCTCTTCCATGCCCTGAGGTTGAGGGAGGGGCCATGGAAAGAGTGTACAAACTCTCAAAAAATGACGTGTGACTAAATAAGTTTGTGGTGTAATTTGGCTCCAAATACAAAAAAAAAAAAAATTATATCTAACCAGCATACACACCAATGACAGTAATCAGAATAAAATGGGCATGGGGTAGTCTGATAATCACTTACTGTAGATAACTGATTATAATAAGAAACAGGGTCAGAGAAACACACATAAAATTCTAATAGAACAAGGGAAGTTAAGGTAGATAAAAGGATCCTTTACAATATAATTTTGTGAAAGATAAGCCATTTCATTAAATGAGGTAAACCTTCAGCCAATTAAAAAAAAATCTTAAAAACAAAAACTAGATATGTTTCAGCAATTTCCCAAGAATGAAAATATAATAAAATATAATAGATTTAGCATTAACTGGCCATTAAACTTACTCTTCCATTAATAATACAGAATGAGTTTGCAAGGCCAAAGGTTCATTAGGAAAATCATTCTTTCTCTACATGGTAGGAGAGTGGGCTGTCCCAACCCAATGCCATGCCTAGAAATTTTGCCTTATGATACTAATAAACCCAAACATTTGACTGGCTTAACCTTCTTATCTTCCCTCAGTAGTTACAAAAGCGGACAAATAAATGGAGTTAAGATCGTTCCTCACATCATCATGTATTTGGAAATATTTTAGTGAGCATAATTCTTTTTTTGTGCAACAATTGTGAACATCTTTATAACCAATATTTTCCCATCCTTTGGTTTGTGCAATGTTGAGGATCTGGGCCTGCCAGCCAACACCTATTTCTTTTCATTACTAACTAAAGACATGTGACCTTTTATAGAACTTTTCTTGTTTCGGCAGGCTGGGTAAAATTAGCCGGAACAAAATGTCATGAGTCCCTTCCTGCTCTGTGAGTATCCTGCCTCACACACACTTATCCACCCTGCCTGTTCCTCCGCTTGGCAGGCAGCCTAAGGTAAGAAAGCCATCTGCCGTCACACACCTATGTAATCCTTTCCCAGAGCCATGGCACCAAATGGAAAGGCAAAACCAGCCACCGCGAAGGAATCTTACCTGAGCTAGGTTTTCAATTCCACCCAAGCTATGGAGTATTTCCTAATAAAACAAAAACAACAGAACATACACAAAAGATGAGGGTGGAGGGGGAAGTATATTTTACATGTAAGTTCTTGATTAAATCATGAGATCGATAATTATTTTTGAAGTCCAGATCCCACATAAATATGCAGCTCTTTAATGTTTGCCGTACAAACCGCATTAAAGATAAACTCTTAATAAATATGAAAGTTGGGTTGAAATTAAAAGAATGAAAATATGCTCAGACCTGCAGCCTGACTCCTCATTCTTTCTACTTCCCCTCATGTCATCATAAAATGTTACAGCTGGAAGGAGCTGTTAAGATATCACTCCCTTGGGGCGCCTGGGTGGCTCAATGGTTTAAAGCCTTTGCCTTCGGCTCAGGTCATGATCCCAGGGTCCTGGGATTGAGCCCCGCATCGGGCTCTCTGCTCAGCAGAGATCCTGCTTCCTCCTCTAGCTGCCTGTCTCTCTGCCTACTTGTGATCTCTGTCTGTCAAATAAATAATATCTTAAAAAAAAAAAAAAGATATCGCTCCCTCACACTGCAGATTAGGATAACTAAGACCCAGGATGGTAAGCCACTTTGCCTAAGTGACTAGCCTGGAGAGGAATGGAATCCAGCATCACCAACTCCCATGACCTTCCTGTAGGGCCCTGCCTCGTGTGGTACACAGAGAACAGCATCAGCCTCATGGAGAAGCTGGTTAGAAATGCAGCATCTCCACCGTGCCCCAAAAATGATGAGTCACATTCTGAATTTCCACAAAATTCCCAGGTAAATCACAGACAGTAAAAGTTGACTAGGATTGCTCTAGACAATAGGACTCCTCCTTGAAATGAAGAGGCTAATGTTCTTATTAAACCCATACTTTAGATGAAGGTAAGAATAATCATCACAAAATGTCTCCTGATACAGACTTTTAAATCCAATGCCCAATAAGAAGACATTTCATGGAACTTCTGAAATTACTCTAAAAGCAGTAATTAGGGAAGACGGGGTGGAAGGTTGCAGTCATGAGAGGGACCAACTTGGAACTCTATTAATAGCAAGTGCTCTCAGATTATCCACATTGACATTTATCTTCAGGCAAACGTGTTTCAAGTGACCCTAACCTGTTTAATTAAAGCTGTACTCTCCTTAACATGCACACAAGGAAGTCATTTGAAAAATAAATATTAGCCATCATTACAATTCTGGGAAATGCATGGTGATAGGTACACAAGTGTGAGGGAGAAGAATCTAGTTCCACCTTGAAATCCACTTGGTGAGTGGGCTGAAAAAAAGGCTCAAGATTCTTGAGGCCTCCTGGTCAAGGTTTCCTTATTGTATGTGCAGTAAATTTGGAATCACTAAATATACCCATGTTTAAATTAAGTATGAAGCGACACTTACAACTTAATTAAAAATAATTCTGTGGCTACCCACTAATTTGAATTTTCACCATTGCTATTCACTCTAGAAGAGCTATAATTAAAGAACAGAAGAATATTGTATACATTATTCTTAGTTATGGCAGAATATTTTATACATATAAAAATAACATTTCAAGGTTACTAATGTTTATTCAACAGGGTTTTTTTTTTCATTCTTATTACGTAAAAAGCCCAGTATCAGGCTCTGAAAAGGACACAAATAGGCAGATGACTACGGCCGACCTCATTGAGCTTTGGGCAAGCATAAGGTAGATATACAAACAACTAGCATTTAAGACAGAATTTGGTAAGTGCTATAAGGAAGTTATACATGAAGTGCTATGATGTCCCAGGAAGGACACATAATATCCTGCTGAGAGGACTACAGAAAATGTCATAAGGGTGGTGACCATGGAAAAGGTTTAGAAGGATGGACAGATCTGCTGAGAAGAAATAGGTGAAAATTGGGGAGATCACAATCAAAGAGAACAGTAGGTCCAAAGATGGACAGAAGTTGTGCAAAATGAACATCAAGGTGTTCCATAACTCCAAGAAGCACTTCTGTAACTTTCTGGGAATAATGTCAGAAAAGCACAGTGGGACCAAACTGTGTGAAGCTGTGAGCCTGAATCTGACCTTCCTCAGGTGGACCATGAGATCAGATGACAACATTGTGTGAACAAGGGGTGATTAGAATCAGCTGTGAGGACCACCCTCTGGTTTTGCAATGAACTGGAGAGGGAAAGAAAGCCACCCAGAAGCCCTGTTGGTTGGCAGTGGCAGTGGGCCGGAGAACAGAGAGGCAGAGACAGTCTATGAAGTAGTGTGATCCACCAAACATGAAGACATGCTGAAAGAAAAGCAATGAAGTAGAAGACATCACCATATTTGAGCCGGGGCACTAAGGGGTAGCAAGATACTTTACAGACCCAAGGAAGGAGAGAGGAAGAGTCTAGGTTAAAGAAGACTCCACTTGGGACATACTGAGCTGCTGATGGGATGTTCACTTGAGAAAAGTAGAAGAGACCACGAAAGACGAGGGGAGGGCAAAACATTGAAATCTGAGGGTCAATGACTTGAAGAGGATTGAAATTTGAAGCTTGGGAGTGAGAAGACACCAAGAGAGAGAATAATATTTAAATGATTGGACATGGGGCGCCGGGGTAGTTCAGTTGGTTAAATGTCTGACTTCGGCTCAGGTCATGATCTCAGTGTCCTGTGATCCAGCCCAGTGTCAGGATCCCAACTCAGCAAGGAGTCTGCTCGTCCCCTTGCCCTTTCCCCCATTTGTGCTCTCTCTCAAATAAAATAAAATAAAATAAAATAAAAATAAGGAATGCTTGGGTGGCTCAGTCAGTTAAGTGTCTGCCTTTAGCTTGGGTCATGAACCCAGGGTCCTGGGATCAAGTCCCACACAGGGCTCCCTGCTCAGTGGGGAGTCTGCTTCTTCCTCTGCCTGCCGCTCCCCCTGCTTGTGTGTGTTCACTCTCACTCTCGCTCTCTGACAAATAAATAAAATAAAATCTTTTAAAAAATAAATAAATAAATAAAACATGATTGGCATGGTCATTTTTAAATTTTTACCTTAACGAGTAACATATCTATCCAGTAATCACTATTAAGAATTGGGAACTAGGGTACCTGGGTGGCTCAGTCAATTAAGAATTGGGAACTAAATCCTATTTCCCAAACTCCATTCTGGGAATAATGCCTTTATTCTGTGGAGTGGTTGGTATTAGACATTCTGTTTTAAAAATAATAATAATAATTTCATGACCAAATTCAAATCAGCTTGGGAAATGATAATGTTAAACAGAGTTTGACAAATACTTTTATCTAAGGACCCCTCAGAGCCTTTAACATTCTGCTGGGCATTCTAAGCCTCCAGTGGGAGAACAGAGGTGCAGCTTTTCCCAAACAAAGATCATTCACTGAAGCACGCTTCTTTTCACAGAATGCGTATGAACTCCCGTGGAACACAGGAGTAAATATAGGAAAGGAAGAGAGGCTTTGTCACTCTCTGAGAATGTCGTTACATACTCAAGAAATTACCCTTCATATATGAAATAAACACTGCCCCTTCACCCCATGCTTCTATGTAAACTGGGGCAAGGCCACAGACTCCTGGTCTTCTTTATGCTTCCTTTGGTCATGCCCATGTGACTGCTTTCACCTGAGAGTGTCAGCTGGAGAAAACCAAGACCAAAAGATCTGCACATACCTGGGCTTAACAGTTCTGGGTCCTAATCTGAAAAGCAAATATGACTGCATGCTTGAATTACAGCAACACTTCCTGGGTGCCCCGTCAGATCTTAGCATTTTCTCCCTGGTCACAAGCCCAATGGTCACAAGACTGGGTTCAGTACCCCTGAGCCCAGTGACCTGGAGAAAGTCCCCAGGTCAATCTGCCCTTTAGTTCAGTGTGCAATATGTAACGAATGCCCTTGCTCTGACTAGTCCCTGAGGTTTTCCTTCCAAAAAAAAAAAAAAAAAATACAATAATGTAATACAGATAATGAATATGTTCTCAAAAAAATGGGAGCACAATGCAGCACCCAAATGGGTGTTGGTAGTGCACAACTATTTTTGCCCCAGCTAAAATATGTCAGTGCCATTAGACACTCTCATCCTAGATCTAGTCAGCAACCACATCAATGCCAGGCACACTGCAGAGAGCCCTTAATAGTGATTCGCAAATGTGATCACTTTACTTCACCATTCAAAACTCAAGAGTGGTTCCATGCTGCTCATGCTGGGGTCATGATTTTAAGGCCCCTCTGTGCGCTGGTATCTTATCTTTCCAGATGGAAGAGTAATACTCTTCTAAAAACTTGCTAATGCTCTATTTGTAGGGGGTGAGTCAAAGGAAAATATAAGAGATGGTTCAAAGTTTCCTACCTTGGAGTCTGGAGGCAAGGTGGTGTCACTAAAAGGATGAGAAGTTGATTCTGAAGGTTTAAGGTGAGAGGGAGAAGCAAAGGGCTCCATTTTTAAAGTTGCTGAGTGGAATGCACTCTCACAGTGCTTCTCAAACTGTTTGGTCTGTACTCCTTTACAATTTAAAAATTACTGAGAACCTCAGAGAGTTTTGTTTATGTGGGTTATATCTATTTGCCATCTTAGAAGTTAAAGGTGAGACATTTTTAAAGCACAGGAATACACAAGCACCTGTTCCCTCAGCCCTCAGAGACATGGCTTGTCACACATACTGTCACCGCTGGAGAACTCCACTGCACACATATAAGGCAGAGAGTGTAGAAGGCAAACAACATCATGGCATTATTTTTAAGATATTTTTGGCCTGGTGGAAGCCCTGAAAGGTTTTCAGAGACCCGTAAGCACTCCCTGGGTCACACTTGGAGAACGATGGTGCTACTGTGTCCTACACATGGCCATCCAAAATATCCCTGGAAATTTGGGAATTACACAGAGAGACAAGTATGAGACTGGAGATAAGTACTTGTGAGCAAAAAACACTGTTGACCACAACAGGTGAAGCCAAGAGCATGGAAGCTAGGGAAGAAGATGATTAAAGAAAAGAACTTCGGGAAGGTTAACATTTAGGAAGGCAGGATTAAGAAAAAGAGCAACTAAAGAATACAGAAAGGCGCAAAGTGCTGAGGAAGGGCCAGAGCCCCAGGGGGTGGGTGAAGGCAAACAGAAAATGCGGGGAAGCCTGTGTGCTGCGACAGGAGTTGAGGAACGCAGGTGCTGGGAAAAGGTCACTCAGCCTGACTATCTTTCGATTGTGGTTTCTAATACAATTATAGGTAGCAGTTTTTAAGATCTTCACTGTATCCTCAACAAGCAACATACTCTGGCCTCACAAGAATGAGCGCAGGTGGGCATTTATGCTTCTCCTATGTGGGCCTCCTACTATACTTGAACTCTCAGAACATAGGTCTTTCATAATTAATTATGACAAACTCTACACATGTATACCTTCATAATGGCTACTCTTTCATTCCTTCCAGCTTCTTCTTCATTAAGCAACATACTGAAGTCTCTGGCAGGCAAGATCCAATCTACAAGCCACCAGTTTGCAACCTCTGGATCAAGGAATGCTGACTAAAGCATGGCTTCCTGGGAGAACCTTGTACACGGAATTCAGTGTGCAAGATATGCAACCCATCGGTTCTGACAAACAGGAAGTAGGTTCAAGAGACATAGCCTGGCTTTTCAAGAAATGGAGTAATGAAGGTAAGGTAAAGATTTGAAGGAACAGCTGGGTCAAGGAGAGGACATTTTTATGACAATGGAAAATAGAAGGGGAGCCACTGACATAGTAAGAAAGAGAATAGGTAGAGGGGAAAGCCTTGGCAAGGAGGAGGGATATTTCTTCTGAAACAAGAACATAAAGTTTCAAGGTAAGCCAAATATTTCAAGCAACAAAAAAAGAGATAATAAGAGAGATCCCACTGGGATGGTTTTGGTTTTCTCCATAAAACAGATGATGCTGTGATTTTGTTGAGAATGACGGGGGTAGTGTTTGAGGAGTTGGGGTTGGGGTATGAGAAGTGGACCTGGTTTGGACCAGCCTCTGTGGATCCTGCAGCACTGACTTAACAAGAAGGGAAAGAAATGCCTAGCAAAAGTGAAGACTTGCTGAGATTCACTGGCATAAATTATAGTAAATCCCAGCAAAGCTCTGTGACTTCGGCCAACAGTTCTTGGCAACTCAAGAAGTTAAACAACTGTCTGACCACATGCTCTTCTTTGTGGAAACAGAGTGTGGGGGAGAGATTCAGAGAGAATCCCCTTCTATGGAAAGGCTAGAAATCAGGGAAAGACTTCCTTTAATAGGTGTGTAGTCACAAAATGCCATAAACAAAGAGATCACTGAATTCTTTCCTGCAGAGAGCAGGGCAATCAACCCAGTCCCAATCCATCAAGAACAAGACTAAGAAACGCAGTACTTCAGATGGAGATCTGCAGAGTATGAGACAGCTGTCATCAATTCTCTGAACAGAGAGAACAGCTCAGAGTACATCTATTTTGCTAACTTCTGTAAGTCAAAAAACTAGATTTCCTGCTAACAATCCATCTTCATGAGAGTCAAAGAGGGCGTTATTAATAATTAAGTGGGAACAATGAGCACATTCTGGGACTGATCCGGGAAAAATGGAACACATGGTCCACCTTATGAGCTATGCCCCACACAGAATTTGAAATGGCAGCTCAGAAATACATGGAACACACAGTTCTGTAAAGTTGGTCATGGGGGAAAGGATGCTATTTTCCCAGGAAAACTTTGAGCAACCAGGACAGAAGGCCATTTGGAGTATGCTCTGAGGCCCACAGACAAAGCTAAATGATAATAGCACAAAGCCCCCTCAGAATACCAATGAGGAAGTGGTGATTCTTCTAAAAGGAAAGTAGTGGAACCACCATGAATCCCAGAAGTCTCAAATCAGGGCAGGCTCTGTAGCTGACTAGTACCAAAATACTTTTTTTTAAGTGCCAAGTTTGGAAAAGGTGGTCACTGGGGTAATGAAAAGAGATACATTCTGACCCAAAACAATTCATCAATAAAACCAAATCCAAAATAAGAGATCTACCTAGTGGTCTGAGCTTCCCAGTAGGTTATCAGGACAAGATGTAAAAGGAGATGCTTCTTAGGGGGGAAAAACAATCTGTGAAAATTACTGAAGCATGTATGAACACTAAGAACACTCTAGATATTTAACACTGCAAGCAGAAGCAACAATAACTGAATAAGCAGTCTTGAGGCTTCAGAGCAGTGGTTCTTAAATTGTGGTCCTCTGACAAGCAGCATCAGCATTACCTGGGAAATTACTGGAAAGCTCTTCAGGCCCTCCCCAAACCTATGAATTCAGAAACTGTGGTGATGGGCCCTCGCCATCATGAAGTCCTCCATGTGCTTCTGATGGACACAAAAGTGTGAGAGCTGCTGCTTGATGGAAGCGGCTATCTACCAGCCAGTACTGGAAGAATGAACTTTCAAGGTTCAGGTGAAATATTAAGTAAGCTTCTCTTTAGAGCCTCACTGCAAAAGCACCAAGTCCTGGCTACGTAATGTGTGGGCCATGGACCAGTGTCATGGGCATCCTCTGGAAGCTTGTCAGAGATACAGAGCCTTGGGCCTCACTCTATACCTGCCGAATCACAATCTGCAATTTACAAGATTCCCAGGGGCTTCTTAGGTGCATTCAAGTTAACAAAGCACTAAACGAGGGGCAGGACACTCCACTAACTAGGAAGGGGAGGGAAAGGTTCTTGACCTCGCAGCCCTCATTTGAGACAGACGGGAGGGTCCCTCGCTCACCTCTAACTCAGGGTCTGAGGCTGGATGTGGGGAAGGGCGCAGCCTCTGGAGCAGCAGCCAAAAATGCAGTCCCTGCTTTTCCCTCTGGAGGCCTCTGGAGCCCCCTGGGAAGGCCCCCACTGGTCACTGCTAATGTTGACCCAGTGAGCTGCTGAGTCTTGCTATGGCCAAGTGTACACCTCTCTGATTGCCAGTGGGTTAAGACATACACCAGAAGTTCCATCCACTTGATCGCATAGTTCATATAGCAGAAACTTACAGATTGTTTTGTCTGTATTAAAGCGTGTGTATCTTATCTTTTTAGATAGCATGTGAGATGCCACCTAAATTTGAAGGCTACTGAGTTGTGAGAGAGGAAAAAGGTTAACATGGTCCCAGTTTTTTTCCAATCTCATCTTCATGAAAAGTAAGAATTATTTTTATTTTTTCCAACCAACCTGGTAACACGGATCCCTCATTAGTAGTCTCAGACAGATTAACACTCTCAGAAAATGAATAGATGGGGCTCGATGAACCCACTCTCTGAAAGAAGAAAAGAGAAAGCACGTTTGTCCATGTTTAAAAGGCCAGTGTGACAGAGCAACACAAGACGATGAAGGGGAATAATGAACATGCAAAGGAACAGAATTAGTTTATTTCAAACTTAACCGGCAGTAAGGAATGTTAGTTGGTACCTGAACACTCAAACCATTGCAGTGCAAAATACATAAAGGCTGTCATTATCCTCACGAAGCAGAGGCCTCAAAATTATTTGGCTCCAGTGCCCTTATTGGCTGAGGGCGGCGCCAGACCAAAAGACATCGCTAAACTTTCCAATAATTAGGTTTGACTCAATAAGAATTTATGCCCAGATAACTTGGTATCCATTTGAAAAAATAATACACATAATTATAAGAAATGTGCTTTTATTTTATTCTTGACCACATTTACTTATGAATGGGGTACATGCACCTGTAGGCTCTAAACAAACTCTCAAGCCTTGTAACCAGATTGCATACTACCATCTTCATCTTCTCTTCCAGCTGAATTTCACATCGTACTTGCTTTTATCATGACAACCACAGAAAACCCAGCTTCAGAAAAATATGCCGTCATCTAAAGGAAGGCAGCACAACCTTCATATGGAAACCATAAAGTATCTGGGTCTGAGAGATATGGTGTAGCTCTGTTTTCCTTGCAAATTTAAAAGACCCTATGATACCCCTAGGGGTTCTCTGTAGCCTCCAGTTTGGGAAAACGCTATGATAAAGTACTATCTTAAGTCAGCTTCCCCAGAAGCAGAACCTGAGATGAAAGTTGGTGTGCAGGTGAATGATTAAGGAAGGACATGTCCTTGGGGGAGACCACTGAGGGCAGGGAGCACCAAAGAGAAGGGGAAAAGCAAGCATGGGCACCATCTCAAGCAACACTTGTCTCCCACTGCCCTCAAAGCTAGTCCAACAGTGGCGCTTGGTATAAATGTTAACAAAACCCGAGAACAAAAAGTGCCTTTTACTCCATAGTTAGCCCAGAAAAACTGAGGAAGATGACAAAAGCTATTCCAGACTAGAATCTACATAATTTCTCCCAACCTCTCCCACCTGTGCCACAGCTGAGCTAGTTATGCATCCAGAAAGGTTAAGAGACTTTAAAGATCTGCCCTTCCATCACCTGGTACCTATGCTTAAGCTGAGGACCCAAGCCTACCCTTGCCTGGCCTGCCTCCTATTAATCCTTAGACTTTGGTGGTAGAATTCAGCTTTGTCTCCTCCACGGTCCTAAGAAATTCAGCTCTGCCCCCAAATCTACACATCTTGAAACTGAGAGCACAAGACCCACCCTCCTTAAAGGCAGAATATCTATGGTCACTGCCCCTGGAGGTGTCACCTTCCCCCATTCTATTCTATCCCAAATCCCATCCACTAAGACTAAGCTCATGAGAAGGAGCTTGGGAAATATGTTTTTCTCATAGTCTTATATTCCTAAGGATGCTTGAGTCCTCCTGAGATTAGAAGCTCCGTCAGAGGCCTTGCTCTGGAGAGAGAGAGGCTAAGCAAAATGTCCCCAAAGCATCAGTGGCTGAGAATTGCTCCTGGAAGCAGCTGCCCACCATAGCTACATCAACCACAGCCCTCTTCCACCCCAGCCACCATGGCAGTACACCTTTGCTATGGAGACAAAGCTCAGTTTCTTCTGAGAAGAAAGGCAGGGCTCAACCCATCCCAGGGCTGCCAGTCGAGGCAGAATTAGCCAAGGCCACAGTGGGAAGCTGGACTGTTGTTGTTCATGCGGACTTCCTTGCATGGGGAAAAATAATGCAAATTCAAAAAACACTTTGAATTTACAACCATTACCTATGGGAACACTTGTAAGGATGTGGTTATTCTGAGGCTCCTATTACAGAGAGAATACCTTTAATCTTTATAAATAGGGGGATGGCACATGACTGCTTTCCCTTTCAGGTGCTGGGGTTAGCTAAAGATAGCACGTAGCCTGAACTGCGGTGCAAAGATACGACATCCCAAAGATCAAACAGAAATAATGATCAAGTTGCAACAGCTGCTAAAAACCTAATGAGGTTTAATGCTGATTGCTTTTCATTATTTAAGAGGAAAAGCTACGGGACATATTAAGAGGTGATTCATGCTACAAATATGTGTGCACTGGTATTTTTCCTGTTAACTATATACACTCTTCATGAGGAAAGTTCATGACCTTTGCAATGTTTTTCATATTAAAATAAATATGAAAAGTTTTCTTCTATTTCCTCCCCCCTCTAAAAAAGAAAAGGAAAAAAAAAATTCCAGAATAGGCTTCTTAAAATTATTATTATTAAAGGAGTATAAATAAATGAGTTCCAGAAAAGTCTCAGAGTTAAAAGTTCTGTTCCAAACAAATGGCATTTTTTGTTTTGCAATTTTGGGACTGAAGCCCAAAGCTATTAATATTTCTACATGATTCTGGCCTCTGCTGTTGTAAATGTAAATAGAATTCCTGGTGTCTGAGTCCTCTGGCTTCTCTCTGAGCACTGACCTCTGAAGGAGCAGTTGTTCCTTCCTTGGCTCCCAGCCCTGAACCCCCCACAAGGACGCAGCACATGGGATGGATCTCCAGTATTCAAGTGGAATGGAGTGCTCTGTAAGATGATATAGATCTCTGTTTGCCAAGAGTTGGGGGACTAGGAAACACAAAACTTAGTGCAACCAGAGAATTACAGAGAATAATAGCGACCGATCGTAAAGACAGGGGCCCTGGTTCTACTGAGGCAGCAGAGTCCCAAGGAGCAGAGTGGCTGGCTCAAGGCTGAACATGAGAGCAGAACTGGGGGCTGACTCCTGGGTCAGTGCTCCTGCCATCCCTCCCATCCCCACCCCAGGTCCCCCAGGCGGGGGTGACTAGGGAGACAGTGACTCTCCAAAATGCATCTACTGTGGGAGCAGGGATGTTGAGCACAGCAGCCGGGGGTCCTCTGGGGCAGCTCTGAAGAAGCTGTCTGTCTGCAAAGTTAGTGTTTCCCGGGAGGGTATGTCCCAATATAGCTGCCGCACAGCAGTGGATTCATGAGCAGGCAAATATTTATCCCCTCTTGTGACTGAACTTTTGCCACTTCTTTCACAGGACTATTAATACATGGCAGCGTGATCAGCTCCCACGGCCTTTGTCCATGACCACCTGCCACGTTGCTTTTAGCATCACACGCCACTTTCTGCTATTGATACAAAAAAGGGAAGGAAAAATGGCACTGGCCACATAGTCGTTGAAAGGAGGGTAGTCAGGGTTTCACCTTCTTGCATGGTGAAAGAGACAAATAAATACACGATGTGAGAGCTCCATGTAAAAGCCAGCCACGAGGCAGTGGTGTTGGATCATAAAACTGCAAGTACCAAGGTCAACAAGACAGCCAAATGGCTCTGAGGTTAGCTGACTCCAGGGGCAGACGCACAAGCCAGAGGTTCACCTCTGACCTCATATATACCATGCTTTGCTCTGGTTCTTGCTCAAAATTAGCAGCACCTTCAAGGTGGGGGTTGTTATTTCAATTTCCCTTCTCATTAGCACACAAAACAACACCAAGAAAACTTCTACCTTCAACTCAAAATTTAGGAGTGGAGAAGTTCAAGCCTGTTTCAAAATAAATATTATCCCAAATTCATGAAACAGAGCCCTGTGGGGTTTTTTTTTGTGTGTGTGTGTATGGGGGGGAGACCCTAGAAGAGTAAAATTCACATCAAAATAGATATGGTAAAACTTAGATGAAAAAAGAATATGTGTGAAGAAATTAATTCAAGGAACCTTTACTGACTTGTTCCATTAATCTTAACAGGTCTTTATTTTTCCTCTAGTCCCAAATAGGCTCCCAACCAAAAGTCCATCTAATGGGTCTTTGCTGGTTCCTACAGTCAGTCATTGAGGAGAAAAGACGGTCTACATGCATTTTTTCTACATAGTGGATGGCAGTTTCAGAGGTTGAATGCTTTCACATATTATTCATCACCTTCTCGTAGCCAGGCACTGTTACACATCCAGAGGTACAGTAAAGGACAAAACCATGCACTTGGGGTGCCTGGGTGGCTCAGTGGGTTAAAGCCTCTGCCTTCAGCTCAGGTCATGATCACAGGGTCCTGGGATCAAGCCCCACATTGGGCTCTCTGCTCAGCAGGGAGCTTGCTTCCTCCTCTCTCTCTCTCCGCCTGCCTCTCTGCCTACTTGTGATCTCTGTCTGTCAAATAAATGAATAAAATCTTTAAAAAAAAAACAAAAAACCATGCACTTGTGTTCATGGAGCTTACCTTCTAAAGGGAGAAGATCAATGATAAACACAAACTAATAAAAATTCATATGAGGTGGCATACAATGCACGACAACAAAGGTTAAAGTTTAGGAGTCCAGGGGATACTATTTTCAGGCAGTCAGAGAAAGGTTCTCTGATAAAATTAGCATCGAAATGAATCGAGGAAGGAGTCTAGGTCAGAAGAGCGAAAGAGTTAAGTATATAGTCCCCGAGCAGAAGTGTGGTTGATTATGCAAGGAACAGCAAGGAAGCCCATGGGGCTGGAGCCAAGAGAACATAGACAAGTAATAGGAGTTGAAGTCAGAGAGATGGCAAGAGCCAGATCTGCAGGACTTTGTAGAATAAGAACAGGGGCTTTGGACTTACTATTCTGGAAAGCCACTAGAAGGCTCTAAGCAAATAACTAACACAATCCAACAGAGATTTTGAAAGGATCCTTTTGGAAATAGTATTGAGAACAGTAAAGGGAGCCAGAGATCACAGCAGGGAGCCCAGTTAGTCTACTGCAATTGTCTAAGCAAAACATGATGGCAGCTTGGACCTGGCCAACATATGGAGAAGAGTAAAGCTCGGGGTGCACAAGTGAAGCAGGAAAAATCAAAAGTCTTGTTTTTAGTATGTCAACCTTGAGATCTCCAAAGAAGAAAAAGTCTACTAAGGCATATGTAAAACAAAAGATGAATCAACAGCAGTTACAACTTACAAGGTACAGTCTGCTGGAGCAACGCTGGTAAAGGGATGGGTAGACTTACGTAAGTGCAAGTGTTTGGGGGTTGGCTGCCTTTAGCCATGGCAACGAACTTCCTAGAATGTGTCTGGAACTCAGTGCCTGGCTCTCAGAATTTCACGAACTGATGGGAAGCTGTCATTTATTGATTTGGCCATGTTCAGATTGGTTCTGGCAGTTACATGCGGCCCAAGAAAAATCACTGCTTTCCTGGGAAGGTGGGGACATTTTAATTTCAAGCCTGTTAGACATCTAAGTAGACAATTTTTGCAAGAAGCAACAGTAGAGAGCAGAACAGAGAAAACATGATTACTGAAGTGATACTTTTCTGGTGCAAAACTACTTTGATTAATAAAGAACCCAGGAACCAGGCAGAGGAGAAAAGAATATCAGCTAAGTCTTGTCTGAGGACCCTGGGCTTGGCCTTAACCTCTCAGCGACTGCATGTATCAATGAGGCTGGACTGGATTTTTCCTTCAGAGTCTACTCCAGCTCTGTAAATGGATGATGTCTTTTGTATGTGTGTGTGTGTGTGTGTGTGGATATATATGTATATATTTGAGGAGAATAACATTTCAGGAGAAATAAAAATATAAGAGTTAAATATTTTCTCCAAGATACGTGATGGGAAGATGCTTGTTTTTGTTTGAGAATTACACGAGGTCCTAGGTTCTTGAAGGTTATTTTCTTCCTTTGTACATTTAAGATTCTGAAACTTAGAGCAAAAGAGAGACAAAAAGGCAAGATTCTAAAGGAGTCTCAGCCAATGAGACAGCTCTTTTAAAAACTTTCCTCTGGATAACATACGGTTTTTGTATGTACATAATAATTTCTCAAATAAATGAAGAAAAAAGCATGGAATTTTTAAAACATTAGAAGGAAAGATAGCAAGAATTAGTGGAACTACTTCTAAGAGTGGTATAAAGGGTAATTTTTCATTTTTTATCATTTCCTGTATCTTTACATTATTTTATGGTGCTCAAAATAATTTAATACGGAGAAATTTCACTACAGGAAGACTCTCTCAGAACCCATGCTCTCCAATAAAACCAGTGACAATGGCTTGGGCTGGAAATAAAACACCCAAGCCCTGTCCACTGGGAGTTCAGTGTATGGGAGAGAGGAACAGGGGCCCAGGGCCATGAGACGGGAGGACAGGTGAGGGGCCAGAACAGCGAGGAAGACAAAGACGTGGGAGCAGCAGGCTTACGGTGAGCATGAGCATGGACGGAGGCTCAGAGGTGAGAGAAAATCACTCTCCAGGGAATAATCAGGGGCTTGCTGTGACCTTGGTGAGCCCCATGGATTCACAAGGCAGGAGCAAAAGATGAGGCCAAGCGGAACAAGATCTCAAAGGGCTTTGTGAACCACTGGGGAACTGGAGTTTTACTCCGGTCCTTAGAGGATGGCCAGACTTTACCAAAGTGACCAGGCTTCCTTTTTCCCAGGCAAGGAGGAAATCTTTAAAGGCCCCTATTGACCTGTCTGCTACCTGATGCAAGAAAATCACAGAAAAAGCATCTATTAACTTTGTACATTTCAAGAACTAAATCAAGAGATCGCTTCCAGTCCTTTCCTCTCACCTCCCCAGAAAGGATCTGGAGAGCCAGTGCTGAAGTTCAAGTAAAGCTCAAAGAAGAGTCAATTGCATCGTGACCTAGGCCTAGCTTGGACATGGACAGCAAAGGTCTGTCTGGTAAACAAATAACTGCATAGGTCCTGTTGGTTAGAAGCTCCTGTGAAGGCCCCAGGACACTCTGAATAGCATTTCTAAATTGTGAAGTCTCTGCCAGATGCTTTCCCTGTCTCAAGGGTTTTTGTGTTTGTTTTTTTTTTTAGATTTATTTATTATTTTGGGGAGGAGGGGCAGAGAGAGAGGGAGAGAGAAACCCAAGCAGATTCTATGCTGAGCCTGATGTGGGGCTCTATCTCACAACCGTGATATCAGACCTGAGCTGAAATCAAGAGTCAGATGCCTAACTGTGCCACTTAGGCACCCCCAACTCAAGAAGTTCTTAAGCTCTTGTGTGGAGTATAAATAAATATCTTCCCAATCCAGACTTCTAACAGACGCATTTCCAAAATATGCCTGTTTATAGTAGATATTTCTGAAAATGGGATGTAAAATAGTAAGGACACCAACTTGTTCTTACTAGAAAAGTGACTGCATTTTTAGACCAAAAAGGTCATGCTAAATGGGTCAGATGGCTCTCTTTTAACTGAAATTTGAAAACCTTGTATATACTTATGTCTACAAAAGTTACAGGCAAGGAAGGAGAAGATATCCTGGCAATTGTGGGATAATCGTACCCGGAAGAGACCAGTTAAGTGAACTCACTTTAAATAACACCAAATTTCATATTGAATAGGAGGGGACATGACTTAATGAAAACATGATCTTAAAATGTAAACTATGAAACTGAGATCTATTTAATTTTACATTTAGCAAAATTTCAGTTATAATTGCAACTCTGCCCTAATAACTAGAACAAAGCAAGAATGGATGCTGCTGACATCTGGGGGCACACTTTTTCTGACCAATCATGTAACATGATCCAATTCTCTTCTTCAATTGTCTCATTCTGCCAGTGCCTCATTTGTTGGGTTCCAACAGTTCACCACCATCACTGTTAGTATCTTCAGGAAATTCTATATATATTCTATATATATGTATATATATATATAGATACATATATATTTCCATATATATGGAATATATTCTATATATTCAGATTTTCAAGTTCATTTCACACATAGATTATGTTATATTTGTACTGTGTTACAGGATCTGCACCTTGTCTGGCAGTCAGCAAGGAATGGACCAACAAAGAGGGAGCTCAGAGGAACAGATACACAGAAGAGATATCTGAGTAGAGGTCAATTTTATAAGGAGTTAATTAGAGGATATGTCAATTTTGTGACAAGTTTTACTTCCCTATACACCCTCGTAACAACCTAGTCTTGGATATCAAGCTCTCTTTGTACTTCTCTGGACAGGCAGATGAAATGGAAGGGGGGTGGATTTATTTTCTAACAGTAGACTTCCTACACACAAATGACCTTATGGGAGAAAGGAAAGTTGGAAGAATACAAAATTTTCTTCCATACTCTGCCACACATCAAGATTCACGACCATGAGTAACCAGAAGTAACCTCAGCTTCAGACACGATATTTTCACTTGCCCTTTGAGATTGACCATGAGGTGTTTGCAGCTTACAATGTTACCTTATCTGACCCTGGATTAACAAGTCCTGTCTCATTTCAGAGGCCACCTGGCGATTTCATTTCTGAGAACGAGGGAGTAATCACAGGTCAATCTTAGGAATGCACCCAGAAAGGAGGTATCCAGAAGTGTGGTTTAGGGGAAGATTACAGTTGGGGAGAATAAAATAGATTAAGAATGAGAAAAAAAAAAAAAAAAAAAAGAACGAGAACAGCATCACTCAGCCATAAACTGACTGACAACCTGGAAGGGCTCACATTCTACACATGAGACAAAATTCCCAATCAGCCATATCTTCAGGGTAAAACTGAAGGCATAGCATCCTGAGTATGCCCAATCTCGTCTACAGCCTGAACCAGACCAAAGATCAAAGTCCGCAGTCCTTCAACTTCCCCAGTATTTAGTTGTCATAATATAAATAGTTTATATCCACCATATATTCCATTGTATTGGGATACTGGGTAACTGTTTTGCTGAGCAGAGTAGATGCTGAGTCCCTAGAAGAAAGGGGATCATGTGTCCTATTCATCTTTGTATTTTTATCGTCTTTTCCTTTCCCATTGTTTATTCCCTCCCTTCTCTATGCACAGTAGATATTCAAAAATTAAATTACTGAATTGAATCCAAGCTTTCCAGCCAACATTAAATCTGATGTTTGCAAAGAAAAGGATAGGAAGCTATACCAGAAAAGACCCCAAGATATAGTTCTTCTATAAGTCTAAATTTAGGTGGAAAAGGAGGAGAAAAGGTAATTCTGGCTCTCTTAGCAAGGTCATACAGGGTGAGAAACAATAGAAGACCTTTACACTTAAGCCATCTTTGACCTAACCCTGCTTTTAGAATAGAACTGAACGTAACAGTCTGTCAGCAGCCAGAAGATGACGTAAAAGGATGCCCTTGATGTTCAGCATTCCTAAATTCCTTCTCCTACTATGAAAGCAAAGAGATCTATAATCATCTCTTCCTAGTTTGAAGATTTCCAGGGACTACTCATGTTGCAAGCCAGTAATTCCATCCAATCTAAGAAGCCTCATTAATCACGAAGAATTTGAAAAGGTTCTGACAAGAGATCTCTTAACTTCAGAATTGTTAAGATCTTTTCAACTGTTGGATGCCAACCCTTGCCCGATTAGTTTCCCTAACAATTTCTGCCTCTAGTGCCCTCAGGCTGGAGACACAGTGACATCTCTCACATCTTTAATATAGGAAATGCTCTGCCTTCCTCAAAGCACTGACCTGATAAAGGGTCTATTGGACATCCCCTGAAGAGCTGATGGTAGTCATCTTCAAAACAAATTAAAGAACATCATTGCCTAATACCATTTCAGGCATAATTATTCTGCTACTAACCATTGTCCTACTCTGTTCAAGCTCAAGAAGAAAACAGTCAGGGACAACTTCATGTCCTTTGTAGCAGTGTTCATTAATCTTTCAACAATCTTTGAGTATATTGTCAAGAACTAAGCAGAGACCCAATTCCATAACCATGACAAAGATTTTAGGCTTTTCGTATTCTGAGTCAGTCTAATAATCCTCTGCCTAAATGAAGTACAAAGGCATAACAGATGCAGTCCCAATCCTTCATTGCTTTAAACTAAATCAATGTATTTGACAGCCACTGTCCAATACTTACATACATAATAATACTAAATAACCCCCTTCAAAAGGTCAAATCACAAGACTACCACTCAGGCATATTTAGTGCTGATTCATCATGGAGGATCCACCGAGATACTGCTCTCCTTAAAGTCAGCTATTGCACTGAACTGAGTCACATGGTCAGGCATGAAATTATTTATATTTCTCCTATCTTCCAGAATAGGAGTAATTTTTTTCCCATCTCACTGGGGAAGAATTCAGATATCTCAATCAAGTCCCAAAGCAATGGGGAAGATTCAAGGTTCTTTATAGGCATCTTTTCAGCTGATGCTTGAGGAGAGAGCCTGGGCCTCCAGGGAAGAGTAGAAGGCCGGGTCCCACCATGACATAATGCTAGGGGCCACCTTCATATCAGGCAGCACTGTAAGCAGCTCTCACTTCAAGAAGCCCAAATGGATAGAAAATTCAGTCCTGACTGCAATCCAGTACTAGTCAACGGTTCATTGAAAGACCTGTTTGTGAGACAGAGCCTAGAGGTCTTGCAAATCCTTCTCTAAAGTCCCAACACTGCTCTTGTGTTAAGACAAAGAAGAGCAATGGAGAGAACATTTGACCTGGTGCTGAGAGGAAACATTGTCATTGGGCCATGACTGGAGGTTACACTTTCATCCTTTTCCCAGGGTCAAGGCTGGGGCAGCCCATTTAATCAGTCCTTGTATGAACCACAAAAGTGTACCAAGAGGATGCTGGCCATGGGGTTACCCAGTGTCTGTTTCATAAGAACCCTGCCAATAAACTCCTTCTGAGTATCCAAATTCAAAGTAAGAATAATAAGAAAAACAGTATAATGTGGGTCATACCATTTTACCTTAATGCCATAAAATTTGGCTAAATGCAACACTTAACCAGAGTAATTTTAATGAACTCACCTGCAATGCCTATTCATTTGCCCATTTTATCATTTATTTATGATTTATCATTTATTTATGCCTATTTATGATATTTCCTCTATTTTATCTTTTAAGTGTGATGCGCTCAATATCACAAACTGCTTCAAACCATATACTAGAAATAAGATGTATAAGATATGCCATTCTTGGGTAAATTGTTGGTCTTTTCTGGAAAAATCTTACCTGCAGATGAGTCTATTTTTCACCAAGGCTGTAAAGATCTCCTGAAATAGTTTATGCTGGGGATGTTTGCTGAAGTTTCTCTCATTCTTGTAGTTTATACTGATAAGGAACCAACAGAAAAGCATTTTGTAATAGAAATCTTTTAGCCCGCCTCAAAGTTCCCAATGCAAAGTTCCCAAGTACAGACCATCTGTATTCATGTAGATATTGAAAAATTCTTGGGGTTTAACATATTGCTAAAGGCACATATCAACTGTTAAAAAAGGAACTACAGGGGAGTCTGGGTGGCTCAGTGGGTTAAGCCTCTGCCTTCCACTCAGTTCATGATCTCAGGGTGCGGGGATCGAGATCTGCATCGGGGTCTCAGCTTAGTGGGGAGCCTGCTTCCTTCTCTCTCTCTGCCTGCCTCTCTGCCTACTTGTGCTCTCTGTCAAAGAAAGAATTAAAGAAAAAAGGAACTAGAAAGTCAATTATAATTATAATGAATATTGTAACTGAGCATATATACTTAATTTCATCATTTAACTAAATTATAAATACTTCATAGCTAAACTTGTTTGGAGGGGGGTAAAAGTGGATACGAAGAGAAAGAATAATGAGGACATATTATCTAGACATTGTGCATGAGGCAGTTTATAAACAATTCTTCTCTTCATTTTTGCACCCACAACCCCATTGGCTGCTATAGCTATTAACACCAGTACTTACCATACATATCTCTTTGTGGGTAATATGGATTTATCAAACACAGCCTAAACTCTTTCAACCGTGAAAGTTCCTATTGTTGTGGTTGCTGATTGGTTGCTGTGTATATGTATGTGTCTGTGTGTGTGTACATGTGTGCTTAACCAAGTCTGGAGGTATCCTATCTTCAGCTTCTTTCTTCTGATATAGCCAATTAAAGAGGTTACAAATACTGCCAAACAGTCCACTTTAAAACTGGGAGAGGATAGAAATAATGCACAAAATGGTGACATCGTTATAAAATATATGATTATACTATTTTATGGATATTAAAATAGATCAGATTTAAGATCTGGGCCAAATAAGCTGGAACTACATGAGTGTATCACCTCAAAGGCAAGTTCTATGGTCTTACCATTTGAACTGTTCTGCCTTTGCAGTCTTTCAGATGTCATTGGACAGTGTGTCCCTACCTTAGCCAGGTGAGGGCTGTAATGCATTCTTAGTACCCGGATACAAGTAGACTGACTGTGTAAGAATTTTTGAAGAATTTAGTGTTCCTCACTAAATCAAAACTGTGTAACGTCATGTGATTTTGTGGAATATTAAATTCATTGTCATAAAATGACAGGGAGACAAAGTCTAGACCAAATAAATAAATGATCATTCTAGAATATTCATCTTGATATTTCATGCCATTTATTATTTACATGGCACTTAGTGCCAAATGAAGTCAGCACATTGTAAAACTGAGAGAACCAGCTCCTGGAAGGGGAGTGGCCCACAGAACATGCAACTTCTAGGAGATCTAAATGGTGACAGGAGAGAGGAACATGGATTGACGGTTTCCATGTTAAAGGTGAGATGCAATCCCTTCAACTGAAAACCTCGGTTGCTTTGACAATCCCAGTCCTTTGCCACCACATCTGTTCATAGCAATGGCTTCTTTTATGCCTCCTCCCTGCTGGCAGCGTATGGACAGGCCAAAGGCTGAAGACAAAGCCTGAAATTAGTCAGGCCAGGTCAACCACCTGGAACTTCTTTCTCATGGAACAAGTGCCAAAGGTATGGCAGCAAGGTGTCCTGAAACACCCAGGTCGGCTCCGGCTGCAGTCATTAAGCTGTATTTACACACTATTCTGGAAATGATTTAAGCATAATGAAAATTATTAAGAATCCTCATGATAAATTTTGAAATAGCTTAAAAGTTTAGCTCCTGTGACAAAGTTTTGAGCTAATTAGAATAGGCTGCTGAAAACAAGGGAGATACTGCATTCTTACCTAAAATTTTCAAGTTCAACAGCTTCTGTGGACTCATGCCACTGACCTCGGGCTCTGTGTCCACCCACCTTGATGGCATGCTCGGTCTTTGTCATGCTATTTTGGGCACTATCGAAGTTAATGGCTGGAAGCTATGGAAACAGAAGCACAGAACCCGTGAGGGTAACAATAAAGAAAGTAACAAAATGTGGGAAAGGGGTAGATGGAGGCCGAATAAAGGGAATGAGTTTTTTTCCCAAACAAATAATTACCATGGTAGCCAAGCCAATGTAGTTTCCCAAGATTTAAACATCTTTGACTTAAAACATTTATTCTCGCTACCTGATGCTGCTTTATTTCACTTCATAGCTTGTAACACCGCCTGTCATATCTTACGGTTACCTATGTATTTTTAGTCTCCCTTGATTATAGTGGCAGCTCAACATGATGAGAACTTTGAACACAGTCAGGCCTGGGCCTTAGGAGTTTTCGAAGCTTCTTGGGTGATTCAACTGTGCCACCAGAATAGAGAGTTTCCAGATCCAGCTAGAACTCTCCGGTAGAGCGTGAAACCCTAAACTGAGAATAAGTCATCATTCATTCTTCAACACTTGCTAGCCACACACAGTGCTTGCCAGGTGTCAGGGACATAAAGGTAAAGAGGATTCTATCTCTTTTAATGAGTCTGAACATCCTGATTAGTCAATCATATTTATAAAAGTCATGAATTCACCAAAAGAAAAGTAAAATTTTGTTTAAAAAAAGGAAAAAATTTGCTTAAATTAACTATAGCAACTATATGTCCCCGTTTACAATATGAACTTGTAATTATTTATATAATAAATTCTAAGTTATCAGTACTAAAATAGTTTCACTTACCAATAAGCACCAATAATTAGGATAACCCTGAGGATTGTTTTTTGTACCGTGATAAAGCTGAGCATAGTGCAAATACCTTATTCTTTCCAAAGTACAAACGAAGGATATTCTATAGCTAGTGAAATTATTACAGAGGAGGTAAGTAGAGCATAATATAAAAAATAAAAGATCTACTTTGTATTCTATGTATTATAATTTTCAAATAAATCTACTATATGTGGTACTTATCATCCATCCAAATATTTGACACAATTCCACAAAAAGATATCATCTCCCTATCCAAAAAGAGTATGTCTGACTTCCCATTAGGCAGTCACCTTATAGAAAGATGCATTATAATAAGGACATTGTTGGGCACCTGGGTGGCTCACTTGGTTAAGCGACTGACTGCCTTCTGCTCAGGTCATGATCCCAGAGTCCTGGGACTAAGTCTCACATCTGGCTCCCAGCTCCGTGGGGAGTCTGGTTTTCCCTCTCATTCTCTCTGTCTCTCAAATAAATAAATAAAAACTCTAAACAAAATAAAAATTAAAAAATACATTGTTCAATGGCTAGCAAAAAAAAAAAAAATCTTTCTTCATCATGTGCCAGCACAGTTGCATTTTCAAAACATTAACAATAAATCTTTCATCCTGTTAAACTACCTTTCTATCTCAGTATAGCAGGCCAATCAGTCCACAAACACCACAAAATAACAGGCCATGGGCACCCAAAAGAGTAAGGCTTATTGGCTAAGAGAACAAACCCTGGGCCAGATGCCCTGGGTTTAAAACTACCAGTAGGTAGCTGCATGATCTTGGAAATGTTACTAATCTCCCTGCGTATTAGTTTCCACATCATCAAAATGGAAATAATAATAATAATAATATATTATATTATATATATTACACACACATATATAATAATAATAATAATAATATAATTATTATGTGCAGAGTTATTATGAAAATTAAGTGAGTTAGTATTTATAAAGCACTAGTTATGTGCATGGCATAGTTTCCAAGTGCTTTACAAATACTCTAATAATCCTCATGATTATTCTCATCATGCAGATAAATTTGCTAACCAAATAAAATGTGTCCTTACAAATTAGATGACCCCTGGGTGTGATAACCTCAATGATACTGGCCATGAAGTCACAGCAATGAGCAAATGTTCCAGGGTTACACAGGAAACATCACTATGTAGCAAACAGGAAGTGGATTTTCCGGGTCCAAGGTTTTTCAAACCACCTGCCATTCCCAGAACTCCCAGAATACTGATCACAAGAGGGAAGGTAGCCAGCACAGAGAAAAATAGCCCAGTCCACTCAGGGAAGAGGGGTGGGAAGATGCCACAACTTGCAGCCATCCTCTTTGCCGGCAGAATAGGCAGCCAGCATTGGGAATCAACTCATGGAGACTCAGTTGATAAGATGGACTTGGCAGCTATAGTTGCAAAGACCATGAACTTATTAGAAGGAAACTTGAAGCAACCAGCCCTCTTCAGATGAAAACAATGTGAGTTCAGAGTCCAGTCCACAGCCTTCTCCCTTGCCTCCCCAATTGGTCTCCATATTCGTCATCATCTACTACAGGAGGTCCAGTGAAATCTGTATGATACCGTTCACCAACCTGGTATCATCACAATCAGGGTATCCACGTGAGCTCCCCCTTACATATTTCTTCATGTTAAGCGATTAGCTCTTTTAAAGCATACTACATTTGACAGATTGTTCTGGGCAACCCAACATCTGAAACTTCAGACATAATAAATATATCATAACACAAATTGACATAGATCACTTTAAAGTGTGTCCTGTCCTTTCCCACAAGTGATGGACTTACAGGCTCTTGGATTTGAAACCTATTCAGAAGGCACAGGACTCAATCATTTGTCCTCATGACCACCATCAGCATGGACAATACTTACATGGAGTTTACTGCACACGAGGCACTGTTCTAAGTGCTTTGCAAGTATTAAATATATTTAATGCTCCTAACAAACCTATGAGATGAATACCATTTTATAGATGAGAAAAACTAAGGCAGAGAGGGGCTAAGTGACTTGCCTAAGGGTCACAGGGCTAGCAAGGGACAGAGTTTGTATTCAAATCCTAGCAACCTGCCTCTCTCTCCAACATGCTCAGACCTCCACCATCTGTGTATGTATCTCTAGTGATGAGAAACACTGTCCCAAGTCAGTCCTCTTGCTTTTCACCATTCCACCTTGCCCAGTGAGAAAATCTCACTGTGTTCTGTTCCTGTCTTCTGGTCCAGTGTAATCTCTTTGCACAGTATTTGAAAAGACTAAATTGTTTCTTTAAATGTATAGAGGAATTTCTGGGGGAATCCCCAGACTCTATGCTGTGAGGACAAACAACCCTGTGGAGAGGCCTCTCACCCACAAACAGCGCCTACTTGCCAGCCCCAGTAACCCCATCGGCAACCCCATTGGAACCTGAATGAGAACTATCCAGGTAAACTGCCCTCAATTCATGACCTACAAAATGGGTGAGAGAGTAAATGATCATTGTTGCTTTAAACCACTAAGTTTTAGAATGATTCTCTATCCAGTATTTGATAATAAATCTACCATGGACTAAAATAAGAATCCACAAGTCCATATAACATAAATAAATACATGAGTAAGCCAAACAGGTCGGTCAAATATAAAAGTGTGCCCCAAGTTCTGGCTGCATCGAATCGGTCATTTGTCCCAGAAACCACCTTAGTGTTTGACCACTCCACGCCTGGGCGTGTGTTGCAGACTGATCACGTTTCAGGACTCAGCTCTAACAGCCTCCTGGTGAGGACCTGCCCCTTCCTGGCAGAGCGGTTCACTCCCTCCCTGGCAGCATTTCTCCACTAACCTCTCTCATAGCACTTACCACACCTGATACAACTCCAAGTTTACAGATCAGCCTCTTCCCTTTGAATATGGCCACCCTGAGGGCAGCATCCTATCTGTCTGTCTTTGTGTCCTTAGCACCTCTCAGAGCCTGGCACACAGTATATACTCAAAGGTGAAACCGTTGAATGAACTTTATCCCCTGTCTCTTTGCTGAAAGGATTCATTGTTCGCCACTTTCTAGATGCATCCATCCGTTCCGCACTTCTGTTCCAGACACATCATTTGTCAGCAGTGTGATGAGGCACTGGGCATACAGGAAGCAGGACAGCCATGGCCTCTGCTTTCAAGGAGTTCAGAGTCCCATGGGGTGGGGGAGGGGAAAACCAGCATGAGAACAGGCTGCAGGATGAGTGAACAAGGATTTGTTGTGGTAGAAGGAAGTACAGGGTGGGCCACGGACCAGGATGCCAAGAGTATTTCAGAGTATTCCAGACAGACTTTTACAGGTGGGAAGACAGGACAGCTGTGTGTGTTCTAGAAAATGAGAGGTACCTGAACGGCCTGAATAGTAAGAGTGGAAAGTGAAGAGACTACAGACTGAAGCAAAGGACTTTCCTAAAAATGTGTTTGTGACATTTCTGATTGCAAATGTCAACACTCCCTATGGCTTACAGAATCAAACACTGAATGCGTAGATGGGCTTCAGACACTGCACAATGTCATCTAGCTCTAGGTATGACTACTTCCAATAGAAACATTTAGTCACCATTTTTCTTAAATGCTTGTGATTTTCCTTTCATCAGATAGCTGATTATTTTACTCACTTCACTGATAATGCCTTTCCACCAATTCCACTGATGGAAAACTGGCCTATTTTCCAAGGACCATCTTCTTCCTGTGATTTGAGCTAAAAGTGGAGTCCTTATACCTGTCAAAATCCATACGCCCACTGTCCGTACCATTCCTTCAGGACTGTCTTGTCTTGTCATGTGCTACAACTGCCTTTCCTAGACCTCCATCCTTCAGAACACAGGAACTGTGCCTTATGCCTTTTCTTTCCTAAGTATTTATCAAAACCTCTTTTATTTTAAGGTAATTGGTCTATAATGAATTCATTTGTTCTTTCTTCTACCCTTTTTACTTATTGCAAACCAATTTCTCAGCTTCCTGTGGCTTTGGATATAGAGGAAAAAATCCAAATTCCAGCTCTTGGTAGTTTACTTCAAGATTTGTGGAAACCTCTGGTGAAATCTCCAACCCTGCCCCCTCAGTGTTCTGTCCCACTATTGGAACTGTCCTACAGAACGGCAAGCTCTAATGTGGTTAAACAACGCACACAGAGATAGAGCAGTCAAGACAAAGAATGAAAGTAGAACACGGAACACAAGGAAACAATAGAGAAGTGGCTTGGCTCATTAGAGATTCAGATAAAGGACATTCAGTTCTTTGCAGTTCTCTGCCTAAACCACAAAGTAAATTTCCTCTGCAACCAATTAATTGGCCATTTGGGTCCATTTGCAAATAAAAGGCCAGATCTTGTTAGATCAGAAATTCAGGTGAGTGAGCCTTACTCCCAAATTTCCCTTTTCAAATTGACTGCTAAATAATCTCAGAGCCAAATGTGTGACCCACTTGCATATTTCAATGACTATCTCTTGTGTGTCTCACTCTACTTTGTCCCCAACCCTTACCCTTGTTCTTCTTTCTTCTTTGGCCCTGGTTTTAATTTATGATAAACTGTCATACTTTGTGTATCTTTGTAAAAACTTCCTTACATTCTTTCTGGAATAAGCAAGATATAAATAAATGCTTGACTTATTCTTTCCAATATCATTCTTCTCCATACTATTTTACTAAAAGGAGAATAGGATGTTCAGAATAACATTTATTATTCCAAAATTAAAAATGAATTAAGGTTTAACAGATAGAATTAGGAATGAATTTTGTGAGCCTTGGGATCTTCATATCATTGAGGACATTTTCATTTCTTCTTAGAACCACCTACTTTCTGAATAATTCAAGCATTACAAATATGCATTTTTATACATGTGAAAGACTTTACAAAAACCTATGCCATGTGAACTTGTCAGACAACAAACTGCAAATTCTAAAATTGGTTAAAGGAGGAGAAACTATTAAATTCACTTTAGTTAACTCCACCAGGTGTTAACAAGAAAGTGGTGTTGAGAGGAGACACAATAGATCTAGCAGCCTGAGCTTCAAAGTTGGAAAATTAGAGGCAAAAACCACCATTAGAGCGGCACCTGGGAGGCTCAGTCGGTTGAGCTTCTGACTCTTGATTTTAGCTGAGATCATGATCTCAGGTCATGGGATGGAGCCCCACATCAGATTCGGCTTGGGATCTCTCCCCCTCTCTCGGCCCCCACCCCACTCACGCATGCTCTCTCTCTCTCTCTCTCTCAAGTAAATAAATAAATAAATCTTTAAAACAATAACAACACCATTGGTGTTTCTGTTACTCGGGTCATTAAGTTATACATGCTCATGACAGAACCCAGTCCTTTTTTTTTTTTCCTTAAAGATTTATTTATTTATTTATTTGAGAGAGAGAGAGAGAGAGAGGGTGCACAAGCAGGGGGAGTGGGAGAGGAAGAAGCAGGCTCCCTTCTGAGCAGGGAGCTGGATGCGGGGCTCAATCCCAGGACTCTGGGATCATGACCTGAGCTGAAGGCAGAGGCTTAACCCACTGAGCCACCTAGGTGCTCCAGAACCCAATCCTTAAACCGTAATTCCAATTTGACAAAAAGTGACCCAGAACTAACTAAACTGAGGATACAGTAAAGCAGAGGCAAAGTCAAAGTTGCTGGCATTGAGATATACATAATCTCATCTAGAAATAAGACATGTAGATAAACGTTTCCAAAACAAGAAAGAACATAGTGCTATAACCGTGAAAGAAAGTGCTTTGGGAACAGAAAGATTGTTTCCAGAATGCAAAATAAAAGAAAGGCTTTTTTTCCGGAAGTGGTGTCACTCGATTTGGGTCTTAGACATAAATGAGATTTTATAGGGAAGAAATTTGGGAGAAGAGAATAGTAAAAGCAAAAAGTAGAAGTCTTTGACATCATGGTTACATCTTAGGATGCACAATGAAAAAGAATGGGAACTACAACCAAAACCCTATGTGAGTTACCTTGCTTACCTTCTAAGAAAGAATGGATGTGATTTGGGAGTAATTGTCCATGAAGGCTTGTGAGCAGCAAGCCAGGGAGGTTTTTTTAGCAGCGTAGTGATAGACAAAGAGCAAGGTGATTGCTGACACAGCTGGATGGGAAGAAATTTTTCCTGAGGGCCACAGTATAAATAACAGAGAAGAAGGACTGATAGGTGAAAAAATATTTTATGCCCCTGTTTACTCTGAATCAAGGATTTTCCAACTATTTTTTTAACTGGAATTTAATTTCCTAGATCATTTAAAAGGTATCTCAGGGGCTAGAGGCATATACTACAAAGAGGCAGTGTTTGGGTTCAGATCTGTATTAACCATCAGCTGGCTCTATGATCTTGAGAAAGTCTCTTAATTCCCTGTGCTTCATTTTCCTAATCTATAAAAGTGGGAGATGTGGTTACTATTTGTCTGATACACCAGACACATAGTAAATGTTCCCAAAATAAAACTACATTATTTGGCCTTTATGTGCCATCAAATCATTAGGAAGTCATCCTTGACTATAAATAAATAGACAAAAATGTAGTTCTCAGTTAGTTTGATGGATATAACCAAATCTATAAGGATTCCCACAATTTGAGCTCTTAAACAAATTTACTTAAATGTGGGGCACCTGGGTGGCACAGTGGGTTAAAGCTCTGCCTTCGGCTCAGGTCATGATCCCAGGGATCGAGCCCCGCATCGGGCTCTCTGCTCGGCAGGGATCCTGCTTCCCCCACTCTCTCTGCCTGCCTCTCTGCTGCTTGTGATCTCTGTCTGTCAAATAAATAAATAAAATCTTTTAAAAACATTTTCTTAAACAAGTATAGCATAGTAGGCTTTGGTGCCAGGTCACTGCAGTTCAAGAAGCATCCCTATCATTACCAGTTAATGGTGCTGACTGTCTACTGTTAACATTAGAATTAGCACTTGCTGTGCTGTTCCCCAAATCCTCATGGATGGCCTCGAATCTCAGGAGCCTCCCAAGTCTTACAGAAGTAAAACCAAAAAGAAAAGTGTAAAGATAATTTCAAGCAGAGGTGCAATTCTTTTGTCCATGTAATAAAAATATAAAAATGCTATCATAAAAATAGCCAAATTCATCCATTTCCAGTCTTTTCATGAGATAAAATGTGCAGCAAGCATCAAAAGCAGTACTGTAGGAACAGGGCAGCATGAAGAGGAATGGAGGGGAGAAGAAAGGAAACTCAGTAATCAGTGCTTGGGAAAAAAATCAAATTCCCTAAAGCACCAAAGAGTCAAACACTGGGCATTCAATAGACTGAAGGGCTTTGGTAATTGGGACACATGGCAATAAGCAGAAAATAGAGCAGGGCCCAGCCATGAGAAGAGAATAAAAAGGCTATAGACCCTGAGACTTGGCAGAACCTAAACCAAGTATGAGAGAAACAGCCACATGAAGAGAAACAAGACATACTTAACAACTAAGAAACGCAGGTATATTATTGTTCATAAAAATGTTAAATCAATCCCTTTGGAAACATGTGAGTTCTCTTTTATTAATGCATGCACAGTCTTTAAAAACACTACCTGTTGTTTGCTTGACTGGACGTTCAAAAGGCAACGAAGTCTTTTAAGATCTGAATAGTCCCTAGAAGAAAGAAGAACACAATGTCAACCGACTGAAGATTCCCAGAGAACTGATGGCACTGCCCCTTTGAGGCTTGTTTCATAGATGGAAACCTACACACACTAAGCATTTCCTTTAGAACTCTAGAAATAATCAAACATTTCAGTAAACACCATAACCCAGAGTAACCATTGTCAAGGGTCTACTCTATTTCTCAAAAAGCCATTAAATCTTGTTGCTGGCCACTGTCTGAGATACTAATTATCAGGAAGGGGTTACCTGGTGGTGATTCCTTGCTGTTTTTTATCAGTTGATTTTTCTGTGGTCTTCACCTTTTTATCTTGATCAGGCATTGTAAAACATCAATGCCCCAGAATTAACATTGCATGCCTTTCAAAATAAACCAGAGGGGAAAACTTTAGTTGGGTTGTGTGTTCCAAAATAGTCTCAGGTCAAAAGTTACTTTATAGTACTTATTTAAATATGCAAAAGCTAACATTCATTTATAATACAACAATAAAAATGTTAACATGAGATTGGAAGAACAAATATTGTGAAAATGTCTATGCTACCTAAAGCAATCTACACATTTAATGCAATCCCTATCAAACCCCATCCATTTTTTTCAAAGAAAAAAATAATCCTAAAATTTATAAGGGACCAGAAAAGACCTCAAATAGCCAGAGGAATATTGAAAAAGAAAGCCAAAGTTGGTGGCATCACAATTCCAGACTTCAAGCTCTATTACAAAGCTGTCTTCATCAGACAGTATGGTACTGGAAGAAAAACAGACATATAGATCAATGGAACGGGATAGAGAGCCCAGAAATAGACCCTCAACTCTATGGTCAACTAATCTTCAACAAAGCAGGAAAGAATGTCTAATGGAATAAAGACAGTCTCTTCAACAAATGGTGTTGGGAAAATTGAACAGCCACATGCAGAAAAATGAAACTGGACCATTTCCTTACACCACACACAAAAATAGACTCAAAATGGATGAAGGACCTCAATGTGAGAAAGAAATACATCAAAATCCTGAGAAGAACACAGGCAGAAACCTCTTCGACCTCAGCCACAGCAATTTCTTCCTAGAACATCGCCAAAGGCAAGGGAAGGAAGCAAGGGGAAAAATGAACTATTGGGACTTCATCAAGATCAAAAGCTTTTGCACAGCAAAGGAAATAGTTAACAAAACCGAAAGACAACTGACAGAATGGGAGAAGAGATTTGCAAACGAGATATCAGATAAAGGGCTAGTATCCAAAATCTATAAAGAACTTATCAAACCGAACACCCAAAGAACAAATAACCCAATCAAGAAATGGGCAGAGGACATGAACAGACATTTCTGCAAAGAAGACATCCAGGTGGCCAACAGACACATGAAAAAGTGTTCCACAGCACTCAGCGTAAGGGAAATACAAATTAAAACCACAGTGAGATACCACCTCACACCAGTCAGAATGGCTAAAATTAACAAGTCGGGAAATGACAGATGCTGGCGAAGTTGCAGAGAAAGGGGAACCCTCCTACACTGTTGGTGGGAATGCCAGCTGTTGCAACCACTCTGGAAAACAGCATGGAGGTTCCTCAAAAAGTTGAAAATAGAGCTACCCTATGACCCAGCAATTGCACAACTGGGTATTTACCCTAAAGATACAAATGTAGTGATCTGAAGGGGCACATGCACCTGAATGTTTATAGCAGCAATGTCCACAATAGCCAAACTATGGAAAGAACCTAGATGTCCATCAACAGATGAATGGATAAAGAAGAGGTGGTATATATATACAATGGAATACTATGCAGCCATCAAGAGAAATGAAATCTTGCCATTTGTGATGACATGGATGGAACTAGAGGGCATTATGCTTAATGAAATAAATCAATCGGAGAAAGACAACTATATTATGATCTCCCTGATATGAGGAAGTCGAGAAGCAACATGGGGGGGTTTGGGGGATAGGAAAAGAATAAATGAAACAAGATGGGATCAGGAGGGAGATAAACCATAAGAGACTCTTAATCTCACAAAACAAACTGAGGGTTGCTGGGAGGATGGGAGGGAGGGATAGGGTGGCTGGGTTAGGGACATTGGGGAGGGTATGTGCTATGGTGAGTGCTGTGAAGTGTGTAAACCTGGCGATTCACAGACCTGTACCCCTGGGGCTAATAATATATGTTAATTTAAAAAAATGGAAAAAAAATGTTAACATGAGTAGCATTTCAGGACATCTGGGTGGTTTAGTTGGTTGAATGTCTGACTAGGTATCAGCTCAGGTCTTGGGATCGAGCCCCGCATTGGGCTCTGTCCTCAGTGGGAAGTCTGCTTGAGATTCTCTCTCCCCTTTTTCTTCTGCCCCTTCTCCTTTTTCCAAAATAAATAAGAAAATCTTTAAAAAAAAAATGAGTAGCATTTATGATTTATCATTCAAAGGCCTTCAGATACATTTAGGACACAGTTTAAAGGTATAGTAGCCCCAGAGTTTCTGTTCTCTGAGTCACCCTTGTTTTCAAATATTCTGACCAATTGTTCCAACAAACACACTATTCTTCTTGTGAGGAAAAGTGCCCCCATTGGGGTTTTCCAAAATATATATCTATAAGCAAATACCTGGAGCCCAACTAATGCCTTTATGCCCTCTTACTTGTCTTCTCGACAAGTATCCTTAACTATATGCTTCTAATTCCAGGGGTTCCTCCCTCATCATGGGTCATCTGCCTAAGAGCCCAAAGAAAACCCCACCCACCTGTCAATAGCATTACAGTGTCAAAGGTAAACACAAAACTTCACTGGATCTCCAGAATTCCTAAAGCTTCCAAACTGCCACCTGATCCCCAGGTGGGTCAATGGCAGTCACAAGTTCTTCAGCAAGAATTGGGCCAGTCTTGCACAGCCCCTACACTCACTCAACCCCCCTGTCAAAAACAAGCCAACAGGCCCAAAATGGAGTCACTTATGCTAATCCCCAGGTAACCAAATCTAAGTACATTTTTAGCCCTCCCAGATATGAACACTTAAACAAGCCAAGCAGGAATGATCAGATCAGCATTAGCTAAATAATCTGCCTGATAAACCCATGTTACCCTTTAGGGAAAAGTAATCTTGCAATAGTCTACTTTTTGACTAGCATTACTTCCTTGTTCCTGCTCCTTTCTGCCTATGAAGCTCCTCAGAGTTCCTTCCTATCTGCTAGAATGGATGTTGTCTAATTCATGAATCACTGAATAAAGTCAATAAGATCTTTAAAATTTACTCAGCTGAAGTTTGTTTTCAAACAATCTGGACAGTTAGTCTGGCCAGTCTGGGAATACAACCCAATAGGCATTTCCATCTTCTAGATAAGCTTTGTAGTCATCATGGCCACCCTTCCTAGGGTAAATTTTAATACTATTTCCCACTCCCACTCAAAAGCTAAGTAAGAGACAAGGCAGATTACTTAACCATTGAACAGAAAACTATTTATTTGTCTTTTTTTCCTTAATCAATTTCTGATTCAATTGTTTTAATTTCCAGACTAAAAATAAACAAATAAAAAGCTGAAGACAGCCTTACTTTCAGTTACATAGCAAATACAAAATTAAATACGCTATTGGTTTAATTTGATTGGATGTAAAATTTTCCAACTGTGCTTTAATGTCACAGCTTGACTTCAGAGTTATTTTCAGGCATGAGAAAGCATGTATTATTGTCTTATAATTGCATGCCTCAATGTATTGTGAAATCGAAGGTCAATTCCAAGTGTTTCGGAGATATTTAAAGGTAAAAGGAATGTGCCAATAGGTGTTTCACTGCAACAGAATGGAGTGAAACTTTATTTTGTGAAATGAACAAAGTTTATGTAAGGATTAAAAAATTATTTTTCCAGTAGAGTAGTCATATTTATAATAAAGAGTTGAGCTGGAATTATCAGTTGGGGACCAAGGCTCTCTTCACAGAAGAACATCAAGAAAAGCACAAAAATAGTATTTTAGGACTGGGCTTAGGACATAACACTAGGGATTCGTACAATCAAGAAATATTTACTGAACATTTACTATGTCCAATCTCAGCCTGAAAACTGTTAAAGGTAAAGCAGGCTATCACAGGCATATGATACTCCCACAAGCAAGTAAAAATCCACTTAATGACTTCAAACTATGTTTTGTGACGTACTCAGAGATTGATTTCACTTTCACTTTTCTATAAAAGAAAGAAAGAAGAAGGAAGGGAAGGAGGGAGGACGAGAAGGATGGAAGAAGGGAAGAAGGGATGACACAGGCGATCTGCAAATAATTTTTAAAAGCAAAAGAGCCAAGTGCTTCTTATATATGGATATTAAAATGCCCCCAAGGTTCTAAAATAAATGGAAATCCAGTCAAAATTAATAGAATCTGATTTTACTTTTCCCTCAAGGACAGAGGGAAAATTCCACATAGACACATCAGCCTGCTGGCCTCCAATTCCTGTGCAAACCATAGCTACAGACTGTGTTAGAAGTAGGAAATGAAAGCCACAAGGATTAGCATATGAAAATGTGTAGAAAAGCTTCTGCCAGAAGGAGAGCATATCTAGCCAGATCATACCCTACTAAATACCCCATCTTATTCCCCTGTTTAATCTGCATAATTTGATTGACCCAATGTGTGAACAGGAAATAATCATCTAATAGTTTTATCAGTTTAAGATTAATGTCTACTCTGTGAGCTGGAAAAGTGAGAATAGATAACTCTCTGGGAATGTTTCACTTAATTAAACAGTAAACAAATCGACAGGAATCAGTAGAAACAGACAATTGCCTTCAGATAAAAAACAAAATCCTTTCCACTTGATGGCTGTTAAAACGGAAACTATTCAGAAGAAAACTTCGAGAAGTTGAGAATACTCTGAAATATTTCATCTAATCCCATTTTAAATCAACAAAAACAATCACATTATACCAATGGTTATAATCCAAAACTGGGGATGGGGGAAAGCAGCTCGCATCTTAACTTGCCCAGATGCAGAATACTTACTGAGGAGGTGTTCTCCAGAGAAGTTAAGCAAGGATGCTACCTAGAGCAAAAGCTCTCCAGAGGGGCAGCCTCGGTGTGATTCCAAGGGGAGCTCCAGAGTGCAGATTATGTCTCAGGACTGTCTAAACTTGAGGGAAGGGAGCAGACTTTCATGTTCCTGTTTAGTCTTTAGTCATTGGTTAGGCGTCCTCAAGGGAGATCATAACCCCCCAAACACTCTTGTCTGGGGGTAAAGGAACTCTACAAGCTTGGGGGGAGTCCTCCAAAAAAGAGACACAGGAACTGGCTGTAAGAAGCAAAGGAATATTGAAGCCAACACCTAGCACACAAATAGTCCTAAGGGATGGGAGAGGCTCTCAGTAGGACACCCATGTCATTCGCTGTGATCACCAAACCCAGTGGGAGAGTTGTGGACGATGAGGATGCAAGAACCTTGCTGGGGATACACATTGAACACAGCCTCAAGTTTCCCTTCTTTGCTTGACCTCTCCAGGACTTTCACTTCTCTGATCCCTCTACTCTTTCCCTCTTGCTCAACTTCACTTCAGCCCTACTGGCCTTCTCCCTGGCTCATGAACATGGCAAACCCATTCCTGCTCATAAGCTTTGGCCCTTGGCACTTGCCACTTGCTCTTCCTCTCTCATTCCCAGGCTGGCTCCTTCATGTCACTGAGGTATCTGCTCTGATGTCCCCTCCTTGGTGCGGGCTCTTCTGATGAACTTACGCAACCTATTTACCCCCACAGACGCATCCTTACCACATCACCCTGTTTCATCTCCTTCTGAAGATCATCAACATCAGAAATATTCTTGTCCATTTATTGGTTTTCTTGCACTAGATCCTAAGGCCCACATGAACAGAAACTGTATCTGCTTTACACACAAATACATCCCCCACACGCCGAATAGCACATGGCACAGTACAGGCACAGTATAAAAGCTCAAAAAATATATGTGTCATAATCTACAAGGAGTAGCGAAGGCATCTTTACCAATGTTCATGAAGTATTTGCTTTTTAACAACTATTTTAGGATTTTAGTATGAGAACCTCCTCTAACCCCCCAAACCTGATGTTCCTCCTCAGTGCCCCCAGGGCAGCTTGTACTCCCCACTTTGCAAACATGTGCACAAAATATTGCAATTGCATGATTACCTCATTAGACCAGGAACTGGACCTCCCTGGTTCACTTTTTTTTTGGGGGGGGGGGGCGCTATAGCTTAAAGCTTAGTTGGCTGGTTTGGGATTTTTTTTTTCTCTATTTTAATTCATTTAACATATAATGTGTTATTGCTTTCAAAGGTACAGGTCTGTGATTCGTCAGTCTTATATAAAACCCAGTGCTCATTACATCACATGCCCTCCTTAACGTTCATCACCCAGTTACCCCATCCGCCCACCTCTCTCCCTTCTAGCAACCCTCAGTTTTTTTCCTCTGTTTAAGAGTCTCTTATGGTTTCATCTTGTTTTCTCCCTCTCTGGTTTCATCTTGTTTTATTTTTTCCTCTCTTCCCCTCTGATCTGTTTTGTTTTTTAAATTCCACATACCAGTGAGATAATACGATAATTGTCTTTTTCTGATTGACTCATTTCGCTTAGCATAATACCCTCTATAGTTCCAAGGAAGGCAAACAACAAATATTTACTTTATAAAAAAAGAATGGACCAATGGATAAAAGAACTATTTAAAAAAAACAGACCTGTGTCATCACTCTTTCAATTTAAAAACCTTTCATAGAGCTTCCTCATAAATCAAATCAATGGATGGATATTTGTCATGTTATAATAATCTTGAACATGCTTGGGAATTAGCAGTCTTGAGGAGAGAAATTAGAGTTCCATATAATATAATATTCATGAACAGTGCTTTTCATGTGACCTATGAAGTTTCTTTTTCTTTTTAATTTGCAATCTATTATAGGCCAATACTTGTGGTCCATATCCTGTTCGACAAGGTAAGTCAGCTCGGATCACGTGGTTGGATGTCATAGCAATGTTGAATTGCTGTCAACATTTCGAAACACTCTCAATTTTGTACTATCTCTTTGTGGACCAATAACATATTAGTCTGAAGACCACCCGAATGGCCTAGAAAACTGAAGTCTCTCCTTTCAAATAGCAATGTTGTTTCCATAGCAACCCTAGATGATTCTCTGAGAACCACTGCCCCAAGTTCAGAGCCTGCAAGGACTGAGTAGTTGTGCGTTCCAGGACAACTAGAAGAGGGTGAGAGGGAGCCCAGAAGAGGAGAACCGTGGCTGAGAAGTTAGGGCTGAACCTGGGCTCCCCACTTAAGTCAGAGCAGTCCCACTTCACTGGGGTTCTGTGTACAGTTTCATTTCAGAAACAAAATGCTAAAAACAAAAAAAGATAGCCACTGACTTTTCTAACATTTATTTTACAGATGAGATGAGGCCAAAGAAATTATAATACTAGGCACATAAATAATTATGTTCAGGTGGATTTTCCCTTGAAATTCTAAGTGGGAAAGCTGAAATTTAGTAATTTTTTCTTTTAAAAAGGGAGGGGGCACAGAAGTGAAAGATTATATACAAAATCCTGTGCATATTACTTAAAGAACAGAAATTTTCAGTATCTTTCATTTGCACATTTCAGCCATGGGACCCAAATACTATCACAGAAGGGTGAGAAAGGATCTTTCCACGCCTCATGGGATAGAGAAACGGGTTTGGTGTTTACAGCCCTGGTCAAGTACAGACAAAATCACAGTACTGACTCACTGTTGAATTTTTTTAATCCATTTTAAAGAGACTCTGAAAGTAATTCTTATCTTCTATTATCGTTTGAAATGTGGGTTAATGCTAAAAGAAGTCCCCAGAGACACACACCTCATTTGCTCATGATCTCTTGGTAATTGCAAGGTAAACACCTATGACAGAGAAAGAAATCCATGCTATGATAAAATTACCTAATTGTCTGTAATTAATCTAAATTGTACAATATAAACCCACTAACTAGATAACAAGGTATTTGTAATACAGTTTTCAGATTCTCTACCCAGAAATTCTTTTTTATTCCACAGTTTCCTTAGCTGTTCAGAAGATCCTTAAATGGCCTCATCTTTACTGAAGATGAAACAGAAAACCATTTGATTCATGATAGGAAATAGCTCCAAATCCCACTAATACTTTTTTTTTTCTTATTAATCACTTCGGTGATTAAGTATTTACTTTATTTACTACATTTATCAATGGTTGAGAAAAAAAAAGCACTTAAAAGTAAAAACAGTAAGCGTGTTTAACATGACTCCAGTTAATCACCACTTTGGCTACATCAGGCTTATTATTTTGAAAAAGCACTAAAATAAACTGTTATGAAGCTTACCACAAAAGGAAGTTCTAACTTCCTTGTACCGACAAAAGGGAGTCCTTATTTCCTTTGATGAATGACAGTTAACCTCCATATCAGATTACAAGTTACAGATCTGTCTGTGCTCAAGTACACATTAAAGAAACTGAGAGAATTTTCAGCCCCATAACTATCTGGCAATGCAAAACAAAAAATCATTTCTCTAAGTCCTTTACTGTAGATTTTTTTTTCTCAATATTCCCTTAATAGTGGTCCTTTGAAAACAAAGTGTGTCAAAATGCATTAGTTAGGTGTTAATTTCTTAATCTTGATAATTGTGCCATAGTCATGCAAGATGCTAACACTGGGGGGGAGCTGAGTGAAGGGTAGGTGTGAACTCACTATACTACTTTTGCACCTTTTATGTAAGTCCAAAATTACTTCAGGAAAAACAAAATACATTGGCCGCTTGAGCAGTTTATTTAGTTAAAGTGCCATGAGAATAGAGAAAGTGTCTCCTTTTTACAAAGAATAATCACACTTAATCTCACAGAGATATGGTGCTTGGTCTTTTCAAACTGGTTGTGTTTTAGAAAACAATATACCCTGCACAGAAAGTGTCAAGTTAGATGGGTCAAATAACTGGAAAATAAAACATGCACCACACACACACACACACACACACACACACACACACACACACCTTGAAAGTAAAGTGATCTAAAAGTCAAGGAACTCCTGTAAGAAACATGACTTGCTTATACCTGTACCTATTACAGCTCAAAAAGGGAGTCGGCTTCTCTAAACTGTGGACTTGATTTTATCCCTAACGTTACACTGTAATTGTTCTTCAGTGGGAAATAGGTGTGGAGCCAGCCGAACAGAAACAGTTGTTCTATGTAAAAACCATAGAGAATATCTGATGTGAGGGTGTCTAACACCTTCCAGGCCCAGGAACAGTATGTAAATGCATGCCAGGCATAGAGTAGATCCAGTCAGAGCTTCAGTCAAACCTGAGGAGGCATACCCTCTCTAAAGGGATTTAAACTCACATTAAAAATGAAGCAAATCAAAACTCCTGCACGGGACAAATAAAACGGATCTATAGGCCATGGGTTGAAGATCATGATTCCGTACCCTTCATTTAGCCAAAGAGGAGACTGAGGCCCAGAGAGATAAAAGGTATCCATGGCCACAAAGCACCTTTAAAAGAACGGAGCCCACCCAGTACACTTCTGTGGTCTAAATCTTAATGGCAAGCTCTGGGTAGATGGGAAAGGGAGGACTTGTTGACATTGGCCCTTAGCCGAGGGCAAAGGGTGATCTAATAGCAACTGATGCTTGCATAACTTCACTTCCTGGACCCTGGGGTGCTCGCAAACATCCATTCATTCATCCGGCCTCACTCATGTGAAACAGGTAGGCGGTGTATTTTCATATCACCATGCAGAGGAAAACAAAGACACAGTTGCTACAGAACCTCCACTGGCAGGACTACATCCCCAGCTAAAGGTCAAGTATTATCAGGGCCTTGCTCCTGAGGAGTAGAGTTGACACCTTCCTTGTGCAAATCGTTTATACTTTAAACAATTTTCTGTCTTATATTCAAACAAGCAATTGAAGATATAAAGAATAAAAAATTCCAATTGTATTCTGTCTCCCACTCACTCCCACAAGTATTTATTGACATCTGCTATATGTTAGACACTTCTTTAAGACTTTGCCTTCAGGGCACCTGGGTGGCTCAGTTAGTTAAGCAACTCGGGTCATGATCCTAGAGTCCCAGGGTCAAGTCCCACATCAGGGAGTCTGCTTCTTCTGACCCTCCCCCCTCTCATGCCCTCTCTCATTCTCTCTAGGAGGAATAAATAAAATCTTAGGGGGGAAAAAAAAAGATTTTGCCCTCATTTTCCTGTGACCAGTACTAAACCAAGTTGGACTGCAGGTGCTGCTCCAAAATCAACTAAAGTATGTGGCAAGAGACACCATTATAGTTTTCTTCTTTTGAAGCTTTATTCCTGTTCAAACTTATACTTTCTTGGAAAAGGAAATAGCTGCAGGTATGAATATGGTTTCTATGGATCCCTCCACTGCCACTACATAATGATATTTGTGATATGACTGTGTTCACGCCTTGGGTGGCTGCTGACCCAAACCTACTCAGGACATAGTTTGTCATATATCTGTGTTAAAACAAGTGAAACCAGAGACCCATATATTAAGCAGTGATATTGAAAATAAAAGGAAAAAAAGGCCCAGATGATATGAGGGGGAAATTTATATTAACCAATCAATGAAAGTAACTTAAGTAGCACACCAAGTTTCTCTTTTCTCATCGACCCCAAACACAGCAAGATTACATTCTGTTCTCTGTTTTTGTGTGTAAGAGAAAGGTGACAATTATATTCATTCATTCCTTCCTTCAAAAAGTAATTATTGATCCCCTCATATATGCCAAGCACTGAGGATACTGCACTGAATAAGACATGGTCAAAATGTATTCCCCCAAAGTTAACCATCATGGTAATAAATCACGATAACAAATGAGTCCTGGTGATAATAAATAAATATGGACTGAGCCCAACACCCTAGACCTTCTAAGGGTGAAGAGAACAAGTAAACACATTGATGTTCAAAACAACTGGAGGCACTATAAAAAACTAGAAGTACTTTTAAGCCATAAAATTCAATTACATTTCATCTAGTAACACTTTGTTTTAAGTGCATTTTATTATTTACTATAGTCTGAATGTGCACGAGACACTTCTGGGCGCTGCAAAAAAGAATCTATGCACATCTCAGTATGTGTAAGAAGTCCTAAGTACATAGGTCAAACAATATGAAACTACTGCTATTGGACCTTAAAGTGGGGGGGAGGGATTTCTTGTGGTATAGGCTATTACAAGGGACTAAATAAGAATACTAGGAATGTCAAAAAGCAGAGGAAGTTAACTTCTAAAGGAGATTATAAATCAAATGAATTTGGGGGAAGGAAGATCACTGTGGGCTGAAAAGTCATGGAAAGGCTGGGGACGTGAAGAAGGTCCAGAAAGATGGGTAGGGCTTGTGAAGAACTTTTTAGAAGAGTGAATGAATAAAGGGATGGAGGCAAAATCCTGGGAGTGGTCTGGGGAGACAGCAAGTAGATTAGTTGAACTGGAGCTGAGGAATGTGGAGAGAGGTGGATGTTGGTACATGGATGAGTGGTAGCCTCTAAGTCTACAGCCACCTTATGGAACAAAATAGTCACAGATAATCTCAAAATACAGCACTTTGGTATGAACATCAGAAAAAAATGGCACCTTTTTCTTCCTCACCCCCTTAGTTTTTTGGCCATTAAATCCTATTTTTCTATCATTTCTAATATGGTCTCTATCGGTTCACTTCTTTCCACTCTCATAGCCAACACCCTCATCTCCCTCATCACTCACCTAAACTACAGCCATCCATTCCTAAGCAGTCCCTCAACTTCCATTTACTCTCTCTGCCCAACAACATGGAATCCACTCCTCACAAAGCTACAAAAGCAACCATTTTTATGGACAACTCTGACCAGTTAAGCCTTTGTGGGCTTTCCATTTCTCTTGAGGTAACAAAAATTAACAAGGCCTATGAGGTGTTCCATGGGATGATGCTTCTGCCTTGCCAGTTCCACACCTGACCCCTGAATCCCTGCTCTAGAGCGGGTTCTGCTGGAAACCCCGGGATCTCTATTTCTGGACTCAAGGAACAAATTGATACGGGAAGACCTGAAAGACTCATCTCTCGTGTCTCAACTTACACGTCCATTCTTTAAGGTAATTTCCACTGGCATCCTCAATGGGGCCACAGCTTCACCAGGCACTGCCTTGCAGCTCTTAATAAAGGGGAAGATTGCGGCAATAATCCAATAAATACACGTGTCTGTCTCCTCTAGTTACTACAAACTAGTCAGGGATAGGGATGGCAGCCCACTCACTCATCCCCAGCATCCAGCACAGCATTGCTAGTTTATAACAAAGGTATTCGACAAATGGTTGCTGAATGAATGAATGAAAAAGTCCCAAGTGAAACAGGATTGGGAAGCTCCATGTATAACTGGAGAATCACTAAGTATGGGGAATAAAGATAATGGGGACAAAACTATCAGCAAATAATACGTTTGCCACTATTGACCAGGATCCAGATGTTACAGAATATTGATTTGACAAAGACCTCATAAACACAAGGAAGCCACAAAGTAACTGTTATTCATGTTAGACATGGACTACCTCGAGTATACAGGAACAGGACAAAACCATCTCCTAAAGATGAGTATTCACATGTATGTCAAGTGTAGCACATATGTGGACATTCTAAGAATGTCACATGTTCTCAAATACTTCACAGGTTTGAGCATGTGAATTCTTCTGGTTACACCACTGAGAGGTAGTCCCAAGTAGTAATGGTGGTGGATGAGACCTGGTTTCCATGTGTGCCTGCCACGTGACCTCAGATAGTTCCAGGATCTCTCTGATTAGTAGTTTCTTCATTCGCCACAAAATAGAAATAACAGTATACCCTATCATAAAGTGGTGGTTGGGATTAAATAAAGCAAAACCCCTTCAGCACTGTCAATAGCTATAGAAATGTAAGTAATTGTTATTATGATAGCTGTTTGTAAATATTGTCATGGGTAATATTACTTGTTACTTCAATCTGAAGAACCTGTCATGCTCATTTTTAATCATTTGTGTACATATGCTGACTTTGATTCATTGATAACAAATATTAGACAGAAAATGAGAAAAAAAGTTTTATTTTCAAAATCAAAAATAGTCTCGATTTTAATTTTTTTAATATAATATTATTCAAGGTTTACTATAATAAGCATTTTGGTATATTCATTTAATCCTCAAAACGATCCTATGAGGTGGGTAGTGTTAGATCTCCAACTTACAGAAGAAGGAACTGAGGCACTGAGAAGCTAAGTAACTTGGCCAAGATCTCTTATCTAGTAATAAAACAACAGTAATAAGAGCAAATGTTTACCTGGTGCATGCCAGGGCCACGCTCAGTGCTTTCCGTACCTTAACTCGTACAAGTCTCCTAACAAATCTGGAAGGCACCTACCATTATTGTCCCCTTTCACACATGAGTGAACTGAGGCCCACAGAGATTAAGCAATGTGTCCCAGGTCAATACAGCTGGTAACTAGCATTACAGGAATTTAAAGCCAAAAAGAGCCTTCCCTGTTAATCTAATGCTTTAATAACTCTCATTTATTGGTGGAAATTTTCCAGCTGTTAGCCTAAGTGAATTTTCTAGACAAATGTTTACCATTTTAATAATCAAATATTACTTCCTATACACTTCTCTGAAACTTTCAGGAACAATACACTAAACACTGTGTAACTTTTTCCTATTGCCCTATTATTGCCCAGGGTCAATATTATGGCTGCTGTGCTTTCTCCATTCTGCCTCCAGTTTTTATTTTAACTTTCATTAGGAGGGTTTTTTAGTTTCTTTTCCAGATGCGAGCCAGTCAATTGTCATTTTGTCACTGTGACTTTGCTAAGGGCTGTGACGCTAGCACCCAGGTCAGTTATAATTATCCCCAATGGAAGATTTAATAAACCCCAAGTTGGACTTAGGTGTATGACCTTTATTATGACTATTGAAATTTCAGCTGAAATGAGGGTAAGACTGACCTCTAGATAAGCATGAGTAATGATAAGAAATCATCTATTTTAGGCAATGTTCATTTTCATGGGTTTTTAAAATCATTGCACATGTCACCCAGATACAAGTATGTTTAATGTTCACTTTCCTATGGAAATAGACCAAGTCTTTCAAAAATATAAGACTCATTTCCAAATCCAAGCCACACAATCTGTCCCTAGGCAGACACTTTCTATCCCCTTACCCTGCTTTATTTTTACCTGTTTACTTGTCTCCCCCCCACCCCAAGAAATACAAATAGCTACATTTACATGGTACTTCCCATGTACCCATCAGAGTTATAAGAAATTTGTCGATATGGATTCATGTAATAAAACCACTCCATTTTACGGGAAACTGAGGTGCAAAAAAATGAAATAACTTGCCAGAGGTCCCACATTGGGCAGTGGGGCAGCTGGCATTTGAACCCAGATAATCTGGAATGAGATTTTGTGTCCTCTGGACCCTGATCTACTATCCCTGAGAATATAAATTCTAAAGGAATAGTGACATTGTTTTGTTCACTGCCAAACATCGAGATGCTCAATAAATATTTATTAACTCTGTGAATGACCTTCTAGGTCCTCTCTGCCTATCTAAGTGCTTAAACTCAGTTCACTCTAACTTTGACCTCAAAGATGAGCTGGCTCTGACTAGCAGAGCAACATTTCTGGCCCTTTCTTTCACCTACTTTATGGGTTATAGTTTCTTTTGACCCACCTTACCTGGCATGGTGCCCTGGACCAATCAGATGGTCAACAAATACTCATTGAGTGAATGAGTGTCTTACCTTTTTGGGAGCTGTTGACAATACACCAAAGCTGGTGATCAAGTAAGATAGTGTGAACAAGTAGGAGGAGGAGGTCCTAGAAATTGCACTTGAATGAATTAGAAGATTGATTTGTACCTTCTGTGGGCTGACCATGGAAGTTTCACAATTCTCACACTCAGTGTTACTTTTTCTTTTTTGTTAAAACCTTTTTTAGGGCAGCTCTGGTTTACAACAAATCTGAGAGGAAGTTACAGAGGTTTCTCATCCACCACCCGCTCCCACACCTGCATAATCTCCCCTATTAACAGTATCACTCACTAGAATGGTACTTTTTATACCGAGAATGAACTACATCGGTATATCATGATCACCCAAAGTCCACAGTTTACCTTAGGGTTCACTCTTGGTGTTGTACATTCTATGGGTTTGGACAAATGCATAATGAGATGTATCTATCACTATAATATCATCTGGTATTTCCACTGCCCTAAAAATCCTCTGTTCTCTGTCTATCCATTTCTCCCCAACTCCCAACCCCTGGCAACTGCTGATCTTTTTACTGTCTCCAAAATTTTGCCCTTTCCAGAATGTCATATTGTTGAATTCACACAATATGCAGAATTCAGATTCTTTTCAGATTGGCCTCTTTCACTTAGTGATATGCATTTAAGGTTCTTCCATGTCTTTCCGTGGCTTGATGGATCACTTCTTCTTAGCACTGTATAATGTTCCATTATCTAGCTGTATCACAGTTTATCCATTCACCCACTAAAAGATATCTTGGTTGTTCACAAATATTGGCAATTGTGAATAAAACTGCTATAAACAACCATGTGAATATTTCAATTTTTTAAACATGTAAAAATTTACTAAGTATAAGGCACTGTGCACTTGATATGAATTGTTCACATTTAGTCTTTAAGACAATCATGTGAGATGGGTACTATCATCAGTGCACTGTACAGATAAAGAAGCTTATTGGAGGCTAAGTCATTTGCCATGGGCCACTGAGCTAAAATGCTGTAGCCAGGATGCAAATCCATGTATCTCTGACTCCAAAGCTTTTCTCTTGCAACCTATGCTGTACTCCCTATTTCCCACTTGAAACCCATGCCATGTAATAACAACCACCCTTATACTAATGATGAAAGATAGACTCTGAGGTGAAGTAGTTTGCAATCACCAAGGATCTTGAAATCTAAGTAAAATTTATAAATTCACTATTCATATTTTATAAATAAAAGCTTCACTGGCCAGATTATTTCAGACTTTTCTGGAACCAAAAAAGGGTGTCATGAAAAGTAATGGCTTCTCATTTTAGAGATTCATTCGCTTAACCAGTATTTGTTGAGCTCCTGGTATGGGCATGATACTGTGAGAGATACAGCAAACACTGAGTAAGATAAATGTAGCCTCTGCCTTCACAAATAATGTCTAGAGAAGAGAAGAGAAAAGTAATGAGGCAACACGAAGAGCAAGACTGGAGAATGAGAATAGGGCTGGGGAGGGTGCAAAAAGTGGAGTCCATTGTGGGCAGTATGAACAACAGATGAAATTACTGCACGGGACAGAGACTGGCATGTTCTGGGAATGAGCAAGATGGAAATGCTGATGGGAGGCCTAACTAAAGAGCTGGAGTAGGATAATGCACAATCTTTGCAGGAAAAAAAAAAGGTATATATATATATATATATATATATATATATATATATATATATATTTTTTTTTTTTTTTTTGAGAGAGAGATCAGCCCAACTCTCCTGGGGAAAATGGTTCCAGACCAGAATCAGGGAAGCTGGATGGGTGCTGAGTTTAACCATGGAACTGGCAGAAATTTTAATATAGTGAGAATGGAGATGGTGATGTGGAAATTGGTTTGATGTCTATTAAGAAGCTACAAGCTTGATAATTGATGGAAATGCAGAAGAGGTGGTGTCAAAGACACTGCCCAGAATGTGATTTTAGTAACTGGATAGGTCTGCCCAAGATAGGGAACCCAAAGGTGTGGCAGTCTGGTGGGAGTGGAGGGAGATAGCTTCTAGGGTCACACAGCTGGGGAGTTAACTGGCAGGTGGATTTGGGGGTCTGGCGCTTCGTGAAGCAGTCTAGGCTGGAGGAGGACGCTTTCCAGTCATCGGCAGACCCGTGATGCGTGAAGGCGTGGAAGTGGACAGCCTCACCCACGTGGTGCAGAAAAGCAAAGAGGGCAGTCAAAGCAGCATCACAGAAAGGGAAGGCAGAAAAGCGATGCCTGTAAAGACTTTCATGAATGAGGCTGCAGAGGTATCGGGGAAGACTGGAAGAGACACATTCACGCTCCATATAACCAAAATAATTCCTTCATCGAACTGAAAGGGCCGTCAAACATCGTTGATTGCACCTGCCCACCATCCAGTCGCACGACACCAACCCTTCTGCTAAGAGACAGGCTCAGGGCGACTCGCCTATCCGCGACAGCCCGCACTCCCTGCCCCTGCCCCAGGGCGAGTGAAGCTGACTCCCGGAGGCTTCGGGCTGCTCCACAAGGACCTGTGGGCAACTCCTTGGAGACCCTGCCTCAAACCGCGCGCCGGCGCAAAGGAACGCCCGCTCCTGCCCCACTCACCGCGCCAGAGGGGGAGAGCCCTCGTTCAGGCCAATTTCTGAATCTTCCTCATCGTTTCTGCTGCTGCCCCCGCGGCTCCGGATCGGGGGACCCGTCCCGCCCACCCACCCCCCAACCCACTCCCTGTCTCGGGGACACCACTGCCTGCTGCACCGTTGGTGCAAATCCTGCTTTAGGCCACCAACCGGCGCTGGCTGAACCAATGCCAACACCTCTTCTTCCGCTTCGCCGGGGCACCTCGGCCAATCAGAAACAGCCGTGCTGCGGCGTACCGAGCGCCATAGCGACGGGTGACACCCGCCTCGGGGTTGCCGTAGCAACCACAGAACGCGCAGGTTCTAGCCCCAAGGCTGCAGGCAGGAGAAGAGGAAAGTGGCCCTTCGGGCTGTGCTGGGTCCAGTTCATCCTGACCTAGAGCTACAAGCCTATGGGCAGGTTTCTTAAACCCTGTGCTTTTTTTTTTTTTTTTTTGGACTTGGTGTGTGCAACTTTTAGCATATGAAACAAAACGGGTGGGATGGAGCTGCTGCTTCTTAGGGTGCTTAGTTTCAAGAACTGCTATGGACTAAAAAAATCAATTCTCTTCCAAAGCAAATAGTTTGAAAGGATCAACGCTACACGCTACATAGCTTTCATATAGTGCGAACACATTTTCAGTTACTCAGGGGCACTCCATACCTCAGGCAATGACAATAGAGTGTTGTAAAAAAAAAAAAAAAGGGACTGGGCATTCAAGACGTCTGTATCTGTGTGGTTCACCTAGCATAGGCAAGTCTCTTCACCTTTTGTGAAATTCTGAAGCTTCTTGAGAAGAAGTTTGAATTGCATTAAAGTCAAAAAGATGAGTCACATTATGAAGCTTTAAAAAATGAAAAATATTCATGCTCATTTTATGCCAGACACTATTCCACGACATCCACTGAGAGTAATTATTTTTCATCCTAGTTTGGAATTGAAAATGGAGGTAGAAGTTTCCTAAGTCTCCCAGCTAGTTACTGGTGCACCTACTAAGTGCTAGAGTCAGGAAAGAATGTACACAGTTCTGTGTAGGTAGTACCTACAGTTTGAAACGAGAGCCCAGTCTTAACCACACTGATGCTCCAGATTTCTTCAAGTATAGGGTCTACCCGATCCCATCTTAATATTGCTCAAAATGACCACCGTGTGTCACTTCGTACAGTGACTACAGCTCCCAAAACTTGACTTAAAACATATACAATGAACTTTTCCCCGATGTGTTTCTGTATTGAATAGTAACGAAAAGCAGACCTAATGGGATAACAATTAAAAATATGTATTCTAACCTACAAGAACAAGGCTCCATTTTGGAAATGTAGAAAGGGGAAATGGAAGCGACTCAAGGAAATACAACAGAACTAATTTAACTTCAGAGAACATAAAGCCAGCAAGGTTAATGTTACCAATTGGAAAACAAAAGTTGAGTGATACAGAGTTGAAAAATGTCCTCTTAAAAACATTTTAAATATTTAGCTATGAGACAAAATGATTCCAATTACTTCTACCCTTCATCAGAATACTGAATGTGCTTTTTTTCTTTCTCTTTCTCAACAAAATGGTAAACTAATATTTTGGCCCTTCCTGAATAGAAGTGAAAGTTACATAGAAGATTCAGATGAAGGGCACTTGCCTCTCAAGAAGGAGTGACGAAGATCCATGCCCTGGGTGATGTTTGCTGAAGTTATGGCTTACGTGGTAGGGCTCAAACTTGGAAGACCTAACATCCATCCCCTTTTTTGTTTTCCAATACCCCTTCTACTATGCTGAAATGATTTCACAGACAATGTAAATTACATAGTTCAAAAGCAAAACAGAATGTCTTAACTATAACATAAAGAAAAAAATAAAATAAAATAAAAATAAAAGTAATGTAAACAGGCACCAAAATAGGTGTAAATTTTTAGGATTAACAAGAGGACAAAATCCCTTGCCCAAATTTCTAAAATACTCAGGACTGAAAAAGGGTATCTAAACATGCATGTACACACACTTTCACTAGAGGAATGAGAAAGATCCATAGACTGGCAGAAGGTGAGGACAATTTAAAGGAAAAGCAGAACTGAAAATGAGTCCAAAAGAGCAGCACAGAAACTGAAAGAAAGGTTTTCCAATCAGGAATGTTCTCATTCAAAGCCTAACAGAAGAAATGTAAATGTTAGTCATAGAAAGAATTAACTGATACTCAAGAGATCAGATATGCTTTAATGAGCAAGATAAAACAAAATGAGTAAGATTTCCTTTCCTCTCAACTTCTTAAAAAAAAAAAAAACAACAATAAACTCAAAGTTCTATACATGGGAATAATAAGTTGACAAAAAACTTTTTCTTAAAATACATGTCAGAAAACTTTCAGATGAAATTTCTAAACTTCTAAGCACCTTTCTCACTCCCAAAGGTTATCAAGTTCATGTTGGGGTATCAGAAGCTGTTTCTTATTAAAGGGAAAATAATGGACCAGCCTACTCTGAAAGGGCTTTAATTTCGATACTTCTTAACTATTAAAAAGTCATTGTGAAACACACAATACTTTGCTTCATCTTCTTTTCTGTTTCCTCCCTGAAGCATATGAATATTAGGAAGCAGGAAACAGAAATCACTTAATTTCCTTCATCCCCCCATTCCTCTGCATAAGAAAGATATGCAGCAATTCTAATAATCAAAGTACAAAATAAAGACATTATCCAACAACTAATTCAGTAGACTTTTATTGCTCTCTCAACTTCAATAACATCTCTAAAAAATAGTTTTCTTCTAACAGTTATGAAACAAATTTGAAAGGCAGAATTGTTCACATTATAGACTTGGTAGAGACCTGTACTTCATATAAATGAAAAATACCAGTTCTACATTTTAAATGTTTAATTTACCTTGGATTTTATTACAAAAGAAAATATTATCATTGTAATTATAAAAGTCATAAAAATTAGAACTGTACTGTGAAATTATACCAAGCTATCAAATACTATATAAATGAACAATTAAAATTCAATTTCTATTTATTCAAACATAGTAAACATTGGAAGATAACCCCCTACAAAACAAACAAAAATCCCCCCAGATTTTTAATATTAAAGCAACAAAAGAAAAGCCACAACACAAAAATCAATCAATGCATAAAATCTGATTAAAAAACCACTGGGGTTTAACAATTACTATAAGTCAACTGTAGAAGTCAGTATGTGCTAATTAAAGTTTTAAAATGACCTTTAGATGATTCCATTTCCAACTATATGTTTTCCTATTATCGATACTTATATTACTTTCTGATAATGTTAGAAAAGAACCAACTTTACATTAAAATTGCCAAATTTTGAATTTTGAACACTATTTTAATTTTCAATGTCCTTAAAATCTTTAAGCTTACTTTCTAAAAAATAAATAATTGTTGGACTAAACCAAAAAACATTTCACACATTTGTATTATATATGATTAACAATGATGTAATCTACATAAATAAATTTAAAACATTAAGTTATTTAATTTAAACATTTTTGAATTACAATGTTATATCAATGGCTTACACATCCAAAATCTGAGCACTTTAAAACAGGATTCACATGTTGAGCACATTTAAGGAACTGATGCACATGATATGATCCTTGAAATACAGCAAGCTCTGGTGTAATACCTCAGTTTCAGAAACCATTTTATGTTTTACAGAATTCTGAACCTGTCTTTGTGAAAGGAAAAACTTAGAAAGCTATTATATACATACATAAACTTGAAGCATGAGGAAGAAACAAATGCTTTTTGGATGGAGAAAACAAAAATCAGTAATTTTGAGTGGTAAAGAAACCTGCTTTATAAATACATGCATTAGCACATCATGTTTTACAAAGACTTGGCAAATATGAACATGGATATGCCACAGCTTTTTTCAACAACTGAAGAGATTTAAGATTTTAAACATCATTTTTTCTCTCTCTCTCTTACACCACACACATACACACACACACACAGACACACACACACACACGAAAGACTGTGGGCTTCACTTCAGCGTATCTAATATAAGAGAATAGAAAGAATCATCCTTTTTTCATAAGGAAGTTCGTTCATTGTTTTCTCAAAAGCTGCTATTTTAGAGTGAAATAGCATTCAAAAGAAGGTAAATTTCAGACGGTCAACATCAGGATTTATTATAGTCTCTGTAAACAGACATCTATAAATAAATAAGATAGGGCGGAGAGAAGAATATCCTGAGGTGGCTCTGTAGCCAGGGTATTCAGTAGCACTAAGCTCCATCCTGGAAACCAAGGCATCTAAGAAAGTGCAGGGCTGTTGATACTAATTTATTTTGTAAATGGAATATGTACAGGTTTAATTATTTTGCACCTTGAGGTAAATCAGTACACTGCAATTACTGCTCATTTATACCTATTTAAGGCAACATTTAAAAATGAATGTATGTAGGAAATTATATTTTTCACTGTCTTGCAATGAACACTAGCCATGATTGTTATTTTTTTTTAAATAGTGGAAAAATACTATAACCATGTAGAACAAGCAGTTAATTACTTAATAAACATGAGTTACCTTTGCTCTTCAATGGAGGAGTCGTATCAGATCATTTTGTAAGTCAAGTAGTCAAAAGAAAGCAGAAACCATTAACAATTAGAAACAGTGAAAACATTTTGAGTGCAAAGTATTTTGCAAGTCTTGGTTTTCCTGGCACGGGACAATTACTATACATAATTAAATAAAATCACAGAAACACTATGATCCCAGGTAGTTCTCAGTTTAAATTTTAAAATCCCTTCCTGTAAAATAAGCACATCTGTTAACCCTATGATGTCTAGACACAAAGAAATGATGTGAGGAAATCCCCTTGTTCGGGTACACCAGGGGAGTTTACAAAATATAGCAGCAAATACTGGGGTCTTTGGAAATGATTATGCTGCTACGAATAATAGGAATCATTCCAGTGGAAGCTCATAAAAAATAATAAGCACCGTGGGTAATACTCGATTATCAATTGTCAATAGAGTCTAACTCTTTTTCTGGCAGTACCAAATGATGCCGGCTCTATTTTCTAAAGAAAAGTAGCTACATTTCCAACTTCTCATTTGAGGCAGAAGTCGAATTCTTTAACTAGAATCTGATAATATGGTCTCAGATGGAGAAATTATATCAGCTACCGAGCAGTTTACAATGGATTCAAAACACTTCAGAATTGCTAAAATACCAGCTTTTGGCATTCCTCATGATCCTCTATAAGATCAACTGTTCCTACTTTTGAACTTTAATTACAAATGTTTAAAGGGAGCATTGGAATTTCATTAAAATGTTCATCCTAATATTCATGTTACAATTTCGGTATTTCTGTGGCTTCTCAATACTCATTTTTTCGTAAATTATCCTCTTGCCAAATCACTTTCACAACCCCATTCATCCAGTCCTACAGGCTTAACAAGAATAACATTTATTTCATGTAGAGAGAAGAGTTTATAAAAGATGACTAAAAAGATTTGCTAGAAGTTAAAAATAGCTCAGAAAAGCAGAAACTAAATAACAAATACTAACACAAACTAGAAAGAATGCCATCAATCTGAGCTATACATAAAATGTTTAAATTCCTTTTAAAATACAAATATGGCAGTGCTTTATATCAAAGATGTAAAATCTGTCAACTGCTTTCAAAGATAATAAACCATAAATGCAAGTGAGCACCAACTATTTACATTAACAATTTAAATTATTCTGTATTTGCTACCTTTTCAAATGTTTATATAGCTAAGTATCATATCAATGAAAATAAATAAAATAGTTTATAATAGATCACAGATAACAATCTATTAAATATTATCTATACCATAGAAAGAATAACAACGTAAACAAGAAAATGAAAGGTAATTCTTTAGAATAAAGTAATACTGATCATAAACCCATTAGGAGAATTGTGATTCCTGATTATTTAGTCGTATTACTTGTAACAGAAAAATAATCAAGAGCTTGAACCTGATATAAACTTAACCATATTTTAAGTAAAAGACAGCAAAGGCAGAGAACAGAGGAAGCATTCTGGGCTCTTATAAAGCATTAGGATTCAAAAAAAAATTCTACAAAGGCAACAAAATTTAACTATTATCAACTGGCATTTTACAGCTTCTAAAATCCATAAAGTTATGACTGGTATGGGGTTAAATTATAAAATCACCTGCAATTTTACTTGCCTATTCGAATAGAAACCTGGATGTGGACATTTTTTAAGATTTAAAATAAATTTTAAAGACACAAAGGTCAAGACTATAGTTCTTATCTAGACAGTTTCTATTGTTCTACCGTTAGAGCCAAAAACTCTCCACTGCTTGTGAAACATGATGGACATCTGCATAAATGAAACATACATACAGAGAAGCCATGACATGTTACCATTTGTCCACAACAATGGCATAAAGACTCCCTGTTCTTCCCATAAAGAACTAACAAAAGTGAAATAATATGTAAAAATTTTTAGTAGCTCAAGTAAAAATTATAAATATATGGACAAAGTACATCACGTAAGGTTGGTATGAATTACCACTGATGAACAAATAGATTAAAAGGAAAAGGAGATTGAATGCATTTCCCCACATCTTTCTACTGCAGAACAGAAATTTTTTTTTCAACAGAATAAATATTTGAATAGTAAGAACCATGTACCTCATTTCTAAGAGACCATTTCATTATATACACAGTCTCCATGGTGTTCCTAACAAACTTTAGACACTACTTCAAAAACCCAGGAGCCACGCATAAACAGCATGACTTACAATATTGTTATATATAATGACATGAAATACACACATTTTATATATATATATATGCATATATATATATAAATAAAATATATATCTGTATAGCTATATATATAATTCCTCTTGGTTCAATTCTATAACGAAGTTTCAGCATCCATGTATTTCTTTGTTGGTTCGTCTTCAAGATTTATTTTCACACTCATAGGTTTTTCAGGGCTATTTAAAACAAGGAATGAGAATAAATGATTCTTATTACTTTCAAAAAATGGCCAACCTAAGTGTTTTAAGCCTTTTGAAATTACTATTAATACTATAAACATATGATTCACTATTATTATTTTACTGCTTTCTTTTCCTACCAATAAATTTGATTGGAAAGACAAATATTAAAAATTCTTAGTTTTTTTAATGGATATGCTTGCCAATGAAATTCATGGTTTTTTTTTTTACAACTGAAGAGGAGTTTCTTAAAATTAGTCATTATATGACTAAGTCTGATTTATTAGTTTTATTTTATAAATAAACAGTTGTAGCATGTAACATTTCACTGACAAATCCATTAAAAAAGCTTGTTAATATAGATAAGCATCAAATAATTTCCTGCAAAATATTAACAAATTTATAAACTTTCTCTCACCAAATTTGGTTTACTAATAAAAAATCAAAACACATATATTCTATATTTTTGAATTTATATCAAATACAATGATTTCATGTCCATGGATTTAAGTGACTAATTTAATTGTAACACATGAATATCTGTGTTTTGAAAAAACTTTTCAACACCACACTGGTTTGCTGCCTTCTCCAGACAAGACTGAAGGAAGGACCTCCAAACATTTTTTTCTGTTAAATGACATAACCTATACACTGTTTTTCTTCCCCTGTAATTTGGAATTGAGGGGCAACCTCAATGAAAGGCAGAAGCATAAAAGATACTTTTATATTATTGTATAATATACAATAATATTATTATAAAGTCTTTACATTTGCAACTATACTAATAATCTGGGCCACAAGTGCTGACAAAGTGTGAAAAATTATTAAGAGTAAAAAGAGCATTAAACTAAATTCTAGCCGTATGGAATAATCAAAATGACAAAGAGTTAATTTTTAAAAACTTTTAAGATCAAAGACAGAAAAAGGGAAATAGTCCAGCTTAAAAAATCAGAAAGCAAGAAATGATTTAACAAAAAAAAAAAAAAAAAAAAGTTGGGGGGGATAATAGACATTAAGTAGGAACAAAGCTCTAAGAAGAGGTGAGGAAGGAATGAATAAAACCTAACTAATTACTATCAAAAGACAGTGGCCAGAAAGACAGTAACTAATCAATCAGAAGCAGCCAGTGACCATTTGCCCAGAAAAAAGTTTTGATCTGATGTCCAAGCAGAGTATACAGACACCCAACAGTGTCTGACACAAAGTGCACACAGAGTATTTGTGCAATATGAATGACTGCATGCACTACAGGATAATACCTCATTTCTCCACAGACCCAAGGGATTAAAGTAGTAACGGTTATCAAACTAGAATCCCTTAGATTCAGGCCTTGGAAGTAAGCGTAAAAGAAAAAAAAAAATGGATTCCTAACAAGAAATCTAAGAGAGAAGTTATAAAAATTGTCATGGAATACGTGGTCCATTATAAAACTAAATGGCGTTTTATATCCATGGATTAAAAATTTCTTCCAACTATCTTCTAGGAAAATGTTTATCTCATCTGAAGAAATGCCAGGCTAAAGCAAAACAAGGAAAACAGTCATGTCTATCTTTTTTCTCGGACCATCAGAAAGCATGATTGAGGTACTGTTCACTTAAAGAGTATTTATATAACCCCTAGTAATTATCTTTTATATAGTTTTTATATTTTATATACTTATTGCATACTGCCATATGTATATATTCATTTTTATTATAAAATGGCTCAAATTCTTTTTGGAAATAGGCAATTATGAATTTAAAAAGTAACCAATCAGCACTTATATCTGATTTCCAGTATTCGGCAAAATGATGGATAGACAAATAAAAGGAAGAGGGGAAGAAAAGAAGAAGGCTGGTTTTGTTAAGAGAATATAACTTATGCAAATTGAGTTACATTTAATGGTTTTATGAAATAGCTATCTACCCATAAGTCGATTAAAAATTGGCTACAAGTTAGAAAATGCGTAAAGAGTTACAGCTACCTCGTGCTAGATCTGGTTACTTTGGTATTCTCAGTATTCATGGAAAGTGCCTTCCACTGTGCAGTTTTGGCCATTTCATCTGATATGTTAACAACTGAGGGATCAACACTGAAGAACAAATACACTTTTTGGTTAGTATTCAGTACTTGCAAAAGCATTAATATTGTCACTCTTTATCAATATTTGTCTTCATCAATTTTAAAATTGAGAAAACTCTTTGTCATGCATTTAAACCAAGGTCTAGCAAAACATCAGAATTTCGGAATTCTGGTTTCATGGGGAATTACATCCTTCTATATAACCAAAACTAGGAGTTAAGACTAATTAAATTGGCAGTGAAGCCCAAAGATGATCATCTTGGCTATACGCATATTATTGAAATAACAAAAGAATACATTACATATAAAAAAAATACAGCCTCAGTCAATTAGAAAACTTTTATAACTAGGATAAATTTCAACCTCATCAACTAGAGATCCAAAGCACATAAAGAAAACTTAAGATCATGCTTTAAAAAAAAAACCAAAAACTAGTTTTTAATAGTTAAAAAAAATCATTAAAATGAATGATGGAAAAGGCGACACTTTAAAAATAAAAACAGTTCTGAAAATATTTGAACAGATAACACAAAAACAGACTTGTAATATATCACTTTTAGCTGACATTCACGTTTTAGTTTCAAAGTGTAAGCCGATCAAATTTATCAAAATCAGAATCAAAAGAACAAAATACTGTCCTTTCATTGTAAGGGATAAATGTAATCGTACCCTGTCTTTATAAAATATTGCAAAATTCCTTTGAGACCGCAAATTCAAAAATGATGATATCCATAAATAATTTTGGACTCAAGGTTGTCAGTTATTAACTATGAAGTTAATAGAAATATATTTGCAAGTCCTTTTTCCTCCCCAGAAGAGTAATATTTCATTCATACAAGTGACAAATACAAATGTCAAATTAGGCCTTAAGTTCACAATGCAATGGCAGCTACATGATAAATAACTAAATGGCAGTAATTTTAGAGTGTTAGCTTTGTTCACATCTTAAATCCAAATGTCGTTTAAAATATAATAAGGCTTCTGAGAAATGTGACATGTCCCTGCAGAATCTCTAGAAAAGGTGGTTTACCAGGTCAGTTTATTTTAAAATGTACAAAATTTGAATGCTCAGATTCACAAGGACAGAGTCCACCAACTGGAAACTATCTACTCTTGAGTAAATGTTTCTGTGGCTGGTTGCCAACTTCAAATAACTGAAGAGAGACATTCCTGAAGCACTTTCTAGCTTCAAATGTCCCCCTCTAAGAACTTTCCCATTAGCAGAAATCAAGACCTTTTTATTAAATAATAGTACATTTTGTTTTCTTCCCCAAAATAAAACGAGATGGGGGGAAAAAAAATCTGTCTATATTAAATCAATTACTTTCATATTTTATGGAGTTTTATAGTTTCCCAATGTTTTTCTTTATTATCTCATTTGATTTTCATGGCAAGTAACCCAAAGCTACTTAAGATTTTAAATTAGGACAGATAAACAGGTCAGCCAATTGCTGGCATTCTTTAATGTCCAAATTTTAAGCAAAGCAGCCTTTATCTTGGCCTATGTCATCACTTAAACAGACAAAAGTAAATAGAGATAATCATTCTTTTTGTTAAACATCAGATTGTGTAAGTATACATTCCACTTAAATTTGTCAAGGCCTGTGTATAATCACACTGAGAAAGTGATAATGCAGGACCTATAGAAACTAAGTGACAAATAATCTCAACAAATTGATGAGTCAGTAATAACCATCATGGCAGTTCCTATACTCTTTTTTTAAGTTCAACAAAGTTAATATATTAACTCGTTTAATGAACATTTATAGAATCCAGCAAAGCCAAGCATTATATTAAGATGTCTGTATTTGGCATTTAGTTTAAAGTATATTATATAAGAAAGATTTGAAAGGTGACACAGAGTAATACCAATGATGAAAATTAATAGTAAAAAGTATAAAGGAATATTACTTGATGAATTCATTTATCAAAACTAATCAACATGTACAAGTCTAAGTAAGACCTCTGTAAAAACTATAAAGATTCATTAAAAATGAAAACAAACCCAAAGTTAATAAATACCAACAAACCTTTTCCATTAACTGGTCAGAGAAGGAATGTATATACATACATTCTAAAACTGACTTTTCTACTATCAATAGCTAATTAGAAATAGAAAAAATGTGGAACTAGGAATCAGATATGTACATAAATAATGTAGGTTTTTAATCTTTTAAAACTACAAAAAGGTAAACAAGAATTTACCACTGTCTTTAGTTCTTAAATTTACATGTAAATCAACAAAGTAATACATAATAAGCTATATATGGAACTCAACTTTTTCATAATAGGAGCACACTCACTGCCAATGGTCAAGTCACAATTTGGAAAGTTAACAGAAAATGGGTTACAAAGGTTAATTTTCCAGCACACACTGATGCAGGCCTAATAAAGGACAGAGAGGGAAAGCTATACTGATTTTAAACTTCAATCAAACAGGAGTGATGCAAGACAAATACTCTTGTCTGCCTGGCATGGAAGTTGGTTTAAGGCTCTGGTTCAAGTCAAGCTTTTTCTTCCCTCCTGCCTACAAACCTGTGAGGGGAAGGACCATGAGATTTCCCTTTCAAATTCCCGAAGACCCCCGTTAGTTGTTGACATTAGGCCAGGTATTGGTTTTGTCATCTTTTTAAACAGAGATCATTACTTTAACAAAGCATTATCATGGCTTATTCATGTACTTGACATGTACACAAAACACATTTTACAAGATAAAGTTTTATCTCACCTATATTTTAGGGCCTTAACTGGAATCTGTAAGAGACTTCCCCCTTCAAATGGAAGGTGCACAGTGTCATCATCAGCTTGAAGCATTCGTTCAGCTTCCTTCAGAACACATACATGAAAAAATTACTTTTCCCAGAATATTTTCACAAGGACCAATTAATATCTAACATCTTCAAGAATTAGAAACCCAAACTGACAATATATTTAAACATATTTGTCATGACTGAAAAATTCCTTTTACAACTATAAACACATACTGACAGCACAAAAAAAAACTACTTGTAAAGGCTAAATTTTAAATGGTTATAACTTTCATTTCTTTCAGTTATATGAATACTATGTTAAAACTAATTTACATAAATTTTATTATCAATTATTAGTATATAGTAAGATAAAATTTTGTAAAATCTGATGGCTTTCATTACTATACAATAAAGCAAAACCTCATTTGGATGAGGCAGGGTTTCTCAATCTCAGCAATACTGACATTTAGGGCCAAACAATTCTTCATAGTAAGGTGAAGTCTTGCATATATAGGATATTCAGTAGCACCCCAGACCTCTGCCCACTAGATGCCCATCCAATTCTGTCAATCAAGAGTTTCTCAAACACAGAAATATGAACCCTGAGGAGAAATGTTGCTCCAGGTGGAGAAAAACATATACTGGAGACATGACCTAAAATCATGATATCGTAATTACTGGGGACACATCAGGATGGACTGGGAGAACATCTACACTCTTCTTTCTTACCACTAGAAATCCCACTACTTGTAGGTGACAATATGCCCAGCTTTTAAAAAATAATCATTAAAAAAATAAATAAAACCACAGCTAAACTTCTCAGCATTTGTAGTAACTCCACGTGGCCATGAGATTCAAGTAGAACTTAGTAGATGCCATTTCTGGAGACTTCTTAAAAAACAAGGATAGCAGGGTAGAGCCCATTTTGCTTTCTCACCCCATCCTTTCTGCCATCTTTAATGCATGAGAGCTCAGGCTCAGCATTCATTTTGACCTATGAGGCTATTTTGAGACTGGAAACTGTGTGCCTAGGCTGGGGGGAAAGCGGCACAGGCTCTCCAGACAACTCTGGGGAGCCATTACACCAGATCACTCACTCTTCTCAAGACTTCTATAGGAGAGCATAAACACTTGTGTTGAGGCCTCCTTTAATTTTGTCTTTTGCTATGTAAACTGAACCTTATTCTAACTTAATGCAGAAAATAATAAACAGGTAATTTTAACCTAAGTATTTTATGAATGAATTGCATCCTCTTTGAAAATTCACCAAAAGCTCATAAACATTTACACATATTTCAGTTAGTATCCTAAATAGTCATAATTTCTGTTAAAAAATAAAAACCAGCAATTGGTGCCATAAATTAGCGCTGAATAATCAATCCAAACTATGTAAAAAAAAAAAAAATACCAAGGCCTAAACCCAGTTAAGTTTTAACAAATCCATTTCCATAAATACTATACAATATAATAAGGTATAAATTATGTTGCCTTCTCTCAAAAATTAGGGGGAAAAGTAATGCTGAGATCCCTATTTAAACAGGACCACAATATTTAAAATATATATCTTTCTTCTTATCTTTGAATTTCAAGCAATATTCTCATTCTAATGGGAAAACGGAGTCGGGTACTAAAATTGTACTCAATACAATCATCTATGCTACATGTGAACTTGCTACATGTCTACTTTTCCTTTTTACTAAGCAACAGCATTGAGCTGGTTATTTAAAAAATCAAATTCAGAATAAAATATTCATGTAAATCTCTGTATACAAAATAACTAATGGTACATAATACTGCAAATTAAGACTACAGTTTAACACTACTTTCGGTAAAAAGATTAAATTTAAAGTCCTTTTTGTCATTATGTATATGTTAAAATTAAAATGTACAGTAAAATGTGCTTATGTATTTAATGTGCTTGTGTTACCTATGCTTCACCTATGTTTTAAAGACTGCTAAATTCTCTCACTTTTAAAATTAAGTACACATGTGATATGTAATTTTTCAAAGTTTTTTTTTTGGGGTCAAGGCTTTAGAGGGGCAACTTAAGTTGGTAAAATGGATTAAGAGCTAATGTTTGAAACCAGTTCCCTACTAACCTATGCTTCAGTTTCCTTATTTGTAAAGTGGGAATAATAGAAGTACCTACACTTCATAATAATAAGGTTCTTAAGAGGATCAAAGGAGTGGATTCCTGTAAAGTGACCACAAGAGGGCCAGCTACTCGATACGAAATATTAAACAAGTGAATAGCATAAATTTGAAATTCTGGTCTTTTTACCTCTTCCTCTTTTTTCTTTTTGTCATCTTCTTTCTTTTTCTTACTTTCTGGCATGAGATCATCAAGCCAACTAAGTTCTCTCTTTGTGAAACACAGATCCATGAGTTTGCGTACAAAGACTAATGCAAGAACCTTAAAAAAGTGGGGGAGAAACATATTAAGTAACATCTAAAAATATACAAATTATGTCATTTAAAGAGAGAAAAAGTATCAAATCACAAATAACAAAAAAGTACTTAGTGTATTTTATTTAAAAATCACTTCAGAGGCCCCTGCATGGTGCAGCTGATTAAGCCATCAGGACTCTTGGTTTTGGCTCAGGTCATGAGATCGAACCCCGACTGGGACCCTCAGCAAGGAGTCTATTAAAGTCTCTCTCTGTCCCTCCTTGCCTCCTCCCCTCTCTCTCAAGTAAATTTTTAAAAAATCACTTTATATACCATCTTATTTCAAAGGAACTGAGTCACTTATTTATCTTTCAAGCTTCCAGCTCAAAGAAAACATATAAAAGAAATGGCATTTTTAACCTCTTCCTATATAAATCCCATACATTCTGCATAAAATTATAAAGCAGATTAAGCATGGTATCTTCACAGTACAAGATTATTAATTTTTATGATGACCTTAAACTATATACAGTATATAAGCAGATGTGTGTGTGTGTGTGTGTGTGTGTGTAAATATTTATTTATTTATTTATTTAGGAGAGAGAGTGTGTTGGGGGGGGACAGACAGAGAATGTTAAGCAGGCTCCATTCCTGCCCAGCACAAAGCCCAATGTAGGGCTCCATCTCATGACCTGAGCCAAAATCAAGAGTAGGACACTTAACCAACTAAGACACCCAGTCGCCCCCAAATTGAAATAAATTTAAAAATCTCTTGAGCTATTCATTAGAGAACCCATTTGCCAATAATGGCTTTAGACTTCCAATTACATATGTGAAAAAGATACACCATTACTTTAATTTGTTTTCCTTTAACTGCTACTAAGGTTCAAGATGTTTTCAAATGTCCACTGGTTTCTTCTTTTCTTACCATTTTCCTTATTACTATCTTTTGCCTGGTTTTCAATTGCCTTTTATGATTTTTATTCATGAGTTCATAAGAGCTCTGTGTAGTTCAGATAGAAGCATTTTATCTGCCCTGTATGTTACAAACACTTTCTCCTAGTTCACAATCTGATTTTACTATGCCCATATAAAACATTTAATTATCATGTGGTCAAATAGATCTTTCCTTTACAGCTGGGTTACCCTATCTTCTTAAAAGGTTACCCTCCATCACTAGACTACATAAATATTTTTCAAAAATTTCTACTACATTTTAACATTTAAATCTTCAATTCATTTATGGTTTCTTTCTGAATATGGTATCGGTTACAGAAGCAACCTTAGCTCCCATACACAGTCAAATCTTCTAAGACTATATACCCAATGTATATAGTTCACAATGACAACACCCTCTCCGAATACACACAAACACACATGTAAATAAAATTCATAAAATTCAAACTTGGAAGTGACATTTTTACAATACTAAGTATGCACAAAGAATATGATATATCTTCCTCTTTGTTCAGATATAAATTTTATGTACTTCACAACATTATTATGGATTGAATTGTGTCCCCCATGAAAGATACATTGAAATCCTAACCCCTGATACCTCAGAATATGATTTTATTTGGAAATAGGGTTGTTGGAGATATAATTAAGATGAGGTCATACTGGAGTAGGGTGGGTTCCTAATACAATATGCCCAGGGTCTTAATAAAATGGTCATATAAAGACACAGTGATATACAGACCACATCACAAGGTGCCAGTTTGGAGTTACACAGTTGCAACACAATGCCAAACTTTCAGCAAACCACTAGAAGCTAGGAAGAGGCAAAAGAGTTCCCTTACAGGTTACAAAGGGAGCATGGCCCCATCCACACCTTCCTTGCAAACCTTCAGCATCCAAAGCTATCATATAATAAATTTCTTTTGGTACGCCAATCAGTTTTCTTGTAACCACCCACTCTAACAAAATTCTTGCTAATTCTACTAGGGCTTTTAGTCTTTTTTCATTTGAGTTATTTGAGTTAACAGGCAAACAATCATATTATCTACAAATGATGTTACCTCTCCCTTATAACAAATATTATATTATTCTTTTATCACAGTTAGAACCTTCAGTTCATATCAAATATCAACAGTAACAGTGTGCTTCCCTATATTGGAATTTATTTACAAATTTTTATGCACAATGACTACAATTTTATAAGACTTTCTATCTTTAATTATGTTGGTATTTTTTATTTGCTGCTGAAGTATCACACTCTATTTAATATTTTACTTAATGAAACACAAAAATTTATTTGTTAATATCTTAAGATTTTTTGGACTTATATTAGTTAAGTGAGAAGTCACCATCACTCTTTTTACAACTTTACTAGGCTTTGGTATTAAGATCTTGCTAGTATTTCATGAGAAAAAAATGCAGACTTTTCCATCTCTTCCTTTCCTTTCCTAGAATAATTCCAGAAGTACTGAAATTAACTGTTCTTTAAAATCAGCTGGGCCTGTGATCCAAGGGCAGATCTTTGGCCATTTTTCCAGTCTCTTGTATGCAACTGAGTTATACAGATCCATAAATTTTCTATTTCTCTTTGGGCTAATTCTTGGAAATGTATGTATAGAATGGAAATAACCCATCTTCTCTAGACCAGCGGTAAACAAACCACAGCCCCTGGGTTAAATCTTGCCCTACCTCTTTTGTATGGCCTGTGACCTAAAATAAGCTTTTAAAAATGCACATTTGGAATTGATTTGATGATAGGGAACACTAACTTTGAACCTCAGCCCAGTGAAATATCTCAAATGAAAAAGAATTATATTCTTCTCATTAGTAGTCTTTCATTTTAAAAAACTGTATAATTACTTTTTAAATTTTACCAATAAGAAATTGTGGAAATTTCTCTCCTGTTAAGGAAGTGCCTATATATCTTGTGATCTACAAAGCTGAAAATATTTGACACTTTACAGAAATAAAGTTTGTCAACCTCCACACTAGATGTACAAACTTACTTCTATAGATTCATATAGTACCTTCTTAAAGCCCCTCAAATCTCTTCCACTACTGTGATTACATTTCTTTTCTCTTTCTTAATCTTATATATTTTGCCCTGTCCTTTTTTCTTCTTTACTCAAATTGAAAGGAGCTTATTCATTATTGAGTTTTACAAATAAAAAATTTGGTTGCATTTTTTAAAAAGTCTTCTTGAATAATATATGTAGTGAAGGGTATACATTTTCCTTATGAACTTTAGATGTATCTCATCGACTTTGTTCCAAATTCTCTGCTGCAATACCCACAATGTTTTTTTTAACTCAGTTTTCAACCCAGGGATTATTTCAGCATTTAATGTCTAAATACTTCACATGTATTTAGTGTTTTTCATTATTTATTTGTAATTTATTTGTGATCAGGAAATGTAATTACCTGCATAATTTTTATAGCTTCTTAATTTTTAAAGACTTTCTCTGTGGCCAAGTACATAACCAGTGTTTACATGGAATTTACGGAAGGATGAATATTCTCTGTTTGCAAAATTCAATATTCTGTGATAATTTAGTGAACAATGTTGTCTTCTTAATACTACCTAAAATTTTTATTATTTTTTAATTTCTAGATGTTAATTTCTGAGAAAGATGTATTGAAACATTTTGTTAAAGAACTATGCTGTTCTAGCTGCTTTGCTTTTTTATATCTCATTATCATCTTTGTTCCATAAACGTCCTAAACTTTAAAATTGTTTAAAAATACAAAACAACGTTCTGTAGCCCAGGGACTAAAAAACAAACAAAAATGTGGAAAATAACAAGCGAATTCAGTTTCTAAAGTGAATGGTTTAATAGCTACGAAAGGGCCAGTTCATATTTTAACACCTAAGGTACTTAAGGTGGGCTATTCCCTTTCTCAAATACAAATATTACTAGTATGTTATTATATTACTAAGAGAAAAGTAAAATACTGTTGAAACATAGAGTGTTATTAATTAGTGACAAAGTATGAAAAAGATTAAAAAAAAAAGCCTTACCATCATGGGAAAAACTACCGCAGCAGCTGAAGCTTTTATCACCCACAAAAGAACCAGACAAGTGAGCTGAATGACTGTGAAAATATGGACTTTCCAGAGAGGCACGTAACGAAGATATATCAGATCGGGCTGATGCTTAGCAGGCATTCCAAATAATTTTATACGGTCAAAAAACTACGTATTGAATGGAAAACAAAACAAAGCAAGAAAAAGTTTTTAACAAAAGCATCATTTCTGCTACTTAGGAAATTATATACAACCTTAGAGTTTTGTGATTTAAACTGTAACTTCCTTAATACATTCTGATAGTACAGGAGAATACTGCAATACAGAACATCTGGACCCAAGGAGAGCGGCAAAAATCAAGGCAATCAATCTAAATTCATGCAATTAATTTAATCAGAAAACTCAAACCAAAATGTCTTAAGTTGGGGGATTAAAATATTTAGATATGCTTATTTGCTATAATCAACTGCATAAGCCATTTACTTTCTTTGACCTTGTTTTCTAATATGTACAGTAAAAGAACAACAATTTCCAAGGTTCTTTCCAACTCTAACATTATCAATGCTATAAAATAGCCTTAAGTCACAATTATTAAAGTTCCTCCCAACACAAAGGAAACTATGAGCAAATTCCTTGGTCTTTCTGAACTTTAGTTTCTTCATTTATAAACCAGGAGTAAGATCTCACAAAATTATATAAGAAAGTTGTAAAAGAAAAAATAAAAAAATCAAGTGAGTTAATGAGATCATTTCTTGACCAGTGGAGGGGAGATCCAAGACTACTGGGGAAAAAAAAAAAAAAAGATGCAATCTCTGTGAAGCCTTGCCAGCCTTAGCTGGCAACATCAGACAATATGCTTTCCATGATAGGTGGTGGCCACGTGGTGCTAACAGTGCTTATGGAGCCAAATGTTTTACACAAAGAACTAAATAAATTTTATCAGGTTGTTTTCCAGGAATTATTATAAACAAGACAAACAGAGTAGGGAAATCACTGGGTTCTAACCTTGGCTCCATTGCTTACTTGATTAAGAACAGTCCATAAGTCCCTCTGTTTCTTAGTTGACAAAATTAGTATTTCTTCCTTTCCTGCCTAACAAAGTTGTTTTGCAAATCACAGAAAATAATTTGTACACTAGGTTTATAACTAATGCACCGCACAAATGGCAAGTATTAACCATTCCAGTCCTCAACATCCCCCCTCTTACTATACCAGTCTTTATCAATAGTTATAAGGCCTTTCACTGGCTTCTATTAAAAAGAGGTCATGATCAACTAAGGGTTGGGGGGGAGGGCAGGGAGAGGGTGGTTGGGTTGTGGATATTGGGGAGGGTATGTGCTATGGTGAGTGCTGTGAAGTGTGTAAACCTGGCGATTCACAGACCTGTACCCCTGGGGCTAATAATACATTATATGTTAATATAAAAAAAAAAGTCATGATGTCATTCTTGAGGGGAAAAATGTGTAGTAAGCAATAATCACTTGGAAAATGTGGATTTGAAGTCATCAGCTAACCTGCCTCCCAGAATATCATCACTACCATTATAAATACATCACTACCATTATAAAAACAATCTTTGCAAATGTAAAATATGTTTTAAGTTTCTCTACAAAATTATTAACTACTTAAGACTTGCCTGGATTCCTTTTAATGAGGAAACTCCCATATAAAGGAAAACACCATACAGGACAGGCATTGGAATAAACTGTAAGTAAAAAGACCACAGTTAGAACCTATGCTACTAAAACAATTTCATAGCAATAAAATACACAAAAACACAGTAAGTACCTATGGAGGTAGAATTAAAAGATCTTTCAGTGATGAGACCTAACTTATATTCTATAAGAAAAATGCTAGTAAACAAGAGCCTCCTTGAAAAACTATCTTCTACATGTTTTCTTCATTAAACGGGAGAATGTCCAGTGGTTAAGAATGTGAGCACTATAATCAAGACTGCTTGGTTTAAAAAGCCAGTTAACCTCTTCTTGAGCCTTAACCTCTCTATGCCATAATTTCCATAACAGATTGCATGAAGATTAAAGGATTTCAAATACTAAAATACTCAGAAAAGCACATGGTGCGTATCAATCATTCATAAAGCTTTAACCAGGAATTAAAATAAAAGCCTAATTAAAAAAATTTTTAAGGGCATTAGCCATTAATTTTGATATCACTACCATACAGTAACTATTATACAGTAGTACCATTTACTGATATAATAATTGAACTCCACTCCAAAAGAAAGTCCTTACTATTTTGGCAATTAGAGGGATCCCAACTGCCTATCTACCATGCCTAGGCATCCTATGGGAAAGCCATTAACAGGATCCATCCACCTACTCAAAAACAAGAAACAAGACCTAACAGCTACAGAGGAAAACCACATTCATTCTCTATGAACAAATGAGCATGTCCTTCCTAAGAAACCCAGGAGGAAAAGGTACTACAGGAAGAGAAGAAAACAAGTTAAAAATCTAATAAATATCCTCAGGAAATTTTAGGAGAATATTTCACCCATAAAGCAACTTTAGAATGCTAGGAAAAATAATCAGAAAGAAAAAGCCTTCTAGATTTAAACATATAATTATCAAAATAATTAATTTTGTCATAATGATTTTGATGAGACCAAAGAGATCTTTAAAAAAAAAAAAAAAGGCCAGGAAATTTTCATTAACAGTGAGGACAAAAATATGAGAACATATTCAGAAGGTCTAATAACTGTAATAGGTAATAGGTGCTAAGAAAACTGACTGGGTCCTAAGGCTTGGGCAGTTACTCTTCAAGCAGCAACAGGAGCTTAGTGAAATAGGGTGTACTTTCTGCCTCCATGCAGGCAGATCAGATTGCTTAGTTCTCAGTGAACACATACGTATCATCATAATACTAATTATGTGTTCCCAGAGGGCTTACATTTTTATAATTTAACTTACAGAAAAAGCATGGACAGTTTAATTATAATTACAGCATAGAATGCAAATGTTGGTAACCATTACAATAAAACTAAAAACACAGTCAACCAAAGGCAGGTGATGGAAGGAAGACTGGCTGGTGGACACATAAGTGTGTTAAATCCTCATAAAACATCCGACCTTACATGACAGGCTCCCAAGCTTTTTGGTCTCAGGACCCTTCTAGGTTCTTCAAAGATAAACTGAGGACATGCTCCCCAAATACTTTTGCTTCTGTGGACTCCCAGAGGTCATCCTTAGACTAAACTTTGAGAATCACTGTCTTAGGTAAAGAGACTCAGTGTAATAATAATAAAGCAAAAAATAAAATTATAAAAGCATGTAAAACTATAATGGTTCTAACTACCAATATAACTTTAAAAAATAAAGATGTTAAAAAGAATTTAACTCTGGAGAGTTGGTTCTGGAAAGCTATGGAAAATAGGAAGACTAACTTCTCATTTTAGGGCTTTTCTGATGTTCTATTTGAATTTCCTGCCTATATACAGTCAATGCTTAAAAAATTTAATTTAAAGGCAACCTTCCTTAGTAGGGGACAATATCCCCAAAAGAGTGCACTAAATCTTTCTCCTCTTCTGCCAAGTACTTCCAACAATACACTCACCACAATGCAGTAAATGCCCCTTTCCCTATCTGCTTCACCAACTAGACTGCCAAGTTCTGAAAAGCAGACAATAATATATCCTATTTATTATTTCCCCAGTCTTAACAGCAGAGTAAGTACTCAACAAATATCTGGTGAATTAGTCCATTGCTAGAAAGTTCATGAGATGAAGGCCAAAGAAGTCTAGCATACAACTTTAATTTTTTTAGTTAATATAGTAACATATATACATACTCCAAGTTTCTTCCCCAATATATAAATGTACATAGCTCTTTGCTTAATAGTTTTTTTTGCAATAACTAAAACACCAAAGGAAAAAAATGGAGTAGAGCTCTTCCCACGATGAACTGAAAATCTCAGATTATATACTTAGCTACATTTGCTATGTTATATTTTTTAATCACGAGATCCATTAGGATATGTATAGCAAATACCAGATGTAACTAAAAGATATTTAACATAAAGTTAAAGTTCTTGCATTAAACGTAGTTCTTGCATTCTTCATTTATAGTAGCTGTGCTTATTTTCTAATGAGCAATACTACCTTTACTTCATTTAGCTGATCAGAAATAATACATTTATTTAATTAGTAGCAATTATTTTCACCTTTTGGTCAAATAATTATATCAACCATATTTCACTATTACTTTCTCTAAGATGCCTATAAAATCCTCTGGGTATATTCTTCTTTTAGATCATAACAAAGCCATGGATTAACTCCTTCCAAAATTCTATAGTCTTTAATACTATCCTTTTATAATATTTCTAAAATGGACACATCTAACACTAAAATGCCTCCTATATTAAACACCATTTATCAGAATATTATTTTCCAAGTAAATTCCAGGAAATGAAAACTAATTTTAGATATTTTCATGTTTCATTTTCATACAAGCAAGTATAATTTTATGACAAAAAAGATTTTAAAATATTGTAGTAAAGAGATTTTACCTTTAGTACTGAAGTCATGAACACAGACAGGCCCATCAGAATAAAAATCATGAGCCCTGTAACTCGCTGTTCACGAATTCCCAAAAACTTGGGTTGCTCCCCAGGAGCAGAACATTCAGATTCAACTTTCAAGCTGTTGACATGACTTATTGACAACACTGTTGCAGCCACAAACCACGGAAGTCCCATGATAGAGCAAACTCCCAACATAACACCAACCATGAGCAAATCAAGGTGATAGCCAGCTCCCTTCTGAAAAGTGAAATGACATGAATATTTATTAGTCAAAACTATTCTTTTAGGTTAAAATACTACATTACTTTATACACAGGGAAGAAATTAATTTTCATCTCACACATTTTAATGTTCTAGTCATTTTGAAAATATCTCAAACTCTTGAAGAAATTACAGACTTGAGGCAAAGTTTTAGAATTACCTTCAACTTGTGCTCCTTTCTGTTTATGATTACAGCCGTAATTTGCTGGTCCATAAAGATGAGAATGGTACAAAGCAGAGCTGGGATGGCAGCTATTAATAAAGTCCACCACGGGTTCTCTCCCAATGGGCTTATGATCCAGCCCCTACTTGGATCAGTGGGCTGTTAAAAAATTAAAGATAAAAAGACGTTTCTTCCTACTGCACAAAATTTCTGCAACATGGGTTGTGTCTATTCCAAGAAATTCCAAGGGGTTAAAAAGAACTAGATTAAATCTTGGAATGTGTAGTGAATTATCTGCAAAGATAGCTACAAGAATGCTTCCCATCCCTTGATGCAGGTCACTTGGCCATGTAGTCAATCTTTCCATCTACAGGAGGAATCCATTTCCTCCCCTTGGACCTAGGATGTCCTTATGGTTTACTTCAGCCAACAGAATAAAGCCAAAGTGACACTGTGTGACTTCTGAGTCTTGATTTCAAGGGACCTTGCAGTTTCTCTAACCCTCTTGGAACCCTGAGATTAAGCTGTTGAGTAAGCCTGGATAAGGCTTCTTGAGGATAAGATACAATATGGTGAGAGAGAGAAAGGAGCCAATTACCCCAGCTGCTTTAGCCATCTGATCTGAGCTCCCAGACATGGGAATGAAGACATACTGCCACCATCAAAGCAATGGATGACTGCAGCCACACAGAAAGATCCCAAGCCATGAGACCAGACCAGTACCAGGTTAAGCTTAGTACCAACTGCCACCGATTTATGAACAAATAAGGTGTTGCTGTTTTATAGGCTTTAGATTTGGGAGGTTTATTATAGACAAATAGGTAAATGAAGCAGAGTGTCATTTCAACATGCTCCTAACCTACTTCGAATAAACTGAGGTCAATCTACCTACTAGATCAACTCCTAAACTAAACTGCTTTGAAGATCCTACAGACTAGTGATCTTGGCAGGGTCAGTACTAAAGGGTCAGAGGCAAGGTCAGAACTGGACCTCAGGACATACTTTTCCAAAGATCTGGCAATTTATCAGACTCAAATACATTCCAATGCTGTAACATAAAATTTGTTTTGTAACAAAACATTTTAAAAGATCCTACGAGGTTAGTATTCTTGGAAGGCACGGAATATATTGAAATCTAAACATATTTTCATTACCTGAACTTCATTTTAAGCAGGTTTTTTCATCACAAAAACATGTTAATACAAAAGGAACATTAAGTATTTTCAAATGCAGGTATTCCAATTTTCCCACACCGATACACATTAAGCTGTTTGATATTAAAAATTGTACATGAATAAAAATATTTTATGTATACAATGCAAAGTTCATAAGTGTTCCTTGATTTATTTCCCCAAATATATCTTATGCCCCTTGAAATCAGTTTGCTACTTGAAAGCTAGATCAATAAACCATTAACAAAAATATATTTAGGAATGAAAATAATGAACAGGGCCCAGGATTAAAGGAAATTACATCAATATTTTGAACCAGTATTAATTTATAATTTCATTTGGTAAAAGACTTGGTTTAAAAAAAAAAAAAAAAGGCTTTCATATAGTCATCTTTTAATGGCCAAACATCTTTAGAGGCTCAGTATCTGTGCTTTCAAACAAAGGTATCCAAATTTTATTATATACTTCCAGCAATAAAACAGTAAATTTTTTTTAATATAATTGAGTATACCCAATGGCTCTATACACATTTATGTTAGGTTACTAATGGTTTTCCATATAGTAAAATTTATATAGTAAGTATTACAAAGCTAAATTTTTCTTATTTTTAAATAAAAATCTAAGTAGACCTTCTTTATAATTTTAGTGGATCATTTTCCACCCATGCACTCTACTTTGGAGACTACTGGTTTTAAAAATAATTTTTCCTCAGTGAGAAATAAAACAGACTAAAATTATATTCATTTTATTCCTTATTTCTAATCCCCTTTAGAACTTCTGTTTTTAAAATAAGTCATATAATTTGCTGTAAAGATAAACATAACCAGTGACACAAATACTCAACTATAAGAAATTCCAGAAACTATTCAAAAGCTATCAACTCCTACTTAAAAGGGAAAACAATTTTTGAATGTATGTTATGCATATGCTATATTATGCACAACATAGCCACAGGCTACTGATGAATGCAAAGGGTTCATGGATGGTCACATAGGTATCATTCTTCTTGTGGAGGAATACGCTTAATTCTCTCCTCATTCTGCTAGAAAATGAGACATGGAGAATTCCATTTATTGTCAGATAACACTACCCTACTAATAACTAGGATCTCCTTGTTACAATTCTAAATTCAAGTTTGAGTCACTTCCTTATGAAGGAATAAAAAATGTTTCTTTCTCCTGGAAAATACATCATGAACTCCAGCTACAACAGCAGGGTCAAATTTTTTTAAATGACTCCCAAGTACCATGGGTATTTTCATTCACTATCCCTGATAGGACTAACTTTGATACCTTATTGCTTACTTCCTAAATAGGTTCACTTGTCTCTTCACATCTTGTCACCTTTTATGTATGTGAGAAATATATATTTCTATAAAGTATCTAATTTTAAAATAGTTTGGTATTCCCAAGTAACAAATAACCAAATATTTTAATTCTTACCTCGAATTTTTCAGGAACATGAAGTTTAGGAGATGGAACTCCTACAAGGTAGTCAATTGCAACCATTATTACTATTGTGAGAAATACAGCAAAGTCACTGATTGTCGATCGCACCTATATTAAAGGAATTATGTTAAAATAAACAGAGAAACTATGTGTCTTTTCTAAATAATTCTCACCTTTCAGATTAAAATATGCCACTAGAAAGTGTGAATAAGGTTTTTAATTAGTGACATGCCCATGAAATACATTTATATCTAATATCTTTTCAAAAAGAGACAAAACACATTTCACAACTAACATACTACTACCATCCCATTCCTCACGGTACCATTATCTTCCTACTGTTAGTTCAGAAATGTGATATACATTTTTCACTATAAATAAGTTCTTTACCACTATTTGATATCAAGTATTAACCCCAAACAATGTATTACTGTTCTGAAAAAAACCAAGGTAATAAAAACTAAAAACATGAATACTATCAGGACTCCCAAAACCACACCCCAATTACCTTAGTAGGAAAATACCGCTTGGTCTTAAATTGCTTGAGGAATGAAGACAGAAAAAATGTTGTGAAAAATAAGATGACACACCAAAAGAGCACATCTGGAATATAAGGGCCATGAAGACTACAAGCTGATCCTACAAATACACCATGAAAGGTTCTACATTCCTGGGGAAAAAGGAGGAAAAAAAAATAGAAAAAGGAGAAAATGAAGAGTCTCAGGTATCTAATAAATTATCAATGAACTCCACTGACTCAAAGATCCTAGTAACTGAAGACATGCCATTATTTTATATTTCACTTAGAAAGAAAAAATACTGCCAAGTCAACTTCAACACATCATCAACTATAAGATACACTCTGAGTTCAGAGATGTTACTGTTTGAAAAACATGTGTATCTTAAGTCACTGAACTGAAATACAGTGTTTTGCCAAGTTATACCCCACAGTCCTTTCAATTCCATATTCCCTTTAGTGAATGTCTCGGAGTGAATAGTAATTCCCACATATATTGTATGCATTCTTGCTGACCCACAATTTTACTATCTTTTCTTTATTTCCAAACAAGTTGCTTAAAACAAAAGCAACCAACAGAAAATTGCTACTGCGTCTACTTACAATGCTGAATAAGGAATGGCTACAGTGCTAAATTCAAATCAGGAATAAAAACCGGGTGGCTTTTCTGACTTAACTGAAAACCATGGGTTTGAAGCATGGGACTAGTTGCAGCAGAGCAATCATTCAAATAGTAATTCTATTTTTAAAAAATCTTCATCAATTATATGGCATAATATAATGTAATTTTCTATTGACCTAATTTTCCTCTTGGGGAAAAAGTACTGAAAGGCAACCAGAGATTAACAATGATACATATCACTAATGTTACTTATATTCTAAGGAGACTCGTTTTAACAAACACAATTCAGGTTTACCAAGAGAGAAAGAGTCAAAGGTTCCATTATTCTCAATTTCAAATTGCTGAGATTAGTACAGCTACAGATTTACATCGTGGATCACAAAAATAAAAGCTGTAAGTATAAAAAACCAACAAAAACAAAAACAAAAACCGTGGGCCTTCTGAATATCAAGAAAACAAATGCAGAAGACCTTTATCTGTAGTATCAAGACCTCCTATTCACCATGGTATGAGGTCTCTTTTAACAGATAACTTTCATTTGAGCACCTCTATTAACTCTTTTGTAGCAAAACTGACTTTTTAATAAAACAGTGAAGCATTAATCTAGGTTGATTACTGATCTATAATTATGTTTTAAATCAGCACTGTCCTACAGAACTTTCTGTGCTGATGGAAATGTTCTATATCTCCACTGTCCAATGTAGCAGCCACACGAACTGACTGAGCTCTTGAAACATGGCTAGTGCAACTGAGAACTGAACTTCTAATTAATTGTATTTAATTTAAATTTAAATTAATTAATTGGTTTAAATTTAAATTAGACACATTTGGCCAATGGCTACTGTAGTGGACCATACAGACTTAAATTATTAGTGAGATAAAATTGCAGATGGCACCCTTCCAATTATATATCAATACCCTTCCAATAATAGAACTATATCTTTAGTGAGAAAACAATGACCTATAATCGCTTATATGATATAAAAAGCACCAGAGAAGCTCAAGAGCTCTTGATTTTAATTGATATTGCCAGAATCACTTTATACCTTAATACCAAAGCCCAGTCTGGGAAGTGCCCTGAACAGACACTCTAAGGCCAGAACAACATTCTAAGAACATGTGGTAGTATTCAGTACAGTAGGTGCTCATTACATGTTTTTGTCCTGTTTCCCTTTTTAGGTGCTTAAGTTACACTAGTTTCTACAGAGTAGACTACTAAGCCACAGTTAAACCAAGTTCAGTTTGATATTGAGGACATTAGGAAAGGATTCGTGATCTTCTAAATAAGCTGTTCATGGAGGAGATAAACTGATACACAGAGACCAGAACAATGGATGTGGACTGTTCTATCAACCCCAGTATATTCAACCACAGTCCTAGTAAACACTTTCTTTGAATTTATCAATCTACAATCTACATGGAATTAGAAACCAGAAGTATAGTAATACTTTTTAATTAATTAAATCTTGGAAGTCACATTTAGTTCATTTTTATCCCCCTTACCAGGTTCATTCTTTCCAGCCTACACTTTTCACCGCATAATACATAAACATGTGGTAACTCCTGTCTGCTCAGCACAACACTACACTCTGAAAACACACCATACCTACTGATCAAAAGGAAAATGTAGGTCAACTCATAAAAAGCTAAAGAACTAGGTTAATGTTTGCAAAATCCTTTATTTTATAATGTACTCACAGAAACAGTGAGATTCCCCCAGAAAATATCATCTGCTGTTAAATTCTTTTCCTTCCATATTTTTAGAGTTTCATTGCTAGGGTTAGGAGGTTCAACACATACACATCTGAGAAATGAGAACAGGATAAAATTTTAAGGGTCCTGCATTTCATGTTTACATTTTATTAAATCAATCACACAATGTGGTGGCTTTTCACTGCTGTTGTTAGATCTTATTTATTTGAGAGAGAGCACACGTGCACGTGTTGGGGCGAGGGGCAATTGGAGAGGGAGGAGCAGACTCCCCACTGAGCAGGGAACCCAGTCATGGGGTTAGATCCAAGACCCTGAGATCAGGACCTGAGCTGAAGGCAGACGCTTAAAACACTGAGCCACCCAGGTGCCCCTGTGGTAGCTTTTAATTAAACTTTTTTCCCATGCTGCAATGCATGGAGACTATAAAGTGAAAATACATCAGAAACAATGGAAGGTAAAAAGATTTGGCCTATGTATATAAAAACATAATTAATATACAAATATCAATACAATGATATTTTACAGAGTACCTTAATGAAATCTGTTACATATATCCCTTGGGGAGGGATACTATTTTCTTTAAAAATATGACAAATTACCACCATGTTTAGCAAGGTTACTCTCCACTAAATCTTACCTACTTAACCCTCAGGGGAGCTGTTCTGCCTCCTGACCCACACATACACAAAACACACAGATTCCCAATAAAGCGATACTCCTATTAATGCTTTGTACTCTGACAAGCCCTGCCTACTCAGGCTCATTCTTTACTGATCTTAAGATTCATTCTTACAGAAATAAAGTAACATGATTTTTCACCAGGACAGGACTAGGAAGGTCATAAGGAGATCACAGAGTTCAGTTTATATCCAGAACTATCTCATCTAAAGATAAGCTAGAAGCACACACAAAGAAATCTCTAAATGTGAATTTTAAAAAGAAAAAGAAAAAATAATAAAAAATAAAAAGAAGAAACACACAGGAATATTCCCAGTTAGATTATGAGCTGTTCTGAACACAGGCAAGAGGCTGGACTTTGGATTCATTCCATGCTCTATCATTTACTAGCTGACTCAAGGCAGGTTTTAACCTCCATGAGGTTCAGTTTCTTCATATGCAGAAGGGGCTATGATACGAATAATCAAGTCACATGTGATATGAATTATGCAACACTGCTAACACAGTACCTGCAAATGCTCACAGGATGTCAGCTGACCGAATCATGATCACATGTAATTACTCAGTTAACCAGAAGCAAATACTGTTCTGATAGGCTGGCACTAGCTATAAAAGCCATGCTTCATAAAGATCAAAGGAACAGGAAAGAGGAAAAAACCAAGAATAACACTGAAAAAATTAACTAGTTTAAAAGCAAAGATGATAGCACAAAACAGAGTTGGCATCAGAGTGTCTCTCTTCTCCTCAAATAGGTCAATGTCTCATAGAAATTTTCATACCCCTCCCTACTCTATCAAAGTTGAGTATGCAAGGAAGGGATGGATGGAAAGGGGAGAACACAGGGATCTGAGACTTGAGTAGGCAGAAGGAGGGAATTGTACCCTTGTTTGTTGGTGACCACTTTCTCCATATAAGTCAACCAAATCCAGGATCACATTTACACCATGCATGACTGCTCAAAACAGCAAATATAGGTCTCTATCTACCTAGATACATTTAATTTTAACAACCTATTTCACTTTACTGAATATATTTGGCAACCATTTGTAACTATTATAATTACTTTTCAAATCTTATTTTATTCTAGAGTCTTTAAATATTTTCAATTCATGATTTTCTTATCACAAGTACTGCACCAAATATTGCACATGAGAGTATACTGAAATTATACTTTAAAAATAAATATTATCAGACTTCAAATATAAATTATCAGACTTCAAAAAATGTTAATAAGATAAAATTTTATCAAACTTTAAAATAAATATTATCAGGCTTTAAATAAAAATTATCAGATTTAAAAATGTTAATGAAAATGCAATATACGAAAAATGTAAGAAACAGAGGAGTACCCGGGTGACTCAGTTGGTTAAGCGTCTGCCTTCGGCTCAGGTCATGCTCCCAGAGTCCTGGGATGGAACCCTGCCTCAGGCTCCCTGCTCAGCGAGGAACCTGTTTCTCCCTCTCCTTCCCATTTATGCTCTCTCCATCCATCTATCTCTCTCCCAAAAAAATAAATAAAATCTTAATATATATAAAAAAGAAAAAGAAAAATATAAGAAATATTACATCCTACATTCAAGATTTGGCTAAAGAATACAAGATCTAATATAATTGCCTGATTCAAATAGATGGTGGTTACCAATTAAATTTAAATTGACTGATTCAATTCAAACAGAAGACCAAAAATACACACACTTGAATATGTTGTTTCAGGGAATAAAAATGATTGAATTTGTTCACTGTATTTACATTCATGGAGTGCTCTGGTAAAATCTCATCTGTAACAAACAAGTCAACCTCCATATAGCTAGTTGGGTGTTACAGCTAGATATACAATGAGCATCACAATGCAAAAAAAAATCATTTTTTTGGCTCAGACATCTCTGCAAAAATACATTTTAATACCAGGGAAAACGGAATACACTTACGAGTAGTGGGTCAGTTCATCTAAATTGTTGTGCATATTAAATGCATATATTTCTCCTAAATGAAAGAGCTTCTCCAAAGCCTCATAGATGAATATGATGCAAATTAAAGCCGCAAAAGCCTCCTCTGTGAATCGAGTAATATAACACACAAGGCTGCTCGCATCTGTTGCAACCAAAACAATGCACAAGAAAGAAGTCCACAGACCAATACTGGTTCTTAACGACAGATAGGAAAGCTGATAATCTCTGTTTAGGGAAAAAACATGGACATGATCAACATACACACATGGCAATGGATATCTTTAATTAAAATTTCATAACAGGCAATAAAAAGGATATGGAAACATAAGATCCCTAAAAAAAGAGCAAATTACCAGATAAAAATAACAAATAAAGAAAGCTGTCTGTACATTTCTGCTGTAACTGAAGATTACAGAATTATAATGATTATATTTTACCTATACAAAAGATTTACAGTGAAAGTCTACCAGGTAATTAACATTCCAAAACCAAAGACCTCCCTTTGAAATCAGTTCTAAGGAGTAAATGACAGATGTACATTCTATAGGACAACTGGACGTGACTCTCTGAAGACCCAGAAACTCTGTCAACATGGTAACCACATCCCTGTCCCCTTCACCACCACCACCAATACCATCCCTCCTGCCACCAGCGTCACTGCAGGAAGTGACTTCATTTTTTAAACTCAGTGTCAAGTAAGAAATTACTTTAAGACCACAGGGTCCAGAACACTTCAGGACACTGCATTCCCTCTTAGTCTATGTACTTAGTATGCCAGATTGGAATCAAAATCAGCTTGTTCAGTGAAGAAAGAATCAGAACAAGATGAGTTAGATGAATCAAATATTTAATAATTTAAGTTGTTTCAGGCTAAAATATTCAACTACACTTGTCTCACAAAAGGAACAGTACTGGCCATGTCAAATTCCAAGTCTACCAGCTATAGTACCATGCATTGATTCCCACTGTGAATGACCCGGCCAGTGGAGACTGACAACACAACAGATAGCTATGGCTGTCTGATTGATAAGGCCTGAAAAAGTCAGCTTTAGCCTCCAAGATCCACCTCTTTTTAAAATTCCTTTGTACGACCAACACACCAACTAATCAACAATTAGTTTAACACCTTCTTAGTGGGTTGAAATTTGTTAGAACATAAGATTCTTACTGCCCAAGTGATTTGTTGACCAGGACTCAAATCCACTGATTTTATACTCAAGGTGACTGGGGTAGGAATGATAATAGGGACCAGAGGAGGGTCAACTACATGGTAGCCCCCAAATGCTGAAAATATATATATTGATCAGGTCCTCTTTTTCAGCTACTAAATACATAAAGTACCTTTAACTAAAGTTAATAAACAATGTAATTATACACATATGATAAGTAAATAACAATTACGTACCTGCAGAATTTAAATAAAATTTTTTCAAACACTAAAACTGGACCTGTGCTCCCCAATATTGTTAGAGGTTGCCCAGCAAACAACGAATAGGCAATCCCAGTTAATGATGCTCCAAAAAGAGACTCTATTGCACTCTGTTTAAGGAAAAAAGAAATGAATAGAAGTAATACATCATAAACCTATTTCTAACCTACTAAAATATATACATATAAGACATCTGGAAAATAAAAACACTAATCAAGCAGTTAAAAATATAAAGCAGACACAACTTTTAAGTCAAATTTAAATTTTAAATATGGAAAATTACAAATACATTTTAAATACATAGGGAAAACTGCTTTGTTTTCATATTAAAAGTGATCTTTACAATCAACCTTTATTCAAAACATATTATTGTGGGAGGCCAGGAGGGAGGAGTAAGTGGAAGAGAGATATAGAGATTTTAACTCTATCTATAGGTATTTCATTTTTTAAGTTTGTGGGGAGTACAAAGACGTTTGTTATTTTGGATGTTTTTGTTATGTCTGAAATAGTTCACTTAAAAAAAACAGAAAACATTAAATATTCCATATGGTGTGCACAAAAACACTTTCAAGTAAATAAATCAGAAATTAACAACTGATGCTATCGTTCTCAAAATGATTTCTAAAAAGCAATTTTCTACACATTTTAAAGACATTCATCTTATATGATGGGCTTAACTAACAGATATCAAAAATAAAATGCTTTTATCCTAAAATAGATGGAAAATCTCTTTAAAAAACTCACAGCAACCATTAAATGAAGAGGTGATTAAAAAAGATAAAATAAGAAAATGAAAGCCTCAGGAGAGTTTTACTTAAAGCGAGCATTTCGTTTCTGTACCACTACCAACATTACCTTCTAACTGATTAGGTTATTAGACAGTAAGGGGTACGGCCTATGCCACTAGACAGAGGGGAGGGATCAGAGAGAGAAGAGCAGTTTACCATTTACAAACATCAAGGTCAACTGCAAGGCACTCTCAAGAGAGGAAAAGCCCATCGTTGGTAAGGCAAGGAAAAGCAGCTCATGAGAAACACCCCTCCTGGACCTGGCAGGCAGCAGAGCAGCAGGCAGAGCGGACTTCAGAACCAGACTGGAGCAGGAGACCCATTTCTACTAGACTTTAAGCCATAGCCGTATTTCAAACGTTTCAAGCCCAACCTTTCTCTTTTTTAAATAGGAGTGACCAAAGCCAAGAGAACTTAAGGAAGCCATGTTTGTGCAAACACCTAACAAGCTTACAGGCTGCCATACAAAGGACTCAATAAATGGCAGTAAATCTCATCATCAGAAATAACAATGTCTTCCAAAATCAAAATCACAAAAATAATAGTATGCAGTAAAAGCATTACTCAACTATTACTATAAAAATAGGATCAAACTCACATATTTTCGGCAAGACAAAGTGTCCATATTAACTGCTAAGCGATTATAAAATCCTTAGTTCAATTAGACTGTCTAATTTAGGAATGAATTTAAGTAGAGCTCAAGTCAAAGAAAAAAATGTCTAAATAATGTCTACAGAGATAGAAAGCAGAAAATTCAGAAGAGAACCAAGGAGATGGCAAAGAAATGCTAACGGCGAGGGGCAGGGGGGTGGTGAGAGGGATAGGCACAAAATTACAGTTTTCCTTCCAAAAATCACATTGAAAAGGCAGAACCTGCCAGATGAAGACCCTCCCTTCACCACTCCCCCACTGCTCTCCCAACCTCTTATTGTCACACTCACTAGCTCCTTTACCCAGATCTATTCTTTTTCTAATTTTGTCTCAACTGACTTTATGTTCATTCCCAAACTGAAAGGTCTCTCTCCCTAAAGAAATCACTGCCCCACCACCCCGCTTTCCCCTCATGACATTCACAAGTTTCCACTGTAGCCATCAGAAGCCCTACCATTATCCTCCCCATACACCTCTCCACTGCATGGCACTGGCCACTCCACATTCCTCTTTCCTCTTTCTTTCTCAAAGCCTCTATTTTGGTTTTTGCAAAATCACATCATGGTGATTCCTCTTTTGAAGTTCTGACAGTGTCCATGTCTAATTTGCCATTTTCCTCCTCATTCTCATTCTTCCTCTAGTCCACAAATGTAACTTCCCACTTTTTCTCCTCTCCAGTCACTGTAAAATCTCTCCCTTGTTAACCTCATCTATTCCCAACCTTTGTTTTTCCTCCTTGCCACTCTACAAACTCTGGAACTGTACCTCCTACTTGAGGTTCCAATAAAGCACCTGAAAGCAAATGCATAATCTCCCCACCACTCTCCTCTGCAATACTCCTGATTTCTCTGTTCCTGGTACTTCAGCTGCTACAGCTCTTCCTTGATCTCACTCACGTGTGGCACAGCACACCATGACCTGTTACCTACATATACACTATGCTATCTTCTTCTCTTCGGTTACGGTCCATCTCACAGCTGTCTGCATTCCCCCAATGCCTCAAGCACTCCCACATGCATGCGGTGCTAAACAGCGGGACGAGAAGGGCAGGCAGTGCTGGAGAGTCGAAAAGCAAGCAGCATTTCCGTGATGGTAACAGACAAGACACATCTCCAGGGGACCAGCAGAGTTACATATACAGTTTGAGACAGCATATAAAAGCAACTTACTAAAAATAGATTCCCTTGATACAATTACTGTAGAATAAGGTAAAAGAATCTAAATAATCAAAACCAGTATAGTTTCAAAGGAAATTTCAGTTGTCAAGTTTGTCTCAGGTTCAGCTCATGAAGTATTTTAATTGAATAATTACCATTACTTAGTTTTTGGCTATTTTTAAAATCTTTTATCTGTAAAAAATGAGTTTCCTCCCAAGAGTAAATACAATTAAATAAAATACACTCAAGAATTACAAATAATCTCATTTACATGCCATTAAAATGTATATAAACAAAAAAATTAGTCTTTCAACATTTTACAAAGCACTGGATATCATGCCTCCCACAGCCCCTTATGCAGCATTACCAAGAACGAAAAATCATAAAAACTTTCATTTTAGTCATATCAAAATATGGGAGCAGTTTTCAGTTATACTTTCTAATTAAAATGTTATCTACCTTCACACAAATTTAGTAACAGCAAAATAATACTAAAAATCCACCATTTGTCTACAACTTCTGAAGACTAGTTGTGGAGTCAGCACCTAGCCACCAGGGCTGATGAGTTAACAATTGCACAGCTCTAACTATCCTATGATGCCTTACAGAGTATCAAGTAGCCCAGCTAGTAAATCCCCCACCCATGACCCACCAGGCATCAGTTCAACAGGCAACCCTTCCCCACTCCCCACAACAAAGACAGTAGTACAAGCCTTTTACTCAATTTATAAAACCATTCATCCAGCAAGCCAGGTTAACCTTTTTTCTTTTTTTTCTCTCTTTTTTTTTCTTTATTTATTTTTTACCTCAACTGTGCATCTTCTCCTGCTCAAATGGCTTCCCCATGTTTTCCATAGCAATTACCTTTGGGGGAAGTCTGCTTTGGGACAGGTTAATCATGCTGTGGGGTAGACTCTTCAAATGAAAGTATGAATAGTGAGACAAATGCATACACACACTTGCCTCTGAAGAGCTAAGAGCCTGGCCACTACCAATCTTTGTACTCACTATTCTGCCTTCTGTAGCTTCTCCAAGCAGCCCTCCAAAAGTGATTACAGGAGACATACAGGCACAGTATAGGAAAAGAATCGAGGCCAGGCACTGTAGACTTAATGCATCCTTGAAGTCACTCAAGAAAAAAGGTGTTTTCCTTTTGATGTCAAGTATCAAACCACCAAAAAGCCTAAATAGGTGAGATGAAACTCGTCAAACTGTACACTAGAGGATTCTAGCTAGTTCAAACTAAAACTATGGGCTACATAAAACTGCTGGTGCCTAGTGTTTCGTCAACAAAAATTAATATCCTATTTAAATCATGATATAAATTATAGAAGATACACTCATTTAGTCTAATCCACTGATAGAGGAAAGGCAGATCTCATTAAGTTAAAAGACATATAAACATCTGTATTTTATGGACTATATATTAAGAAGACTGCAGGCAAATGATTTTATATGAGTAAATGTAATTTCAGACACAAATGCACAAGAAAATATACAATAAAATAAATAAGACCTAACACTCCATTCATGAAAATGAGCATAAGCAATTCTATCAATTATTATCTACATTATAAATCTTAAAGGCAAATATCAGAAATATCAGGAAGGCAATTATAATATAAATCCTAAGTCCCCCAAATACCCTTTAATATGAATATAGTATGTTGTGCTTAGACTCAGTCAGTAGTGAGTTAAATAATTCTAATGACTTTTAAAATTAGTACCTCAATAACACAAGTATTTCTTGTCCAGGAGAAAAGCCTAAAAACCACTTCAAAGCATTTAATTTACTGAATATATACTCAAGTTCATGTGCACATTAGTAAAACTAAGAGGTTTTATAATTAGGAAATTTAAAATCTGTATTTGCACATTAAAGCCTTATCATTTTAATGTGTTTTGTTTTTTTTTTTAAATCAGACTCTTGGATACATCTTATATAAGCTCTGTGAGGGGTAGAGGCTTTTTCTTGTTCACTGCCTTTATCACCAGTGTCTAGAACACTGTCTAGGACATAGTAGGTACTCAGTAAATACTAGAGACAACTCAGTAATTCAAAAAGGTTTTGTGACTCATAAACATACAATCACTCTGTAGAAAATACACCAAAAAATTTAATCTTATGTTTTAAAATGCTTTGGATGTTTCAAGGTTTACCATTCTACCTTTTTTTAAAGTTAATACTGAAATAAATACTAAACACACATTGACAAGTATAAATTACTCTATAAATAATCTGACAGCAAGGGAAATCAACTTGCAATAAAAAAGGTGCCAATCTAGAAAATGAAACTGTATATTCAAATCAACAACTGTTTTATATTTTATAGGAGGCTCTTGTGTGACCATGAAATCAATGGGAGTCCTATTTGGTATTTCTCAGTCACAACCCGATCTCAGTCAGAGATCTAACAGAAATAACACTAACAGGTAGTATTAGACCACCACTTTCCGCACCAGGGCAATCTTATTCTCTATGATAGAGACTATCTCATATATATTCTACAGAGATTATTTTCTATGATAGAGATTATAATACATTAGGCAATAAATAAACTGTAAGTTTTAAGTTTCTCTAAATTTTATATTCAGTATGCCATTTGTTATTTTTCTTCTATATAGTATTCTTTAGGCATGTCATCAATGCCACCTAATAATGTTTCTGTATAAAATAACCTGATTTGCTAAACAAATATTTAAGATTCAAAATCTCTTCTGTTCACACCACCATCAATAGATTACAATATCAATATCCACATGCTTTGCTATAATATGGAAATACTGTAACATTTCTCTACTTCTACAAAATATTTTAAGACAATGTTTGCACCCAGCAATGTTTCTGTATTTATTGCAAAAATTAACATCTTTAATAGTTTTTCTAGCTAGGTTTCTAAAGCTTATTACCATGGTTTAATTATGCTTCACTCTCTAATTTTATATTATCTCATGATATAATGCTCATTTAAGAATTTTAAGTCTAGGCACACACACAGAAAATATCAGTTACAATTCCTCTCTATTCCTATAATTCTCTACCTTCATATGGAGAATTTTAATAGCACTCCACACCTTCTTCAAGAACCTTCTGTATGGGTAATGTAAATCACCCTATATACTATGTAACTGCTTGATATTCTTACTGTATGATCCATAATATTTTCACTTTAAATTAAAACCTGATACTCAAAATCCAAGTATATACTAGTAAATTTATTTTAAAATGAATAATTTTCCTTAACATCATACATTTACAAAATACTTTTTTAAATATGAAAAAAAACACTGTATAAGACTAACTTCCATATATTTAAAAAGAAAAAGAGTATTTTTATGCCTTCTTCATCAAATCAACCCCTAGCCCCCTAGAAGACTCCCACACTGAATCAGTATTTGTACCCACCGTCCAGTCCTCTGTAGCTCAGGCCCAGCATGGTGGTCGGCCTCTTTAGGAGTATCACCCGAGCTGGGGGCAGATCCATTGGGAAATACAGGAATCTTTCTCTTTTCCTGCATTTCACAAAAAACATATTTTCAGAATTCTGTTTTAAAAAAGCTAAGACGGTACCCTTGAATTAGAGGGAATAGGAGATCTTTTGTTGTTTACATATCTAATCAGTACTCCTAGAAAAAATGATTCCTAATATAAACTCCACTTTAAATAAACTGCACTTTAGAATAGCGTCTAATATCTGTCTCTATTAGTATTTTATGCTTATGATTGGCTTTTTATATTTTGTATTTTAATATCAAATACACTATGAAACACATTCATACACACTATTTCAAATTATGAATCAGCCACAGGAAAATAAATATCCAATAAAGCATCTCTCCAACCAGAATATTTAAAATATTGTTGATGCTAACTAATGCAAAGTATTATTACATTAATAAAAAAGTAAATGCCATATTTATTTTACCAAACTACTTCCCTGAAGACATTAATACAAGAGTTAACTGTTAAACACATTTTCATAAAAATAAATTTCCCATTAAACCTTATTACTAATTCAAGATTCTTATGATAAAGGATGTCCCTGCCCCCCTCACCTGAAGATAAAAAAGCTAACTTCTAATTTGTTACTTCTAGGGGTGAAAGGTTGTATGTGACACAGGAAGCAAGAGGGAAGGAGACAAAAAGAAAAACAGAAGAAAGAGAGAAAGGTGGTGGAGGAGTGTTCATCCTTGGATAATCCCCTGAGTCAAAAGCTCTGAGTAAACTACAAACTTAAACTACTTGGTTTATATGTTCAGTAGCAAAACTTATCTATAATTTATGTTTACTATTTGAAAATAAATTAAAACTAACATATCCTAGCTCAAAGGGGAAAGAGAGAACAAAATGACAGAATTCCTAAAAAACAAAAATAATGAAAAATACTATGTAACACAATCTATGAGATATAGCAAAAGCATCACTCAAGAAAATTAAGCACTTATATTAAGAAAAACAAAAGGATAAAAATAAATAAATATCTAACTCAGGAAATGTAAAAACAAAATTCTTTCCTGAAGTGAATGGAATGAAATAAAATAGATAAAAGCAGAAACTGAGCCACAAAATGCTTTTTTTAAAAAGGAAAAATGAAGTAAGTTGTAAAAGCTGCTCTATTTGAAAAAATATAAACCATTAGCTAATACTCAGCAAAAGATATGACAAGGAGGCAACTTCAAACTGAGGAAAATTTTCTAAACACATACACACACACAGACTATACCGTATAATGTTATGCAAATAAATTAAAAAACCTTGATGAAATGGGTAATACACAAATAATACATAATTTCCCAAAACTGACACCAGAAAAACAGGAAATAGGTAATGTTCTGGGAAAACTTAAGACTGACCCCAGAAAAAAACAGAAAGCTTACACAAGCGAATCACCATAGAAGAAATAAGCATATTGCTGAAGCCCACCACACAACCAAAGACTCAGACTCAGAACACTTTACAAAGGAATTCTTCCAAATTTTTAGAACCAAATCATTCCAAGCCATTTAAAGTTTTGACACCACAAGGAGAGGAAAATTTACAAATTTACCTTTATGAAACAAATGTAACAAAGATGTCAAAGAGTGAATGAAGACAACACAAAATACTGAAAACTAATCTACTTACAGTGATGCAAACAACTCAAACAAAATATTAGAGACAGGACGCCTGGGTGGCTCAGTTGGTTAAGCGGCTGCCTTCGGCTCGGGTCATGATCCCAGGGTCCTAGGATCGAGTCCCACATCAGTCTCCTTGCTCAGCAGGGAGCCTGCTTCTCCCTCTGCCTCTGCCTGCCTCTCTGTCTGCCTGTGTTCACTCTCTCTGACAAATAAATAAATAAAATCTTAAAAAAAAAAAAAATTAGAGACAACCAGCACTATGAAGCTGAGTCTGGGCTTATTCTATCAACATAAGAGTGTTTTCGTATTATATACTCCTTTACTATGGTTCACCACCATAATCGGTAAATAAAATTCATACAATCATCTCCAGAGATGCTAACAGGCTATTCGAAAAAATTTAATGTCCACTTATATTAAAAATTTCAATGAAACAAAAATTAGGATACTTTCTTAGCATGATAAAAATGTGTATTTTGGCCCCCAATGTCAGTGACGTAATGAGAGAAACATTAAAAACATGGACTACAGTTCAGGGGCACCTGGGTGGCTCAGTGGGTTAAAGCCTCTGCCTTCAGCTCAGGTCATGATCCCAGGGTCCTGGGATCGAGTCCCGCATTGGGCTCTCTGCTCAGCGGGGAGCCTGCTTCTCCATCTCTGTCTGTCTACCTCTCTGCCTACTTGTGATCTTTGTCTATCAACTAAATAAATAAAATCTTTAAAAAAAAAAATGGACTACAGTTCAGAACAAATTCAGAAATGCCCATTTAGGGGTGCCTGGATGGCTCAGTGAGTTAAGCTCTGAGTTTCTGCTCAGGTCCCAGTCTCAGTGTCATGAGATGAAGCAGAGTCTGCTGGAGATTCTCTCCCTCTCCTTCTATCCCACCCCACTCTACTCACATCTACACAGGAGTATTCGCTCTTTCTCGCTACAATAAATAAATTAATTAAAAAAAAAAAAAGAAAGAAAAGAAATGCCCATTTCAAGTCAACTACCACTTAACACTACTAGAGTTTCAGTAAGTACAATTAGACAATAGAAAATGTATTAGAGCTGGAAGAATGAGAAAAGGAGGGATAAAAATATCTGGCCGCAGATATGACTGAAAAACTTACATACAATGAAAGAACTACAAAGGGAGGAAGATCAAAAAGAAACATACAGCAACAAATAGCCTTCATATAGAAAAGTAACAAACTGGTGATATAATGGAAAAAACCCTCATTTACAACAGAGACAATAAAGACAAAATGCTAATGAATACACTCACCAAAAAGTGTGTAAGCGTAGATAAGGAGAACTTTATTGCATTCCTTAAGGACTTAAGAACTGACATGAAATATGAAAACCAGTGGGGGAAAACATACCATATTCTTGAATGATTCAATGTTACAAAGATGTCAATTCTCCCTCAGTTCATTTACAAATTTCACAATTTTTGAAAAATCAGGTTTTATTTCTGGAAATTAAAAGCTGATTTTAAAGCTTTCATAGAAAAATAGACATGCAGAAACAGCAAAGAAAATTCGGAAAAGAAAGAGTAATAGGTCAAGAGGGAATCTAGACCTACTAGATATTCATATATGCTAAAAAGCCTCAGATATTAAAGTGTGGAACTGGTCCATGAATAGACAGGCTATGGAAAAGAAATTCTAGAAACAGACCTGAATGAAAATGGAAATTTAGAAAACGTAAGGCAGCAGTACTTGACACTTAACTTTTTAATATGCTAGAACAAAAAGGCAGCTAAAAATTTAGATGAAAAATAAACTTGGATGCATACTCCACGTAATACACCATAATAAATTCCAAAGGATCAACAAGTGAGTTCAATACTAAGAAAAGGTGTTTTTTTTGAGGGGGGTTAGAGTGATGAACTACAGATAACCAAGAATATTCACCTTCACTAATTACCTAAATGTACATTAAAACCACTTTAAAGTACTTGACATAGTAGGATAAAGATAGCTATCAGACTGATAAATACTGAAAGTCTGACAACATAGTTAGTGAGGCTGTAGGGAAAGGCCATTCATCAGCGTGGGAGTCCAGAACAGTGCAACCCAGTAAGAAGGGATTCTGGTAGTATCGACTAAAATTATAAGTAAGTTCCCATGTGAGCCAGCAATCCTATTTCTGGGAATCTACCTTACAAATACACCTTCATAAGACTAAATTGGCATATCAACACTGTTCTAGGCTTTTTAAAAGCAAAAGCCTGAGCCCAGGAAAAGCACAAACTACGGGATATCCATAAATGACCCATAACAAAGCTGTGAGAAAATGAGAAATATTTCTAGGATATATTATGATTGAATCTCCAGGATATATTGTCATATGAAAAAAGCAAAGTGCAGAACAATCCATGTGGTATGTTAACTTTTCGTAAGAAAGAGGAAGAAATAGGACTATATTCATATTTCCTTGTACTCATGAAAATTAGAAGGATAAACAAAAAACTAGTAACAAATGGCCCTCTCACAGGAGGTGGGTATAGGGTTTTATAAGAAGGTAAATGGAATAAGGTAGGAGTACACCTTCTCTGAGTGTACATTTTTATATATAGTTTTGATTTCTGAATCCTATTCAATTCAAAAACATTTTAACTAAGAAAAAGTAATTCACAGAATTGTGTAGATTCTTACCTGAGAAGGAACACTTTTTGGTGGCTCTATGCGTATTGAAGGATCCCACTCTCCTGGAGGTAGGACAGTTACTTGATCTAAAAATTCATCAATTCCAGATAAGAGGTCATTTCTGTCTTTTGCCTTATAGGCTACATCATGAAAAATCTACCAAAAAAAAAAGGTAAAAAATTTTAAAGCTGAAAGAAAATTCTAACATAGTAAATCCACTTTAGATATGATAAATAAGTCTAACAATTAGAAATCTCTGCCCCAAATAGAGACAGCAGTCCTGGTCAATATAAGTCATGTTCAGTGAAAAGGTTCAAAAACGGAAGAAATTATGGAGAAAAAAAGCAGAAAGGGGGAAAAGACGAAATCCTGAGCAAAACCCAAAGAAATGATATCCTGAAATGCAGGATGGACAAAATTTCAAAAAAGTGGCCAATAACTTCAAATACGGGAAGATGGGGAGGGAGAGAAAAAGACCAAAAAGCATCCACTGATCTTGACAGAAAGGTCTCAAAGACCTTACCAAAGGCAAATAGTTGAAGAGGTAATAAGATAAAATAGTACAGACAGCAAGGACAATTTTGTAAGCTTCACTATGAAGAAAAAGAAAACTAGAGTATGTTTCAAAATCAGTGCCCACTTGAAAAGGATCTGAAATTCCACTTCTAAGAGATTTTATAACATGATATTCATAATGAGTATCTACCTCTTGGGCATTTTAATTACCTCATCTGTCATGAGAGTGGCTATTGATCTTCCAATTTCATGGTACTGTGGTGCCTTGCCTGCGGGACCCAGTAACAGAAACAAAAATCTAAAGAAACATTAAAATACACAGACTTTAATAAAAACAACATATACAAAAAGACCGAGGCAATCATAAAGAAATAATTCAAATGTAAACACAGAAACAACGTTCAGATCTCTTTCCCACCTCCCACACTAATCAGTGAGAAAAAGATGACACTCTACTCATAGTAAAGCAGACCACAAAACTAAGCAAGGCATTCATAATTAACTTTCTACCAAGTTACTGCTCCCCATCTTCTTTAGGGTAAAAAAGTAATTAGAGAATTGAAAGTTTTATGATAAAAGTTCCCATTTTCTTTACCTTTTTGAATCTGAATAAGCAATTTTATCTAATCTTTACTGATGAAAAAGTAAATTAGTGAATAATGGAAATACCAATCCCACTAAATACTTAGAAGTAAGGTTTACCTAATTAAAATAGCACAGAGTATACACAAAAAATTCATAATCCCTCAAATTATGGTCTGGATAAAGACTCTACTGCGGTAAATAAGGGACTATATGCAGGGGCGCCTTGGTGGCTCAGTCTGTTAAGGTCCTGAGATGGAGCCCCACCCCTCCTCAGCAGAAAGCCTGCTTCTCCCTCTCCCTGCTATTCTACTTCATCTCTCTGTCAAGTAAATAATTAAAAATCTTTAAAAGAAAAAAAAAAAAAAAAAAGGAACTCTGCAAGGAAAAAGAATTTTTATTCACAACTCCACAAATTTAACATCAAATTTCATATTATTTTATTTTTTAAATTTATTTATAAATGACTAATAAAAAGTATTTAACTTCATACTTAGTTATATCCTCATTAACACTACAGTAAGATATTAATATTCACACCCAAATTGGAAGTACTCATCTTCTTGTTTCATGAGAATTTAAATGTGAATCTACAGAATTCTTTTTCTCACTTATCTTAATACTATACCATTAATGTAACCCAGGAAAACATACCAGAAACAGGCACATATACTCTAATCAAGTTACAATTAATTCTTCATCTTTACTATTATAAAAATGATTTTTTTATTCTTAAAATTTTTTTTATTCTTAAAATTCTTATTTACAATCAAATTTATATAGTCAGTAGCTAATAAACTGATTATCCTATAACACAAATTGCTAATTCTTATGTATACTGAACAGAAATTTTTGGTCAGGTCAGAACAAAGCATTTTACCTAATTCAGAGGCATTTTATTACATTTAATCAACCCTATGAAGTAATCACATCTTCATTTTATAAGTGAAGCTTAGGAAATTTAAGTCAGACTTGACCTTCCCAGAAAAGGTGGCCAGGCAAAGATTCAATTCCATTCTGACTCCACAGAACATAATAGGTCTAAAATGATGAGCTGCCTTTTAAACCAAAGCTCCTAAAACACCAAACCTCTTATAAAGGTATAAATGCTAATTATTTTTTAAAAGGATGCTTTCTTTTTGTTTTTAATTCCAGAAAGAAAGATAACTCTTTTATGCTCTACTAGTCAAAGCATTCGGTGCAATGACAATATTAAAATAAGCTTTTAAAAGCAAAAATGCTCCTTTTAACCAATAGATAAAAATTTTTAAATTTGAGCCATGCTGAGAGTGTTAATCAGAACTAACTCTACCTCGTAGGAACAGGGACTTCAGTCAACCCTGAGAGGAGAACAGCAGGAGCCAGTCTCACAAATGCAATTATAGGTCTTTCCAAAAAGTCTACTTCTCCCACCAGAACATTGGATGCCTCAGCTCCCGAAGGAATTTTTCTCATGAAATTCATATCAACCTATTGACAAATAAGTAATAATTAAAATCAAATTTATATGGTATTTTTAAGTCTACTTAGAGGTAAATAGGAAAGAAAAACTCCTTTTAAGGCTACTATTTGCTAAAAAACCAGAGATCTAATAGATGTAAAAACACCAAAACTCTCACACATATAAAGAACGGAGTAGACAAATAACAAAAAAAGCAAGCAAAACATATCTATCAAACAATGCTCCCAACTGTTTTTTCTTTACTATTTCGGAGATCTAAATTTTCAAACATACAAACTAGAGAAAATTCTCAGTGATTATAGCACTAGTCATTAAAAACTATTAAGAACAAAAATATATTCACAAACTAACAATGGCTCATGAAATTATACACAGTGCTAAAAATTATTCATTTCATGATTATTTTTGTTTAATCTTAGAAATGAATTAGCCCTTTTATATTTTACATATATTGTTATAAGTCCTTTTTATTTTAAAAAAAGCTCTGTGTATTCCTTGGTATTTTCATTAGGTGGCAAAAAACTGTTTTTATTTTTATTTAAAACTAAAGTAAATAGCCATCACTGGTATAGATTTAGGATAGTGCTATAAAATCAAATTTAGTAGTCTGTGTATAATTACAAAGAAAAGGTTATCAACATAATATCAAAGTATGGGAACTTCATTTCTATGCAGTTTCACACAAGTCACTAAACGACCACTTAGAGGGCTATCTATGAGAAATGAAACCAGCACTTACAGCGGGCCTCTTGAGTCCCACACCCAGTGTGCCACAACTACAGTGCCAGGAGGCAGACTCCTGCCCAACAGGAGACAAGGAGGGGTACACAAGGATAGGCCAAGTAAAAATAAGTAAAACTGTGACAGAGGAACAGAAATAAACGGCATCTGCCATGTCTAGAGGAGATGTCTAATGAAAGTTACATTTATCCATTTAACCAGAATAAGCTGCAGTATGGTTACTAAACACTTTCCACTCATCTGAAATAACAGAGGTACCAGTAAAAATATGGTCAAGTTAGAATAGAAGAATTAAAAATACTTTTATAATTTTAGAGCAAGAAGCTCAAGCAAAGCCATACTGCAAATCATTTATTTATACTCCTTTTCTGCAAAATGTGATTTATAGATTTTATACCATAAGAGGCTTAAGAAAATGCATCTTACTTGAAATAGTCACATTTAATTAAATCTTAAATTGGATACAACGATGTTAAAATAGAGTGTCTTACAGCAAACTAATCAGAAGTTGTAACAGCCACACAGAATCAACTATTCAGAAGGAGTACTCATAAAGTATGCTTTAAATTCAACTGCAATTTGAACTTAAGGGTTTTTTGCCCAGTTCTTTTGAAATTTTGAGTTTTCCATTTTTATTTCACCTAAATACTCATCTACCAAAATAAAAAATCACAGTTGAGATAGGTGAGTTGTATTTAAATCCATGCCTTTACCTACCCATGGGGATAAACCAATACTTTTCCCAGGGACATTCCAGAAAATACTGACACTGTAAGACAGTAATTCTGGGATCTTGTTACAGCCAAGAAAAGGCTGAATCACCAGTGCTTTAACATAATTCCCAGAATTATTCTTTCTGCTAGAAGTAGCTCCAGAACAAATTCAAAAGGTACTAAAGTTTCATGATATCTATGGGTAGGTATAAGATGGAAATACCATATTATTCACATATTCTTTTGTCAAAATTCCTGAAACTAGTAATATATAAAGATATTCAAATGCTCTTAAGACTGTTAACTTTCTCGTAATTTTTGACCTTAAGTATCACAAGTATCACATGTAGGCTTGTAATCACCAATCTATTAAAAAATTATTATAATCAGTGCTAATAAAGTCACATTGCTAGTGATTTTCTCAGTGATTATGAAAATCTCAGTGATTAAGAAAATTTACAGTGAATGACAGAATTACCTTGCTGAAGTCAACAGTACTATTTTCTCTGCTTCCTCCACCTCCATTACCTTTAATTTCTCCACTTTTACTATTGTCCAGGTTTCCAGGTGCAGACTGTGGAGAGGCCAAAATACCTGTATTTAAGAACCAAAATATTCCCAATCAGTAAGGAGGAAATTCACTTTGTAAACTGACTCTGCTCATATCCTGAAAGTGATAATTTATTAAAAGCAAATGTGCAAGGTTTAAAAAAAAAAAAAGTGCCAAGTGTTAGTATCATACCAGCAAGACTAGAATAACATTTTAAGCAATAATGAAGCTGTATATTTTAACATTTAAAAATAATACAATTGGAATTTACAAAAACGGTGGCCATTTGCAAAGAGAAGGAAAAAAGTGAGTAGGTGAGGAACACAGAAAATGGAAGACCTGAGTCTGACTACACCACTACAAATACTCAAGGAATGCACTTGCGATGTACATAACACACATGCCAACTGCAGAGCTTAATGATGCCAAATTACACTTGGCATACTTACATCAGTAACAGTATTTATTTTCTGATAAACCTTAAATGCAACTCAGAAAATCCAAGAGCTCCATCAATTAAATGTAGGTTAAATTTATCATAATCTTCCACCATAATGATTTCCTCAATAATTTCACTTCTCTTGGGTAGTATTTACGTGCTGCCTACTGCCATTACTCCTAAGAAGTATAACTTGAAAATATAATAGCAATGTTTTTACAGTATAAATACAAAAAGTGTTTTATAATCAAACACATCTGTGTTGAAATAAGCACCCTCTGCCACTTTGTAGCCGTATGACTTTAACTCACTCAACCTAAAAGCTCAGACAAATCTGTAAAATTAGCTTGTTTAGATTACAAATGATAGATATACATTCTATCATTAGTATGCTCATTTCAACTGATATTCAGCAGCAATATTTCACAACAATAAAATAATCTAAAAAAAACCCTACAGCCTGTGACCAATTGTTATCCCTATGAAGTCTGCAAAAAGCTCAAGTCTCAATGTTTATAAAGTACACAACACAGATTTCTACCACTAAATGTATCTCACTTTTTCAAAACACCCAGGATATTCTGGTTCAAGAATATAGTTTATTATTGCCCAAAACACTGAGCACAAGAAAAAAGGTGGTAGGCTGACCTACAACAGACCTGACTTTCAGTTTTAACTCTGCCACTCACACAACAATCTAGCTACCCACAGAAATTCAATTAAGCGGTTTGTGCCTAAATCCTATAAACTTTAAAGTTAATATTGGTAAATTTCCTGAATTTTAAGCACATCGGATATATCTGATCCATGAGAGGGAATTTTCATTTTTCTAGAACACAGTGTAACTAATAATTGATCTACGTCATTTGGGTTTACTACTCAAACTCAGTGACCGAAGACATTTGTGATATCCCCTTCTCTTGTTAAATACCTAAAACAGGATATTACCATGACCCTAAAGCCTAAGTATAAAAAGCATATGTAACTGTTGGGGTGGCTGACTGGCTTGGTCAGTAGAGTGTGCAACTCCTGATCTTGGAGTTGTGAGTTTGAGCTCCACACTAGGTATCAAATAAAATCTTAAAAAAAAACCAAAAAACAAACAAACAAAAAGCATATACAAACAATTTAGCTACATGCCCTGGAAGTGTTGAACAATTCTCAAATAAAAACTATATGCTAAAACTTATCTCATTTCTACCACCTTAGCTTAGCAGAATAGTTACTATGATTCCTCTTCTTTGACCTTTGCCTCTGAAATTCCAGAATAGAGTCCATTCCTTTATTAAAATACATGCCCAGTTTTGGGGGGGAGGGTGGATAAAAAAAGGTTAACCAGTATTTTTCAAAGGCATACCAATAAGGCCTTGGTGTCAAGGTGTCAACTGCACATGACCATCAATACATACACTTCTAACTACTAAACACTTCAGTCCACACATGTATAATCAAAAGAATATATATGCAATTTCCCAGAACAGTGTCAGCCACCAGATTTTAGAGAGAAGAGTAGAATGGAGACTATTGGGAGAATGTAAGGATATAGTGGGAGCGGGAAGAAGAAATGATGTGGAAATGCAATACAGGTAAAGTTAGAATAGGATCTGAAGTCATCCAGCTAACCTGGTCATCCTAAACCTATTAGAACTGGCATAAGAAGTATACATTAGAGTTTTTCACCAGTATCTTCTCTATGTAGTCCTTCCCAATCTCAGCTAAGTTAAAGCTATTTCTCAACCAGTAAAGGAAGTCTCCCTGCTTGTAAAATAAATTCCAGTGCTCAGAATTAACTGAGTAAATTCCCCAAAATTAAAACTATCACTAGCACAGATAACTCAGAAAGACTGTACTTCTTGGCTTTAAGAAAAAACAATGTCTGTATATATATAAAATCAATACTCGGATTTAAAAATCGTACTTTGGTAAATCTATTCTTTTGTCTTTACAGTTTTTCTCACAATAACATATCTATCTAGAGAAAGATAAATCCAAGATATCAGAGTCTTCTGCCACTAAAAGATTGAAAACAGAAGCAGCTGAAGCAGTGATGCACAAAGAGAAGATTCTGCCCCCCAAGAGACATCTGGCAATAGGGAGGGACATTTTTCATCACCACAACTAGGGAGTAATACTGGCAGCTAGTGCAGAGGCCAGGGATGCTGTCGAACATCCTACAATTCACATGATAGCCCCTCATGACAAAGATGAGTCCAGCCCAAAATGTCAACAGTGCCAAATTTGAAAAACAGGGAGTCAGAAGATAGTTACAAATACTAAAACTAAGCTTAACTCTTTTACATGTAATTATTCTCCAAAACACAATAGGAAACACCACTTTCTTTCTTACTATGGGTATGCACAAATCATGATCCCATGACAGATCTAGGACATCAGTCTCTCCAAAATGATGCTAAGGCCACTTTCCTCCTGTAACATAACAGCAGATTTCAAGGAAACTCAACCAGAGTGTCTAGGTGTTTTAAGCACCACAGGTAATCATACCAGGGAACAACATATAGCTGTTCCTATAATTTTAATAATATACCTTCTATACATGTCTTTTTAAACAGTAATTATGGGCTTTTCCTTGTCTTTAGAAATTCCTCTTTTCCTTCCATTCTAATTTCTTTTCTTTAAATCTCATGGCATACTTATGGCAGAGGAGGAAAAAAAAGCTGAATTTCTTCAATTTTCAGTTAATTGCTACCTTTATCTTCTTAACAACATGGCCTAACAAGCTACTGTGAAACTGTGTATCATCTCCTAGTTCCCTTATAAAATTTATAATCCCTCATAGAAGCTGGTAAAACAAGAAATGTTCAGTATTACTGCTAGATATAAGTAAAAATAAATGCAAAGGATTAAGTTTAAAATCACTTTTCTTGGGACACCTGGGTGGTTCAGTGGGTTAAAGCCTCTGCCTTTGGCTCAGGTCATGATCCCAGGGTCCTGGGATAGAGCCCCACATCGGTCTCTGCTCAGTGGGTAGCCTGCTTCTCCCTCTCTCTCTGCCTGCCTCTCTGCCTACTTGCGATCTCTGTCAACTAAATAAATAAAAAATCTTTAAAAAAAAAAAATCACTTTTCTTCAAAGAAAAATAGTAAGTCTTGCTGGTTCTTTCTAATTAAGACTGTTGATTACTTCTGAGTACATAATTATAGGTATTTCTTTTTGTTCAGTTACCTCATTACTATACATTTTCTACAAGGTATTAAAATCTACAATGATATATTATACTGCAGATTTTGCTGTGGCTAGATCTGAGTTCAATTTCTGGTCATTTATGGCATGATCTTAATAAGTCTTTGTTTTCTTCATTTGTAAAATAGGGAATAACAAGAACCTCATCAAACTGTTAGGAGAATTATAAATATATTTGAAAAGTAATACCACTGCATGTAGAACAAGCTAGAAAACAACGGAAGCTATAGCTATGGTCATAATTAATGTATAATGATTTAGCCACCATATGTCCATTTTTTACTTCTAGAAGTATGTATTTTTTTGGCAACTACAATAAGCCTTGATTAAATATACTTGGTATGTCTGGAGAAATTCAATACAGAGAAGAAGTTTGTCATATATGATAGGACCTCGAGGATTTTGTCAGAGGACTTAGGCTATCACTTACTAGTTCTATGATCCAGGGAGAAGTTCTCTAGCTTTTCTGAGTTTCTGAGTTTTAGAATCTGAGTTTCTGAAAAATGGGTGCATCCACCTAACTGACACTAATTTTTATACACACTGAATAGCTAATACAATAAACATAAGTTATCAGTGAAGTGTTAAATGTTATTGGTATTATGAAGAAATGGAAATATGATTAAAACCACTAGCTAGCATTTACATGTCACACTGACACTTAGCTGTCAGTAAAAAAACAGTCACTAAAGAATACTTCTTTATATGAATTGAGTGGAAAGATATACATGTTTAAATGTACATATAACTAATATATTATGAAGAAATAAAATTACCATAATATTAACACTTGGATGAATTATTAAACCTTTTAGCCACTAAGAAATAATTTTTCTAATTCACAGACAAAAATATATCCTAGCCACTAGTCTAGGATCTCTGGCCTTAAGAATTTCAAGGTCAATTTGGAGTAAAGGTAGCTATGACATTAAACAGAGGACAAACTAAAGTCTATCCCAAAATATAATACTAGTCTTAAAATAATGATGATTCCAGATAGCCATTAGAGAACTTTGATCTTCTCAGAGACAAATGGAGGAAAAGAACATTCGATCCTATTTGTGTTAGGAAGGTTAAAATATACTGCAGTCCTTGGAAAAAAGCAACAAATAGTAGCTAAAAGGCACATCACCTCATTGTAATTTATGTCCAAGATGTGTTCATTCATACTATGAAGGAAATGCACTAGAAGCCACCATTTTTTTAAATCTTGGAAAATTAAAAGATTACTTATAAAAATTTGTTTTTCTGAACCATTCAAATGCCCTGACCTGTAAAATCTCAGTAAAAATTTTTGAAAGGGCTTTAAGTTATGTGTAGTTCTTTGCAGTCTTTTTGTAATCTAAAAATGTTTAATACTTCTGTTCTTTTCTACAATATACTATAAGGGGAAAAAAACCATGCAGAAGTCAAAATAAATTATAAGCATTATCTACATATGCTGCTAAAGCTCTGTGCTGAAAGGCATTCCAAGTGCAAGTGATCCGGAGGCAGAAAGCACCACACAAGGAGGATGCGAATAGTTGCCTGGAGTCATGTCAACATTTTCCTCCTTCTTCTGCTCCTGGCCTCTCAGTGCTTCTAAGTCTTCCTCAGGCGGATGAATTACTACTGTGGGAATATCATCACTGGCAGGTGAAACCAGTAGTTCTGGGGCCTGAAGCTGACTCTGCTGGGAACTTCTGGAGGTCAGGCGACTGACGCTAGGGCTGGAAGGAGGGCTGTTCTGAGGGGTGGGTACTGGGGTTGTACACCTTGAGCCTGCAGGGCTTCCAGCTCTTGAAGAAGGAAGAAGATGACTGAGAAGAAGAGATAAAGGCGATTCTCCTCTCAATGAAAGGTTTGAGGCAGACAGACCTGTTCGCAAAGAGTGGCGGGAGGCTGAAAGGCCTTCCCCTGAGATAAAACAAATAAATGAAAAATGATGAAGTTCATTGCAGAAGGCAAACAGACACACACACATAACATCAATTTACAATGCAAACTGCAAGCTTTAAAGCCCAAAATTTCAAATTCATGCTATCAGAGTTAGCATGGCAATCAGATGTTTAAATGTTAGAAAGGCAATGAAAAGCTGCTTAAATTATACTTAGTTCCCTGAAGATGTATCCAGAAAATAAAAAACAATGCAAATGATTGATGGTGGGGGGTAATATTCTGTTAGTAATCAGAATATTCAATAATGTGGCTTTTTAAAAAAACTATCAATGCAAAGTTGATAAATAATAAATAGCAAATAAGGTAATATAAAAATAATCTAAGAAATAAAACCTTAAACAAAACTTACAAGCACTGATAGATTATATTTAGTGTATTTTTCCTACACTACACCCAAGCTGCTAAAGATAATTCTCTCACAAAGAAGGTTTGTATCATCTAATAATTCCTAACTTAAAATTGATACCAAATCTTTACATTAGTCAGTAGAGCATCACCTACTGGTAGTGCTCTCAAGTAAAATTTTAAAAACGTAAGGAAAGTTACAGGAATTTTTTTTTTTTAAACAGTGTCAATTTGAAAGGGTATTCTTCAGCCCTGTAAAGATACTAGTAATGTCCTAAAATATGCATCCATTTCTAATATAGCAGATAAAATTAAATACATACAATTTAATTTAGCTAGATAATAAAGTATTTCTCACCAACAGTGGCAAAGATGAAGTAAGTCTAGCTATTTCAAAAGGTCGTATACATTTATATTTCAAAGACCTGGTATTCTAAGAAGTGTAGTTTAGTGGAATAATACTGATTTTAGGAAAAACATGAGAACTATGACAATCAATCCTATATGATCTAAGTTATCAAAGCCATATGCTCAAGAGATCCCAGAAATATTAAAAAGATGAACCTTAGTTCATAAACAACCACAACTTAGTTAAAACTAAAGCTGTATGCAGAAAAACTGTTAAATTACAACTATAATACAAAAAAAATGGCATGCACATGCTAAAATGACATTTAAAAGAAAACAGCCATTGTCTTATGATTAAAAGGAAACAAATGACAATCAGGGAATATCAGGAACAATTCCACGTGAAGCATAAAGACTTAATAGGGTCTCTCTGAGTAAATGAACTCATTTCAGGAAAGCTGAGAATATACAGTACATGAAGATGAAAAAGACACAAAATGTGGCATGGATGGCTTAATTTTAAAATTGAACTTAAGTCCATAAGAAGAAAATGGACTTAAGTATGTCACGCTGAGCTGCAAAAGATGATTACTGTCCATTCTAGATATATTAAACCCCATCCCCAATGGCTGTTTGTTTGTAGAATACTTAAAAGCCATACTATTATTGCAGGGACAAAGAAGATGAACAGAAAGACACTGCCGTCCATCAACCACCCCTCTTAACTCTAATCCTTGGGTAATGGTATCAGCTAGAGGCAAGAAGGATCCTCCTAAGCAACTCCAGCCCTTTGTACCTAGGTTTTGCAGAGTCACTGTCATCAGAGCTCTTTTTGAGAGCCAAAACAGAACCCCAGGGAAGTATCCTCTGCCTCCAGATGTGCCAGCCTTAAAACAGTGATGGAGGTGAATAGCTACAAAAACAATGCATCCCCACATAAGCCACCAGGTCCCACATAATCCACTGCTAGACCATGACAGCTGAGAGCTAGAAAATGGTCTGTGCCCTTCTCAATGGTTTGGAAGACATCAAGGAAGTCATCCGTAGCTTAAGAACAAACCATCCATAAAAACCTTACATAAAGTATATAAATAAAGGGCAGTCAAATCATCAAACCAACCCAAAAACACTTATTTATGCTCTGCAAATAAAGTATATTTGGGGAAACAAACAAAAAAATCACTATGAAAAATCTAATATAAATAATAAAGTTTCAAATCCAAGACTTAGAATAAAAGATTAAACTTACAGATCATGATTTATGTCTCTTTAATCAGTTATTCAAGTGTTCTTGACAAAAACAAAAAAGCAAGAAGTAATTCAGGATTGGCTATAGTGATAAATGTGCCATTATAACAAAGTGAATACTTAGTTTTTTCATCTGAATGATTTCTACAGATTAACTGTCATGTTATAAAGAATATTTTAGAAATAATATTTTTAAATACAAAAGTAACATAATTACTTTTTAAAAAATAATAATAAAATTACTTTTTAATAAATAATAAAATGATCTACAGAATTATCTGGAAAAAATATCTTTCTGCCCCCAAATGCTAATTGTACACTGGAATGCTGTTAGAGTAGAAGTGTTAGTGAAATTGGATGCCACAACTTATCTCACCATTCCTTTCAAGCAAGTGAGGGTCAGAATGTTTCTTGCCTATATCTGCAAAAGATCGAACAAGGGGAATCCGACTGGTGAATCTTTTCTCATTCTGATGATGATGTCTCTTCAGAAGAGCTTCTCTGACATTCTCTCTTATGGACTCATCCAACTGGCCAGAGGCTATCATGTTATCCAATACCATATCTATTGAAAGAAAAATAACAGCCGTTTTTATTAAATAAACGAATACTTGGAGGGCTATAACATAAACCATAAAATGTACATGAAACCTTACCGAAAAATAAGACCTTTAAATAGTTCTCTAGAAAATATCATTCTCTTCTGATATTGAATAATGTATGCATAAGGATAAATACGTGCTAAAGGGGAGGTAGGTGAGGATGGGGTAACTGGGTGATGGGCATTAAGGAGGGCACTTGATGTATCGAGCACTGGGTGTTATATGCAACTAATGAATCAACATTCTACCCCCGGAAGTAATAATACACTATATGTTAACTAACTTGAATTTAAAGGAGGAGAAAAAAAAGAAAGAAAGATAAATATGAACATTATTTAAGAAAAGTAAACAAGTTACATGGAGACCCCTATCTTTTGTAAATGCTGTTATTTCTAAAGAGGTCACTATTCTACACTAATAGCCTTCCTATAGTTGAAAGTGCTTTCCTGCTATGGACACAATAAATTCTATTAAACTCAATATTCAGTAATATTGGCTTCCTAAGAAGTGAAGGAATTTTATTTCCTCACTTCCTATTTTTTGTCAAAATTATAGATGAGTATTGGACTCTTTCATTCAATAATTAACTATTTACTGAGTACCTTACATGTTGGGAATACAGAATTTAGCTAAGGAGATCAAGTTTCCGCTCTCACTCTACCAGAGCTGGAAAAACCAATGAGCAAATGAAAGCATAAAATATCATGAAGTAATAAATTCTAGGAAGATGAGTATATCAGCCTGTGAAGGAGGTATGGGGAATGGAGAGATTGATGTAATGCCATATGATACATTATTGTAGTGATTAGACTATTTTTAAACTATAAAATATATATAAATATTTTAAAACAGTGCCACTAATTTGAGATAAAACAGTCAAGCTTTCAAACATAAGAGATTCCTCTGAGAGAAAACTGGAATCAACCTAATAGGTAGACTGTAACATTAACATAAGTACTACAGCCTACTATACAAAGGGACCTTGGATTAGAAGACATTACATTGTAAATAATTAAAACATTGCTCTGTGTTATGTGATCCTTGCAAAGCCAAAGTAATGTCTCCTAATACTATTCAAGAAATCTGTATACTCACAGGGAACTGACTTCCATGTGAGATCCATACCTGTTTTTCTATATTTTTTAGACCTTTCTTCCTTCTCTTCCTCCTTCTCAGAATACTTTCTTTCTCCTGTACCACCTGCTCCTTGTTCTCATGTGTTCAAAGTCTATAAATAAGTAGTAAATAAGTAGTACATTTAATGTCCTTGTGGATATTCCCCAGATACCTTGGTCCAAAAATTGAAGAAACAAAAAGCTCTTTTTTCTACATTTCCAGAAACAGACTGCATATCTTGCTTATGGCACTAGTCACTTTCTTTTTGGTACTGTAGTTGAGCTTGTCTAATTTATTAATCTTCTAGACTCTAGGTTTATTAAAGACAAAGAGGGTTATTTATATGTGAACTCCTCAGCTGTCTTACCGAGGACAGAAGTTCAACCAAGAGCAATTCATCAATGCTCTAAAATCCCACCTCATTTTCCTTATTTAAATATTGCTAATTTCAGCACAACATAGGTACTGAAAGAGTCAAACTGCTTAACCTGCTATTTCATCTAGAGTGCTTGCTCTCATGTCCAGCATCACTGTTCCATTTAGGATGCAACTTCTTAGTTCAAAAAGACTGTGCAAAGAAAGAGTTGCCACATAAGGTTTACTCCATCGGTCACCACCATCTTCAACATCCTCTTCAAATTTCAGCCATCTGAAATATGTCAACACATAAAAATATTTTGTAAATAATGATGATTTCATTTGCTTATTTTAATATAATAAACATACGCTTGTTCTTTTTTTTATATATATATACTTGTTCTTTTAAAGAGAAAAAGATTACCACTACCAACACAAAATTTGGCTACAAACTCATTTTTACAAATCGAGCTAATGGTCCACTCTATTCACACATTACAACCTATACAGTTCCTCATTCTGTTCTAGCTACACAATAATAGGTCTACAAAGACAAACTACAGAACCTTGTGGTTCCCACTGCTAATCCTCCTCTAAACTGAACATATGCCTTGATTTTTGAAATTTATTTCTCTAATTAAAGACATTAAAATGTATAATTAACATAATTACTTCTATGCTATGCTGAAGTGCTAAGGATTACTTAAGAAAACCAATTTTGAGAATAAAGAGATAAACTATAGCTTCCAGAGAAGAAGAAATTCTCTCATTATTTTAAAGCACCCAGGAACTCACAAATTCGTTATGCTTACAACACAAGGAAAAAAATCAAGAAAAGCCAACTAAATACTGAGACTAGTAATACAGGTGTTATTACCTGGCAGTTTCTTTCCATTCATACTCTTCACCATCTCTGTAACACAGTTCATCCATTTCCGTAAAGAGATCGTGGGGAATGTGCTCTTCGTCATCATCTTCAGTACCAAGAATGAACTGAACTCTTTGGGATGGTGTGTCTTGACAAAAGAATTTAAATACACTCAAAAATTGCCACAATTCCTTCAAAGATAAACTCAGTTTGAAAGTGAGATGCTTTCAAATAAATGTATTTATTTGAATATTTAATATATTTCAATAGAAATAAATAAAAATATATTCCATCAAAACTTTTTTTAAAATACTATAAATCTGGAAGAAAACAGAGACCAACAATCCAAAAACAAAGAGTATCACAGAAAGATCACCTCCATAGACAAAAAAGAAAAATTATATCTTAAAAATAAACAAGTGAGGGGTGCCTGGCTGGCTCAGTCAGTAGAACATGTGACTCTTGATCTCAGGGTTATAAGTTTGAGCCTCATATTGGGTACAGAGATTACTTAAAAATAAAATCTTTAAAAAAAGTAAAATTAAAAATAAATAAATGAAACTAATATAACTAACTGGTGTAAAAACAAATAAAAATATGCAATATCTGAAAACATGGAACACTATATCAAAAATAAGACTCTTTTCTCACTAAAATTATAAGAAAATGTTGGACAAAACAAATTTTAAAAATATGTAATTAATATGTAGCTAAGATCAAAACTGAAAAAGGAAAATCTCCCAAGGTCCAAAAAATTATGAGAAAAGGCAAAGCGAGAGGTATATAGAAACTGGCTTTTTGTACTACCACAGAGAGGCAAAACTCTGTCAGCTAAGGTTAGGGAGGCAGGACAAATCACTGACATGAAACAGAATCCCCACTCATGGCATCTGAATTTAAACTACCTACACAGTCAGTATAGGGTCCCTTGAAAAATTAGTATAAACTCTAGTCCAGGACAGTTGATAGCCCTAGGACAAGAAAACAACCACAAGCATCAGCTGAAAACAAAATCAACTCCTGCTGAATATGAGATATGAAGTCAAAATCAAAATCTACACTGAAGTAAACAAACTTGCAGGCACTTGCAGATGCAATAAACAGGTTAAAGAATAGGTTAGGACGATTAATAAAGGAAAAGACAGGGACACCTGGGTGGCTTAGTTGGTTAAGTTACTGCCTTTGGCTCAGATCAAGATCCCAGGGTCTTGGGATTGAGTCCCATGTCAGGTTCCTTGCTTAGCAGGGAGCCTGCTTCTCCCTCTGCCTTTCCCCCTCACCCTTGCTTGTGCTCACTTGCTCTTTCTCTCTCTCTCTCTCTGGCAAATAAATAAAATCTTTTAAAGATAAATAAATTTTTAAAAGAATTTTTAAAAATAATATTAATAAATAAAGGAAAAGACAAAGCTGAAGAAATCAGACTGCATCAATTAACAAACAAGAAGATGGAAAACTAAAGGTTCAGAAACGTAGAGAACAAAGTAAGAAAAATCGAACAGGAAAAACTCCAGAAATTAGAAAATACAGAATAGGGGAGAAGCAATAAAAAGCAAATTTGAAAATTTTCCAGTATGTATATCACATAGGTCCTCATATTAAAGGACCACCCTGAGACCTATGCAGGACAAACTAAAACATACTATGACTGAACTTCCTAATGTTTTGAACCTTCCAACATTTAGGTCTTACAGTTCTCTTGTCAGATTTACTTCCAAGCAATATTTTTGGTTCTACTGTAAGTGGTTTTTTTATTTCAATTTCTGATTGTTCATTGCTACTCGAGAAAAATACAGAAATATAATTGTATATCTTATAACCTTTCTAAATTCACTTAGTTCTATAATTTCACAGATTGCCTAGGATTTACATACATGATCTTTTATCTGTAAATAAAGACAGTTTTACTTCTTCCTTTGCAATCTGTATGCCTTTAATTTTTCTTGCCTTATCACACAAGCTAGGTGCTACAATACCATGCTCAACAGAAGTGGCAGAGGACAACCCTGCCTTTCTCCAAATGATAAGGGGAAAGCATTCCATCTCTCAGCACTAAGTGTGAGGTTGACAAAGTGTTTTTGTAGATGCTGTGTATCTGGTAGAAGAAGTTTTCTTTTATTCCTTCTTTGCTGAGAATTTTATCATGAATGGCCGTGGAATTTTGTCAAAGGCTTTTTCTGCACCTACTGAGACAATTACAGGGGTTTCCTCCTTTATAGTGTTAATGTGGTTATTTATATTGATAGTTAAATTTTATACCAACCCTGTTTTCCCACATGGTTATTATACTAATATCCTACTGCTGCTGTAACAAATTACCACAAACTTGGTGGCCTAAACACAAATTTATTTCTTATATAGTTCTGGAGACTAGAAGTCCAAAATGAGTCTTACAATGCTAAAATCGTTGGCTGGTTCCTTCTGCAAGCTCTAGGGGAAAAATCCATTTCCTTACCTTTTCTAGCTTCTGGAAGCTGCCTATGTTATTTGGGTCTGAACCACTTACTACAACTATTTGCTTGCATGGTCACAACTACTTCCTCTCTGATCTTCTGACTCCCTCTTACTAAAGGATCCTTGTAATTACAACTGGCCCACTGGCATACTTCACTCAACTTCTCCATCTCAAAATCCTTAATCTAATCACATTTATAAATTCAAGTTTGCTATAAAGTTAACATTCACAGTTTCTGGGCATTGGGAAGAGAGATATCTTGGGAACCATTATTCTGCCTACCACAGTAATGATACAGTATCCTTTTTGGATATTACGGGGTAAAATATGTTTTTAGTTTGTTAATGCTTTGTGAATCTACATTCATGAGAGATATTTATAGTTTTATTTTTTTGTAACAACTGTTATTCAGTTTTGGTATCGAGGTAATGTTGGATTTAATAACAATGAAATGGGAAGTGTCCCTTCATCTTCAGTTTTCTGGCAGTCTCTCTAATTTCTTCCTTATATGTTTGATCAGATTCATCCATGATGCCATCTGGGAGTAAAATGGCATTGTGGGAATGTTTTAGACTACAAATTTAATTTCTTTATACACACGGGGTAAGTAAGATTATCCATTTTTCTTTGTTAGCTTGTATTCTTAAGGAATTTCCCCATTTCATCTTAAATTACCAATTTTGTTGGCATAAAACCATTCATAATATTCCCTCATCAGTCTTTTAGTACCTGTACAATCTGCACTGAAATTTTCTGATACTGGTAATTCATATCTTTTTTTTCTCCCTCATCACTCTGGCTATATAAGTTTATCAATTTTACTTATCTTTTCAAAGAATCAGATTTCAGTCTAACTGATTTTTACTCTTGTTTTTCTGGTCTTTACTTTATTCATTTTCTGCAACAGTTTTTATTTTTCTTTTCGTTTCCTTACTTTGGTTTAATTTGTTCTAGGTTTTCTCCTAGTTTCCTAAGTTAGAAATTTAGGTCACTGAAGATCAGATCTTCCTTCTTTTCTGATATAAGGATTAAATGCTTCAAATATTCCTCTATGCATTGCTTTAACTGCATCTAACGAATTTCAATTTATACACAGTCCTAACTTTGCACAGTACCATGCTAACAGAACCTGTACACCAGAAGCATGTCCTCACTTTCCAAGATTTTATCTCAATCATTGCCAGTACTGTGTTTTTATTTTTATGAGTTCAAAATATTTCCTAATTTCTTTTCTGATTGCTTCTTTAACCTAGAGATTACTGAGAAGCATCTGTTTAATTTCCAACTATCTGGGGACCTTTCTTGGTATCTTTGTAATTTAATTCCATTGTGGTCACAGAATATACTTTCAATCTTTTCAGTGTATTAAGACTTGTTTATTGACCGGAATATAATCCATCATATACTAGGCCATGTACTACCTCTTAGTAGAGGCTTTTAAGAGATTCCCATTACATTTAGTCTCTCTAAGCTGAAGTATCTCCATCTACAAAATGAAAACAACACCCATCTTTTAAAAATGCAGAGAAAATGCATGTGGTATATAGACAATGGAATATTGTTCAGCCATAAAAAAGAATGAAATCTTGCCATTGGCAATGACATGGATGGAGCTACAGTGTAATGTTAAGCAAAGTTAAGTCAGTCAGAGAAAAATAAATACCATATGAAATGAATACCATATGAATGAAAATTCATATGTGGAATTTAATAAACAAAACAAATAAGGAAAGAGAAAAAAAAGAGAGAAAGACAAACCAAGAAACAAACTTTTAACTACAGAGAACAAACTGTTAGTTACCAAAAGGGAGGAGGGTAGGTGATGGGATGTAGGTGATGGGGATTAAGGAATGTATTTGGTATGATGAGCACCAGGTGTTGTATGGAATTGCTGAATCACTATATCATACACCTAAAATGAATATAACACTGTATGTTAAGTAACTGGAATTAAAATTAGAATTAAAAAAATAAAATTAAAAGCACAGAGAGAATTAAATCAAAGAGCATATGTCAAGGGCTTGGTGGAATGCTTAGCACAGAATTGGCACTTCATATATCACTATTTTCTTATGTTCACGTTGTAGCTATATGACCCATAAGATTCTTTCCCTCTTCGTTACAAAAACATGCAAGCACACAAATGCCTACAAGGACAGCTCATGTAACTTTGCTAGAATGCACACACTAGAACCCACGGTGTAAAGATGGCCATGCAGGCCCATTATGTCCTAAAAAAATAATGATGCTTTATATGTCCACTAGCTACAATATCCTAGAAGTCCTCCTCAAGCTGTACAGCATTTTTGGGGGGCTCTCACCATTTGCACATTTCAGGGCCACTTAAATCAGTACTTACCAAAATTTTTTTCAGGTAACATTCTCTTTCCTCTACCATATGCCTTTTTTCTTTCTGATTTCCTCTGTCTATTGGCCCTTCTGTATTTCTCTTCTTTCAAACAAACCTCTGTCCTTTCACAGGCAGGCAGTACTATCAAATGAGAGCACTATTTTTCTGCACAGATAACCAAATAGTTCAATTTAGTGGATAAATTTTTCTAGCCAAAAAATGGAAGAAAAATTAATCTTATCCAGGAGCCTGAAGATTCCAGATATTTGTTCATTGCACATATAAATAATGAAATATGTCATAGAGAAAAATATTATTTCTTCAATGAGTATATTCCTTGGAGAAAAAATATTACTTCAATTAGTATACTCTTCAAGGTTTATAATGTGTCTAAATTACAGCAGACATAAAATTTAAGAAAGAAAATATTCTACTTTTTAAACAAAATTTGTCAGGAAAGAATTTTAAGGTGTTAACAAGGAACTACTGTTTTCTCTTACCATAAGAAGGAGACTCCCGTCCATCTTCTTTATCTGATTCTTTATCTTTTCTTCTTCGGTGGTGATGTTTGTGTCCACGATGCCTATGACGCCGACGACTCTCTTTACTAAATGGGACGTGAACACCAATATAGACAGCTCGATGACCTAGCCAAAGGTTCAGAAACATTACTAATTTTCCAAAAAGGAAAGAATATACACAAAAGTATACCAAATTTTACTTTGATAAAAAAGAATTATATTTAAGCTCATGTAATTAACAATGCTATTTCCTGTTCTTTTCCTTTATAGAACACTAAAAGAATGCTATGTCACGGGTTAATACTACTGACTGATAAAACAGTTACTTGTGTAAGCATTATTTTGGCAAGGTTAAAAAGGCATTTTGGGAAAGAAGAGGTTGGCCTATCTGAAATCATACCATGTAGACATAAATTTATTCCACCAACATTTTGATATCAAACCTAGTTAACAGACATCCTTAAGAGGTATGTTTTAATGATAATAAAATACCTTATAATCAATATTCATAGGCAGATATTTATAAATATTTATTAATTACAGTTTTGAAAATCTCAAATCAGCAAGGTCCAAATTACTGAAAGCTACATTAAATGTAAATGATCCAAATATTCCAACTAAAGGGCATAAATTATCAGATCGGTGGGGGGAAACAATACAATAAGGTTATCACATGCTTCTGGAATATGAAAAAGCTACTGCTGAATTTGCACAATTCCCAATCTGTATTGTGACCAACAAAATGGTTATGAAAGGTAGTCTCTGCTTTTGTCCACTAAATAAAACTTAAGGAACTAGAAAGCTAGCAGCACTATGTCAAATACTGAGGCATGAACTTGATTTCTTAAATAGTTTAAGTAACATTCCTTTCTAAGTTACATGGAGTAAAAGTAGTGGTGGGTACAAGTTTAACTAATTTGCAACTCTACAAATGCCTTCTGACACGGTGCTGCTTTTTGACCTTAAGTACTTTAAAAAGTAACATGCTGAAATACACATAGTTAATGACATTCTTTTCCTAACAAGTTCCACAAGATGGTCAGAAAATAAATACTTCAAGAAATTCAAGATCCTCAACTTTAGGTGAGATTTGAAAGTATAGTCAATCCTCATTATTTTTGAATTCTTATTTTCAAATTTGCCAACTTCCTAAAATTCATTTATAAACCTAAAATCAATACCCATGGCAATTCTGCATTCATTTACCAATATCCATTTACAAAAAAAATTGAGTTTTCTGAAACACACATACCCAGCTAAGTTTAAAAGGGTGACTCTTGATCTCTTGCTTCAGATGCCAACACAGTAATATCAATAAACTAAGTCATTACATTTAAACTAAAACAGAACTAGATATACAATGGACTATAGATATACAACAACTAAAATTATTTGCTTTACCATCTTCCAATGCCTAGTACATTGCCTAGTACACAGTACGCACTAGATAAAAAAAAATTATAGAAATTAAATACCAATTATTTTTTAAACCCAAAATTAAAAATCAATTTTATAGCATGGGGGGAGGGGAGATGATAGAAATGTTCTAGAATTAGACTGGTCATGGTTGCACAACATAGTGAATATACCTTAAAAAAATTAACTATGCACTTTAAAATGGTGAAATTTATGTTAAATAAATTATATCTCAATAAGAAAACTAAAAAAAATTTTAACAAAACTCAATGATATTACTATTTAATTTTAGTGAGACTATTTTCTTCTGAATACTACAGAAAAGTGGAAATTAAAGAGTCAGATTCTCATCACTGAGCACTGGGAATTACAAGGTTGTACTCCAATTAGTACTAATGGCGCTGGCACACAGCCCTAATGCACCAAAATAAAAATAAATTATAGGAGTTTCCAATTTAGAAAGAATAAACAGGAATATGAAAATCTAAGCCTTGTTTATTTAGCTTTTATTATCAACCTTAGTGTTCTTGTTATGATTCTTTCTTTTCTTTCCTTTCTTTCCTTTTTCTTTAACCTTTACTCTGTCAAAGGGCTATTCAGTCAAATGCAGATAAACCTAATCTCTCCCTCAAACCCCATACTGAAATTTAGATATGTATCAAGTACGCAAAGCTAAAGGCTCTGGGGTAACAAAGGGAAGCAAAAAAAACCACATCCAAATGCTAGTCTTCATGTTCTAGATTGCACACATTTGAAAGGTAACATTATATGGTAATAACCTTCCAGATAACTGAGATTCCTTTCAGAAGCCCTAGGAAGCCTAGATTTCTAAAGATAATTTTAAAAGACAGGGCTTTCTTCCATCTCACAAAGTAAATATGGAGAACACTTTTTTGCCTCTTTCCATCTCTTTTTTAAAAGCAACAAATTAATGTCCTTATATGGTACCAGCTTTCACAGAAGGCTTTAACTTAAAAACACAGTTCCCAAAAAGACCTCAAAAGTCTATCCGAACATTTGCCAGGAACACCACCCTAACCAAGGGTTCAAAGTTAACAATACTAATAAGTCACATTGACATCACATGTCCCCAGATATGATATGCTCACTTCTGTGGTAAGCTTCCCAAATATCCATAATCTCGGTCTGTTCATATGATAACATAAACAAACCCAAACTTAGAGACATTCTACAAAGCATCTAACCACTACCCTTCAAACACGTCAAGGTCATGAAAAACAAGGAAAGATTAAGACACTGTCATAGAGGAGACTAAGGAGATGAGACAACTAAATGTACTATTGGATCCTGAACTGTTTGACATGATCCTGGAACAAGACACCAACATCAGTTGAAAACTGGTGAAATCTGAATTAAATTTAGTCTAGTTAATAAAACTGTACCAATGTTAATTTCTTCATTTTCATTAACAATGATGGTTACGTAAAATGTTAAAATTTTAAAAAGCTGCGTAAAGGGTAACAGAACACTGTACTATCTTTGCAACTCTTCTGTAAATCAAAATTATTTCAGTCAGAAGGGAAAAAAAAAGAGAGAAGAAACCATTTGCCAGGACTTCTTCCTGGAAGACAGAATGACATATAATTCATTTGTTCCACAATTCTATGCTGAGGTATCATAGCACTTGAAAAGGCTGGTGCAACTGACCTATAAAATGAACATTTAGATGACTAGTAATAACTGTGGCTATGGCATTCTGGATTGCTAAAATTACCTAGCCTCTAGAAATGAAAAAAAAATAAAAGCATCAACTGACTTTTTAACTTTGGTATTTTAATTTCCAAGGTAAATAATGGCAACCAGCAGGGAAAATTGAAAAGCATCGATTCTAAGGGTACCTAGGTGGCTCAGTCAGTTAAGCATCCAACTCTTGGTTTCGGCTCAGGTCATGATCTCGGTGTCATGAGATTGAGCCCTACATTAGGCTCCACACTAAGCGTGTAGCCTGCTTGAGATTCTCCCTCTCCCTCTAACCCATACCCCCCTCCCTGCTCATGCTCTCTCTCTCTCTCAAAAGAAAAAAAAAAAGCACAGAGATTCTGAAATCTTTGTTATATCAATACTTCCAACAAAGAAAAATCAAGGAATATTCTAACTGCAGCTATGAGTATGGTTATATGGGTGTCTGTTGTATTATACCTTGAATTGTATTTAGAAAACGTTAATTAAAACGTTATATTAAACGTTCTTTTAAATGTATGCTCTACCTCGTAACAACAAAATGTTTCCACAAATAGGTAAAATTTAAAGCACACAAACTTTCATTAGTAATTTATCCTGCTAAGCATAAGTTAAACGAACTTACTTTCTAGTTCTTCTTTTTCAAACTTTGTGTTCACAGTTGAACTGGTTTTGCCAAGATCCACAACAGCTTCTTCATCAGGACCCTAAAAAGAAATTATTCTCATTTACTCATGACGTCAAATATATACTATATACCTACTAATAGGGGCATTATTTGAAAAATCAAAAAAATAAGTAACAGATTGCCTTCCCCTCAAAGAAGGTAACTATAAGCTAACTAATTATAGCTAACCACATTCTTTTTCAACATAAGCTTATAGGGTTTGTTTTTTTTTTTTTAATTCACAAAAGACTATTCGAAATTTCATGGTAAGAACTGAGGTGACAATTTTTTGTTGGTCTTCTATGGACGTTACTAAGTAACTGGTACATATATTCACTACAACAGAAAGACAATCCAGATCAACAATTAGAGAAAAATGGGGGGGGAGGGGGTTGAGGAAAACCCTTGGATATCAATATGGAATGCTTTTTTGGTTGTTCTTTGCTCTTAGGTCCCCTAATTAAAAAGGAAACACTTAACTCAGCTATACCAGATTGTATTATGGTTCCACATTAAAAAAAAAAAAAAAAAAAAACATCTATAGGAGCACCTGGGTGGCTCAGTGGGTTAAGCCTCTGCCTTCGGCTCAGGTCATGATCCCAGGGTCCAGGGACTGAGCCCCATATCAGGCTCTCTGCTCAGCCAGAAGCCTGGTTACCCCTCCCCCTCTGCCTGACTCTGCTTACTTGTGATCTCTCCATCAAACAAATAAATAAAATCTTAAAAAAGAAATGCATCTATAGACTAAACATGTAGTACACTTCCACTCATAAATTAACCAAGAGCCAATCAAAGTTACAAGAACTTATTTCTCTACAAAGGAAAAGCCACAGCAGAATTTAACCTTTAAGGAGGTTCTAACTTCAAGTTGTCCAAGTCTACCTTCATAATTTTGTTCCCTTCTCCAGCTCAACAAAAAGAAACATATTTTTATAAAATACTGCAGACTATTTTTTAAATGAATAACATTTTAATTTTACCTTCCTTTCCCAACTTCAAACTTAACTTTGAAAGGAACATTAGTATGCTCAAGATTCTGCAGCACAGATATGAACAGATGAGGAAATTCCCTTCCCTCAAAAAGTCTTCATTTTGAACTGTGGCCCATACGAAACCTTGACCAGCATGGGTCAGCTGTAGCTGTCCAAGGAAACCTCGCCAACCTTTACCATTGTTAGGAGGCCTTGCACTTTGTCTAATATGACTACCGCAACACATCTCAACAGGTGCACCCTGACTGGGTAAGCAAAGAAGACATCACCACTTCTAGTTCCTCAGGAAAGTCTATTCCATTTTAAGACTAGAGAACAGTGTACAATACTCAGTCAACAGTGAACAGGACTTGGCTATGTTCAACAAAGCCAGAGACTGGGGAGACATATTGGAGAAGACATTCAAGAATTTGGAAATATATACAAAGGTTCTGAGGAAGAGCTGGCAATATTAAACAAAACTACCTAAAACTTTAAGAGTGACCTAGATCAGCTCACACAGTCTATGCTATATGTGGAGTATGCTGAAGAACCCAGGATATGAAACCTCCTTCAGCAAACCAATCACATCAGGGAGGTCCTATCCTATAATGCTTTTGTCAAAAAATCAAACTGAAAGATGAATGCAAGGAAAAGGATGGCCCAGGAAGAGGCTAAAGATCCAGAAATAACCTGGAAGGCACTGGGGGGCATGATGAAGAAAGAGGTGGATAAGCTGAAACCACTGTTCAAAGCAGGCAAAATGATGGGCAACAGGAAATGGACAATGTTCTGGCTCAGATGAAATCAAAGTACTACAAACCTTCCAAAGGAGGAGAGGAAAGAGCTTTCAAAAAAGAAAATAAATAATCTAATTCATTCTCTTTGAAGGTCCTTATGCTATAACCGGAAATTTTGCAGGCAACAGAGACAACTGGAGATAAGAGAATCAAATAATAAAATTATAATTTTAATTATTATACATAAATGTTTATATAAATAAACATTTATATATAATATATAAATACATATAAATATAATTATAGTAGTAACATTAATTACAACATTAATATCCCACTGAATATTATTTTTCTAGAATACAGGTACTTTTTTATCGATCAAATTATAGCACTTTTCAAATTTTTCAAGACATATTTTCAGCCATTCCCATTTTATGGCTGATCTCATTGTCCAGGATCTCCTCTAACACTTAGAACAATAAACCAGAAAGAACACAGTTAGCTTCTAACAAATTTCAAGGGCCAAGCATAAACTGGAAGACCATTTAAGAAAGGATCAAACAGGAGGTTGGTTAAAATGATCGATTAACGTCTCCTCCAATTTTGATCTATACTAGCATATGTTTGTGTACAGCTTTTTTCAATGCATAGAATTCGTACACAATTGTGCCTTCCTACCCAGATTCTGTGTCTAAATTCTCCAATCTTTAAATCAGGAGCTGAATCAATTTGATTAACTTTTTATACAAATACCCTGCTATCCAAACTCTATTTGCGTCCCAAAATTCAGAACCAGAAACAATACATTAAGGCAATGCAGATCTCTTGATATCCAAATCCACTTTCTGATTAGACATTCAAATATATAATCAAATAATTTTAGAATTGAGTATCAAGAGGTTATTGTACAAAACTTTGAAGGATTGCTGTCCAATTTAATACAGAAAAAGCAGAAGTCAAATGACTTGCTAAGGTTCCATATCTACAGGAGCAGGTAACAGACTGTGTATTTTCACATAATGGACTGAGAAAGACAAGTGACAACAGTATGTATGGTTCATCAAACTGCCTCACAACAATCAAACACCAATAAGTAATGAGGAAAGGCTAAAATAGGAAACACAAAAATACACACATAGAAACACACAAAAAACCAAAGTATAATTAGTAAGCATTTCATACTCTAAAACCTTTAGCTCTCCTCCAGTGATTTCATGTATAGGTTGAATATAAGCAGTCTCCTAAAAGATGATTATCCCAAGAGGTAGCATACTGTGTACTCTAAAAGGGATTAAGTGCTCCCATTCTAAATTTCATTATCAGGATCGCTGGCTAAATAGGAAGGAAAACAACAGATTTTTCTCTTACCCCTAACCAAAAAAAAACTTTTATTTCTACAGATATACTTACATGTTTAGATGTACTAACAACACTATTAGCTAACACTCAAAATCAACTTAAGCTGAACATCTAAACATCTACCATACCAAAAAACACCCCCAATATGTGCAAAAAGTGGCATGCTGAAAAAAAACCATCTACCAGCACCTCCTCTCATGGCCCACCCAGCTGCCTCCCATTTAATCATGCCTGTGAGCCTTTAAGTAAGTCACTTAACTTAAAGCCAAGTAAGAATATTATTTTATTGTGACTGACTGGGTCTTCAAGAAGAATGTTCTCATGTGTCACTGGTAGAACAAACTAAAGTTCAAATTTTAAGAGTATAAGAAATTTATAATACTAGCACTATAAACAAGGGGAGGAGCTCTACATTCCCCTTTCTATTAAAAACTTTTCATAGCTTTTCAACAACTGTGAAACACGAATCAAAAAGGCAATCTGCTATAAATGCAAACATTAAATTAAGTAGGCCACACAAATAGTCATCTTGACATATTACAAGTAATTCAACAAAGTCTGCAGGATGCATATGACTTTATATACTGGAAATCCCTTAGAACAAAGCCATTGATGTTTCAAGGGGACAAGTCATTTCTGAAATAAATATACTGCATTTTAAATCCTATCATTTTAGGATAATGCCTCAAGCCGTATTTCTAAATAAAGAGTATGTTTATATACTACATAAAGTACACTTGTATTCTTTAAAGTATATACAAAAATGTATTACACAGTAATAAATATTTGGAAGGCTAACCTTCAAACTATCTCATATTGATGATTAGGAAAGCAATAACACAGAGACAATCATATACTGTTTAATTTTTTTGTTACAACAAACATTTAATTTTAGTAATTTAAAAAGAGAATAAGTTCAAATTTCAATCTGTTAATATGTCAGTTATTTTTATATTTGCATCTAGGAAAAAACTCCTTTTTTTTTTTTTTTAAAGATTTTATTTATTTGACACACAGAGAAATCACAAGCAGGCAGAGAGAGAGAGAGAGAGGAGGAAGCAGGCTCCCTGCCGAGCAGAGAGCCCGATGCAGGGCTTGATCCCAGGACCCTGAGATCATGACCTGAGCTGAAGGCAGAGGCTTTAACCCACTGAGCCACCCAGGCGCCCCAAAACTTCATTTTTTAACTCCAAGAATATAATGGAAAACTAAATATAGTAACAGCAAAGAGCAACCCCCGACATCAAAATGTTCTCATTCTTAACATCAGATAAGTGAACGATGTAAGCCAATGCCTATAAAGCCTTCCTAAAATGAAATAATCCTAAGGCACTGAGAAAACTGAAATACATGGAAGAATAAAAAAGCTACTCAAGGGGCACCTGGGTGGCTCAGTGGGTTAAAGCCTCTGCCTTCAGCTCGGGTCCTGATCCCAGGGTCCTGGGATCGAGCCCCGCATTGGGCTCTCTGCTCAGCGTGGATCCTGCTTCCTCCTCTCTCTCTCTGCCTGCCTCTCTGCCTACTTGTGATCTCTCTCTCTCTGTCAAATAAATAAATAAAATCTTAAAAAAAAAAAAAAGGGCTACCCAAAGTATGTCAATGTAAGACTGACTCACGCTAATCTTTAGAAAATTATTTGCATTGGTTTCAAATTTTTATTCCATTTGTTTGTAAAATAAGGTTACTAATCAGATTATAAGTGCTCCGTAACAAAGAAGACAATAAAGAACTAGACATATATGATCCTAAAGAAAGTTTAAATTCTCTGTGTATGAAAGTACACATATACAAGATTATTTATTGCAGCTTATAATGGGAAAAGACTGGACACAATCCAAGAGTCCCTTAATAGAGGAATGGCTATGCCAGTGGAATACCAAGGTACTGGGAGGTATTTTTCATGCCAGTACATATAGTGTCTAAGACCTATTATAAAATGAAATATACACAAGGTACAGAACCATATATAAGGTCTGCTACTTTCTGTGTTAGGAAGTACCCAGAACAGGAACATTTTAATTTGCATAATGAAACACTGAAAGACATATAAGAAAACAGTAAAACCGGTTACCTCTGGCAGTAGATGTAGACTTTTGAATTTATTATTGTTTATATTCTCTGATTTATTTTTAGCCATGTGAATACAGAGGAAGACTTAAGAATGCAATCTTCTGAAAGTCACTTACCTATCTTGGTCCTCATCTACAGAGCATAATACCCACCTGAAAGGATTGTGGAAGGATATATTACATAAAATGCCACAAAAAAGTATAGAACCTATAGAAAATGCTCCCATTTTTTACTAAATTAAATGAGGAAACTATTCCATGTTTAAGGAAAAAAAAAAAAAGCTTTCTAACTAGATTAGAGAGGCTTTACAAGTACAGAAACAAATACCTATGAGTTTCCTAATTAAAAATGAAGTGAAGATTTAAAATATATCCTAAAATAGTATTATGGTTGTATGAAGAATTATTCACAGGAAATACACGCATAAGTATCTAGGAGAAAATGCCAAGATACAGCAAGTAACTTTCATAAGGATATAAAACTATTACTTTAAGAGACTTTTAAATGTATTAAAAATTCAGGCACACCTAAAGAGTTTATTAAAATTCACCTCCCCTTGCTCTATGTTAGATGTGCTCATTCAGCAGGTTAAAGTGGGTAATAAGTATCTCTATCAAATAACCCCCTTATGTGATTCTGGCGCACACCAAAGTTTAAACACCACCTCCCTCCCTGCATTATGATTAGGACTAAAGTACTACACATGCTCTTCAATAAAGACTGCTTCATGCTCTTAATCATTTTAGTAAGCCTGCCTGGGACTACTGTCAACTTCACTTACATTGTTTTAATCCTTCAGAAAATGAAAAGTATATTCCAATTCACAAGAAAATACCGTAAATTATACACTTTCACTGAAATACAAAGAAACCTAAATCAATAAATAGTAATTTAAAAGTTGATTTGTATGTCAAAATATTTTCCCAAAACGTGTAGGGTAACTTATCAAAATATGTATAAATAACAATGTTGTCGTCCCCCCCCCCAAAATACAAGTTTCCTCCAACATTTCCAATTCCTAACCACATCCCCATCTACCACCAAAAGTTGAACTTATTTAGGAAACTATAAATTTATGGGCAAAAAGCTTAAGAATAGGGCAAATAATCTTTTCTAATCCAGTTAAAAGGAGATCAATCATCAATGCCTACCATTTCATAAAATAAAAAGCCAAAGAATAACTCACTTGGCATTTCTGATTCATTCCTCTAAAACATGCAGAAAAGACAGAAGAGGTATATGGGAAATTACTGCAAACTTAAAACAGCAAATTTCAAACTCAGGCAATCATGCAATTCCCACAGGGGAAAAAAAAAAAAAAATTTAAAGTCTTGAGAAAAATGCCTTGTGCCCGGTGCAGATAGATTAGGATGTTGGAGCAAAAAGCCTTCAAAAATCTATTTTATGAAACAAGATGGGATCGGGAGGGAGACAAACCATAAGTGACTCTTAATCTCACACAACAAACTGAGGGTTGCTGGGGGAAGCCGGGAGAGAGAGGGGGGTGGGGTTATGGACATTGGAGAGGGTATGTGCTATGGTGAGTGCTGTGAAGTGTGTAAACCTGGCAATTCACAGACCTGTACCCCTGGGGATAAAAATATATTATAGGTTTATAAAAAATAATTAAAAAAAAAAGAGGATTGCTAGTGACACACTGTACTGTCACGTGCTTCATCACAAGGCACAAGAGTCATGAACAAATGGAAAGCCTCATCAAGGTTCTACTTGAAATTATAAATCACAAATATTTATTATATTATTTCTATGGGGAAATGCATTCATTCCAAGTTCCAAATCAGTTCCAAGTTCCAAAACACACACACACACACACACACACCAAAAAACATACAGATCACTTATTTTACTGTTATCAAGTAGTATATGCTTACTGAAATAAGCATAATAAAATCTATTTCTAAAACAGGCTTTTTAAAAAAACTATCACAATCTTATTAATAATTAAAATGTGCAGAAAAGCACAGGCATTCTGCACTAAAGGGAAAACACACACACACACACACAGATCCAATCAGTTTTTCAACGAAATAAGGCCCAGTACATGTTCTGTCAAGATTCCTCATCTCCGGTCAGCACGAGGTTATCATTACCTGGCTATTTTTAGGGTTCCTTTGCAGTTTTCTAGTAAAAACCAACAGGAGACAGCCAGAAAATCCCTTAGCAATACGGTCGGTTTGCCTCTTCTTCCACTACATAATAACCTTGTTCCCCGTAAATCCAACTGATCATGAGAGAAGTTTCATTCCCTTAAAGACTAGGAATTAAGGAACTCATCCATTCAACAAATATTTACTGAGTACAAACTATGTGCCAAGCATATTCCAGGTACCAGGGATACATAAATGAATGAAAAACTAATACCATCAAATTCCCAGCTTAACAGTTAATTTACAGCTAAAGTGGCTCTCCATGATTAAAAAAAAAAAAAAATCTAGAGGTAAATGAATTATCTTTTCCATTCCTAATCTTAATGAATGAGACCTCACAGACTCATAGGGATCAACAGGCTTTACTTTTTCGTTCAATGTTCAGATTTTATACATACATTACACACACACACAGCTTAAGCGACATAAGATCACACTGTAAGCTGGTGAAAGAACTGAAATTAAAAGCCAGGTCTCTACAGAGTCCCAGTTACATGGGTTCTTTACCCCCACGACAAGAGACCAAGGTCACTATAATATGTGCTGAGAACACACAGTACTTTTTCTTTACAGCATCTGTTAAAACTTACAATTATATATTTATGTAACTACTTCTTCAATGTTCTTTACATACTTATATAACTACTTCTTTAACTTCTTTCTACTATCTTCCAATAGAACAGTAAGTTCCAAGAAGAGGGGAATAATGTTTGTTTTGTTCACTAGTATACCCTAAGCATCAAGCAGGATTCTTAGTAAGCTCTCTAATACTGGAATGTTGAGTATGTTTCAAAGGACAAGACTACTCAGCTAAAAATTTACTTAAAGACTCCTTATGAACACAAGTAAAGCTCAAACATACAAAGGTATTCAGTATTTTGAAGTGTAATAAATCAGTTTATAAACAAAAAAGCCCATCACCAACACATGATAAAACTAAAATTCTATTCACAAGCGGGAATTCCCAGCAAAATCAAACTATTTGAAACAGACTTTGTAACTACGTAACACATTGTACTAATTCTTCCCGTAAGTCATTTTTCCATCTGAAAAAGCACAACCTGTGATTTGTTTTCTTGGCCAAATGACCAAAAACCAAACATTAACAGGTCAAAAGCATAATATTAAGAAAAAAAAAAAAAAGAATGTTAAAAGATTATTTAACAATATACCATAAATGTAGTTTTTTATCCTTTTTGGACATTTGAGGTTTACAAAATCTGTTTTAAAACAGCGTAAGATCCTTATCACAAATTAATTTCTTCATTACTTAAGACATATGGCCACAGGCCAAAAGTTATACCTCCAAAAAATTATGATTGTAACTACAAAGAGTTATCAAATATTTCAGTTTATATTCAAAACATACTTAACCATTAAAGACAAAGTGATTTCTATCCCAGTATCTTGGCCAAACAGAATTTTTAAAAGCCTCATTCCGGTAATATTAACTGGTCAAAAAAACTAATTTTATAGAATAATAATGATGCTACAAACATTGCTAACTTTATACCAGGATCTACTCTTTGCAGCATACGACTTTCACAGCCAAGGACACAGAGGATGATACTATTCTAAGCCAGTGCTAATAAGCCTGACATTTCTTCAAGCTTCACTAGTAAACTGAAAAAGTCAGATCTGTTTGTAAATAAAACACAAGATCACAACCAGGTACATACAGGTAACTTCTTCTCCAGCCGAAATCTTTCCATAGCAATATATAAATGGCTTGTCTTTGACAATGTAACGCAGTTAAGTCCCTTGAAGATTCCAGGGACAGTGAGTACATATCTGATTTAGGTCACTGTGCTTTGCACAGATGAACTCTCCTAAGTTGCTTTTATGGTACAGCCAATCACAGTCTTCTAAGTTACCTAATCTTCCAAGCTAATGACTACAACTTATATAGAGAGAGTGACAGCAAAAGAGACTAGGAGCATAATCCACATAGTTAGTAGTAATAGAAAATACCAAAAGAGAAATATAGCAACCAGTTTTCAACTGAAAGTTACTGTAACAGTACTTCAAAAGAGAACATACTCTAAGGATATATGGGGATGGCTACGTGAGTGAGTGAGTGAGTGAGTGAGTGTTAGATCTTAGAGAATAAACTGCCAATAACATAGTTTGTTAAATATAGCCCTTTCACTTAATTTCAGGAGGACCCAAAGATGTCTGCATCTGAAGAAAGTTTTGCCTTTAATTGTTACTCTATTATTTATACCAACCTATCACTACATTAATAGTATATAATAACTATATTAATAACAAGATTAATTCAATAAAATTATTTAATCACATTATGGTTTACAATTATTTTAATCTTTTAGCTAAAAGAGGAAAAAGAAAATGAGAAGCACTCTTCCAACTTTCAGACTCAAGATCTCTTTACACTCTAAAAATTACAGAAGACTTCAAAGGGCCTTTGTTTATACAAGTTTAATATCTATATTTACTATATTGGAAGTAAAACTGAGAAAACTTTAAAACATTTAAATTCAATTTAAAATAAAGTCATTACACATTAACATAAATAGTATTTTAATGAAAAATAATCCTTTTCAAAAATAAAAGCTTTAATGAAAAAATAGGCTTTCACATTTCTGTACATCTCTAGCACCTGACCTTAATAGAAGACAATTAGATTCTCATATCTAATTCTCTAATCAAGGATATGATTTGGTTGAATTATATAAAAATTCCAGATCCACGAAATACTCTGTTGTCAAGGGAGAAGTGTTTTAATACTCTTTTCAGGTAACTGTGGATATTCCTCACTGATACTGCACCAAATTTAAAAGTAGTCATTTTTAAAAATTTTTATTTATTTATTTTTAAATAAGCTCTATGCCCAAGGTAGAGATCAGGACCCTGAAATCAAGAGTCGCATGCTCTACTGACTGAGCCAGCCGGGCACCCCAAGAAATAGTCATTTCTTAAACGTTAGTTTGCAAGGTAGAATCTAAAACCATTTCAAATAAGTGCTTTTGTACATGTATACTGAAATCCATTAGTCTACCATGCACTTTGAATGGCTCTCTCACCCATTTCTAAAATACGTGTTCACTGGTACTAGTTTTCCAAACCTCACATTTCATTATATGATATTAAAAATATATATTGTTAATATTATCAATAACCTCATCAGAGAAGTTCAGCTGGTAGATAAAACTTTTCCAAATTTCTTGTTTTATCATGAAAGCTAGATTTATTATCATTGGTAAAAATACTACCAGTTCTTTTTGTTTGAAGTGGTAGTTCACTTCCTTTTTTAGGAAATATCTGCCAAATGTCAAGTCTGAATAACCATAGTTTAGTCTGCAGTTACTTTCAAGTACAAAAGCAGCTAGCTTCAGCTCATAAGCCAAGCAATCACACCAGTGTATTTACTCCAATTACTGTTACTTCAGTATGTAACAGAAGTGTTTTCATGCATACTTCCTATTTTGTCATTCAGAATATTAAAGTAATGTGCACTCAAAGACTCAGATTTACTAAGACGGTTTTTACTTCTTCATCAAGGACATTCCTAAGTGAAAATCTGTTTCATTTTTTAAACTGAGAATGCCTACCAGGGCTGTTTGGTGCCTCTGTCTTGTTTTGAGCTAAGGGACCAGCAGTTTTACTCATCATTGCTTCTGCACCCTCAGTACAAATTCCACAACAGTGGAAAAGGCAAATAATGTCTTGAACTATTAAAAATAGTTTTAATGTTACAGATCCCCTGATCTCAGGGGCTGGCAGAGGTCCATGGACAGCACTTTTAGAACTATTGTAAAAGGCTGTATCTTGAAAATATAGAATTAAAGTTTTGGGTGTGGGGTGGCTGGCTCAGTCAGTGGAGCATGTGAATCTGGATCTTGGGGATGTGAGTTTAAGCCCCACACTAGGCACAGAGCTTACTTTAACTAACTAACTAAATAAATAAATACATAGTTGTGGGTGGATTATATTCTTTTTAGTTTCTCTATGATATTGTTTGTTCAACAAACATTTTAAAGAATGAAGACTAAAAATTATCATTCTATTTTTCTGGGTATCTAAAAAATAAAAATACTTATTGAGCACCTATTATGTGTCAAAACTAGGCTAAACATGATGACACACACTGCATTATTACATAGTACATTTAACCTTCAGACATTTAATTTAATCCTCTCAACACTGACTAAAGCTCAGAGAAGTTAAATTACTTCTCCGAAATCACAGATCTAGTAAGCAGTAGGTTTAAGATTCAAACCTAGTCTTTCTCAGTCCATGCTTTTTCCTCTATTCCAACGGTCTATAAAGAAAAATAGATGTAAGATATAAGACAGATATAAGAAATAGATATAAGAAATAGAAATAATAAAAAAATTTCAACTATAGATGATTAAAACAAAATTCTAACTGAACATGAATTAATAAAATAAAATATGTACCAAATCCATATAGATTGTACTCTTAATTTAGGGTAGCTGGGTGGTTCAGTTGGTTCAGTGTCTGCCTTTGGCCCAGGTCATGATTTCAGTGCCCTGGGCTCCATCCTGGGCTCCCTACTTAATGGGAAGTCTGTTTCTCCCTCTCCCTCTGCCACTCCAGCACTTGTGTGCACTTACACTCTCTCTCAAATAAAATCTTTTAAAAAAATTTTTTCAAATGCCTGGGTGGCTCAGTCATTGGGCGTCTACCTTCGGCTCAGGTCATGATCCCAGGGTTCTGGGATCAAGCCCCACGTTGGGCTCCCTGTTCTGTGGGAAGCCTGATTCTCCCTCTCCCACTCCCCTGCTTGTGTTCCCCCTTTCACTGTGTCTCTCTCTTTAAAAAAAAATTTTTTTTAAATAATTGTAATCTAAATTAAACTATTCTCTTTGGATAGATATAATTTCTCCCTGGAGCCATCAAAGCCTTTAACAATGCAAATAACTGATATTTTTAATAGAAATATCTATTTCCCAAAAACGAAGTCTTACTACCAGCTAATCCTGTAAAATTCAGATAACATATACCAGATAAATAACAAAGTAAGAAATTTAAAACCAAAGTAATATATCAAACAGAAAAAGTGTTTTAATTTTCCACAACTTTATAGGATACTGTACATAGCAGCCAAAAGACATACCAGAGCCTTCAAACTAAAGCTTCTATTTTATTAAACTTCTCTAAGATAGAAACCCCAGTGACATCAACAGTTCCCCTAAAGCATATAACTAATCATATTTTTAAAATATTCAACCTTTCTATGATTTATAGTTGGCAAATAAACATAAATTTTTAGAAAGCAACTAGAAAAGATATGTTAGTCAACAATTTTTTTTAAAAGATTTTATTTAGGGGTGCCAGGGTGGCTCAGTGGGTTAAAGCCTCTGCCTTCGGCTCAGGTCATGATCCCAGGGTCCTGGAATCGAGCCCCACATCAGGCTCTTTGCTCAGCAGGGAGACTGCTTCCCCCCGTCACTCTGCCTGCCTCTCTGCCTACTTGTGATCTCTGTCAAATAAATAAATCAAATCTTAAAAAAAAAATAAAATTAATTAATTAAATTAAAAACAAAAACTATAATGAATTTGTAGGCACAGTATAAACAATTTTCAGCATCATATGGGAAAATTATATAATCACATAAACTGATTTTTAATAAAATTACTTTCTTATTTTAAATTCAGGAAAAAAAATAATACTAAAACAAAATTCTAACTGTGAATTTCAATCGGCCCAAGGGGCAAAAATCTCCCACCAAACAGTTTGGTGGAGAATAGTACGAGAATCAAAAAAATGATTTTAAAAACATGTAATATCCATTTAGGTTCCATTTACAGTCACCTTTTCAGTATAGCAGTTCCCCACCCTGATCAGCGGGAGATGCAGTCCAACACCCCCAACAGATGCCTGAAACTCAGACAATGCCAATCCCTATATACACTATGTTTTTCCTATACATACATAGCAATAATAAAGTTTAATTTATAAATTAGCCCAGTAAGAGATTAAAAAGAGTAACTCAAAACAATTACAACAATATACTGTAATAAGTTATATGAATGTGATCTTTCTCTCAAAATCTTATTGTACTGTATTTGCCCCTTCTTGGGATGATGTGAGGTCAAAAAATGCCTACGTGATTAGATGAAGTAAGGTGCATGACACAGGCATTGTGTGTGTTAGGCTACTACTGACCTCCTGACAAAGGTCAGGAGGAGCAGCTACCTCTCGATCTCCATCACCGAAAGCCAAACTGTTGTGGGGCGGGACTACTATAGAGGAACACAATACTGTGGTAATTGCTAATGATGTGTAGATAACGCCACTGACATAAAGCAGAGGACCCCGCAAAGTGTCTTTATCTGGCCAGAAAAAGGTGGAGTGCATCCTTTTTCCTAATTAAGAGAAAACATGTTTTAAATTCTTTAAAACTGCTACGTTCTCATATTTTCCTAAACTCTTAAAAAAATAGAGGTGTGACAAAATCAATCTGCTTTAACAATGATGGACAGGGGGGCGCCTGGGTGGCTCAGTCATTAGGCTCAGGTCATGATCTTGGGATCGAGCCCCACATTGGGCTCCTTGCTCAGTGGGGAGACTGCTTCTCCCTCTCCCACTCCCCCCAGCTTGTGTTCCCTCTCTCACTGTGTCTCTCTCTGTCAAATAAATAAAACTAAAATCTTGAAAGAAAAAAAAAATGATGGACAAGAATTTTGTTGTGTTTCTTTCTTACTAGCTTTTATGGTATCAGAGGATAAAAGTAACATATATGATTTTTTAAAACTTTCTATATGCTTTATATACATTCTTTCATTTACTATCCTAAACATTTCTAGGAGTAGGTATTACTACCCAAATATATAAAAGAAGAAACTTAGGCTCTAAAAGGGGAGGTAATTTTCCCAAAGTCCCACAGTTTGCACCTGGAGGAGCTAAGAAATCATGCACTTTTCAGGCCACTTACAAACCTTATTTTTAATTCTCATAAGAACTCTGTAAGGTTAAAAAAAAAAAAAAAAAAAAAAAAAAGAACTCTGTAAGGTAACACAGCGGATCATTTTCCCAGGGCCATCTGACTATGATCTTTCCACTAGGCCACATACCTTCCCCTAAGTTCAACTACATATTGTTTTATTTATTCTACATAAAATTTTAATTGCTTATATGCCTAATTTAGGAAATTGTAAGTAAAATATACTCAGTCACAAAAATATTCACCTAATTATTTTAAATACTACTTTAAATCTATTAGAAATTTGGCAATAGCCATACCATAAAATAACTATCATCAAAAGCAAAAACTTTAACACAATAAATCAGCATCAATATTATAATAAATTTATGGGGATATTGTTTTACTTTGGTTTCCACAGAAAAATTTGAAGCAAAGAGCCAACAAAAAAAGAAAAAAACCCTGTAAAACAAAAACAGGTCTCATGTTTCAGAGAGATGCATAGCCAGTCCACACCTTTCACCACTGCTAAATATCACTGCTGAGTTCAACCGGCTTAATTCGGGCAATCAATTCAGTTTTCACCAAGTGTGTCTTTATCGACGTATAAGATCGCCATCTGGTGGCAATCATTAGACATGCGGAATGTGTAATGATCATGAAGAGAACCACTCTAAATTCATGTTCTAGGTAGGAAATTCTGGGTTTGAAAAAACTTCCATTGGAGCTGCTTTAAGAAACCTGAACACTAATTTCATTCAGATCAGAAGGTAAAGAACTATTGAGGGGTGCCTGGGTGGCTCAGTGGGTTAAGCCTCTGCCTTCGGCTCAGGTCATGATCTCAGGGTCCTGGGATCGAGTCCCGCATCGGGCTTTCTGCTCAGCAGAGAGCCTGCTTCCCCCTTTCTCTCTGCCTGCCTCTCTGCCTACTTGTGATTTCTCTCTCTGTGTGTCTAATAAATAAATGAAATCTTTAAAAAAAAAAAAGAAATTATAGAGCTATATTTTTCATAAGGGCATTTTTACATGTACCACTGAATCATCAATGGGTTACAGGCAAAGTAGATTTACAGGTTTTGTTTTTTTTTTTTTTATTGTTTCAAATACCTGCAGCATTTCAGGAATTTGGGGGGTTTTTTGTTTGTTTTTAAATAGGAATTTGTAAGTAAGCCGAAGGCAGAGGCTTAACCCACTGAGCCACCCAGGCACCCAGGAATTTTGTTTTTAAACATATTCTGAGGTGTATCTATAACTTCATGAGAATTAAACAGTTGAAGAATCTAGCTCACAAATATAGTTTATTATAAGGTAAATACTGTCTTATCAGAAACTTTCCAGGGGTGCCTGGCTGGCCCAGTTGGTGGAGCATGAGACTCAGGATCTTGGGGCCATGAGTTCAAGTCCCACACTGGGTGCTGAGATGACATAAATAAATCTTTTTTAAAAATTCACCATTATAAAAAGTAGCAACTTTTCTTGGGAAAGTATCTTTTTCTTAAGATTAATACTTCATATTTAAATGCTAGGGACAAAGGAGATATAGTTCAATTTATATCTTCACTGAGAATATATTTAGTTGTAATACTCCTAAATGTTAATTACAAAGAATTTTTCATTCTTTTAGGTCTCATCTTGGACTACTGTTAGGAAAATGTATCTAAGAAATTAAAAAATATTCTGATTAGTAAGAATTAAAATATAACTAAAACTGGTTTATATACAGAAAAATCACCAAAGTTAAAATATAGATTAATATAATGCACTCAGTGATATTTAAACACAGGCTTCCATAGAAATGACTTCCTCTTTCTCCTTAAGGCATTCAAAACCAATTCAGGGTAACATCTCTAACTCCAATAACCTTTTAACCTTTTTGCTCTATGATCCTTGATTCTATATAATAGACTCTATACATCAACTTGGGCACCATCGACACTTGGGGCTGGACACTTCTTTGTTGTAGGGGAAGGGCCCATACGTTGCAGAATGTTCAGTAGCATATCTGGCCTCTACTTACTAGATGCCATAGCACAGAAATCCCCTCTCCCCGGCTGTGACCATCAAAAAACGTCTCCAGAAATGCCAAATACCCCTTTAGAGGCAAAAACACACCCTGATCACAAACCCAGAGGAACGACTGCTTTAGCTGCAGTGGGAGCTACTACTTACTTCTTTAAGATCATATAAAAGAAATCAACAAAATCTACCAGATTCTTCCTCAAAAGTTGTCATGAATGTCCACAATAGTAAAGCCCTCATCCTTTTATAAAAGCTGCATTTAGCAATGAACCCTACAGGCAGAAATCCATCTTGAACTTGCATTTAAGATTAACAGTTTCACTGAAAGCTACCTGTTATCAGTGTATTCCTACTATAGTTCTGATATAATACTTTTAAGTAAATAAAGGCAGGATGAAAATCTTTTTACATACGCATACTTTTAAGATACTACAAAACAAGCCCCTCAGGCCTTACCTATTCGCCTAAACCTTCACAAAACAAGTGGTTTTGGTACAGAGCACCTCTATAGTAATTCCTTCAGATCAACTGAATGTACCAGAAAATCATCGTAACTTGTCCCTGTATTTCACCATAAGGCACTTATTTGGTTAATCTATTAAATTAGACTTCTTAGTCTTAACCTTGCTTAGAAGGATTGAGACTAAAGACTATCAATTGACAGCAAAAATTAGGAGATCGAAGCAGATGCAGGCAGAAGCTAGGAGTGACATCAAGCAGCACATCACAAAGCAGCCAAATGAGGAAGAGGCAGGTGAGAGAGAGCTGCGCTCCAAAGCCACCTTAACTCTTTCGGAAGCTTGTCCAGAAAAAACTCCATATACTTAAAATAAAGATCTCTTTAACTATACAAGTTTAAATAGATTTCCGATCCCAGGCAACCAAAAGGACCCTGCCTGGAATACTCAAAATAATTATATTTGTTTTTACTTATCAAGATAAAAGCTCCACTATAAACTGTAATAGTTTAAAAATTAAAATTAAAACGTTACCAAATTTAATTATTATGCAGATAAACTGGCAGATCTTTACCAATTACAATAAATGGTTGTTGCAATTACTCTGATACTGATCTTTTTTTAAAGATTCGAGTAATATTTATCTTTCAAAAGGCCCAAATTTGAATAAAATTAATACATCAGGCAATTATCCTCAAGCTCAAAAGCACATCATCTAACTTTAAGTACATTAAGCAACTAATTGATCAAACAAACACTATGGTCAGACATTTTATTTTGCATTCTCCCTATAGTTTCCATATTTGTTCTCTAACAGGAGACACATTTTTATGCGACTAAAAATAAAGGTTCCTTCTAGGAGTAACTCATTTTACGCTTATAGAAGGCAGGGAAGTAAAGAAACATGATTTGAGGTCATCGAGGAACATGACAGATCAAAAACTGGGTTTGAGCCTATGTCTTCTTTCTCCCAATATTTATTAACATGATAGTAAAGCAATTTTTTAAAGGATAAGTTGACAAGTACAAAGAGGAAAAAGAAACTACAGGGATGCCTGGGTGGCTCAGTCGCGTAATCATCCAGACTCCTGGTTCCCACTCAGGTTGTAATCTCAGGACCTTAGGATCCAGCCCTGCTTCAGGCTCCAAGGTTGGCAGGGAGTCTGCTGGGGAATGTCTCTCTCCTTCTCCCTCTACCTCTCCCCTTCTCCCTCTACCTCTCCCCTCTGCTCACATGTGAGCTCTCTCTCTCTAAAATAAATAAATCTTTAAAAACAAAAAAAGAAGGAAGAGAAGAAGAAACTACAACAAATGAGAAACATCATAAAACCTCTGGAAGATATAAAGTGCATGTTGCAATGGTTAGCGCATTTGGAAAATAAACAGCAACCTTAAAATAGGTGGCTATGTGAGAAATAAAATCAGACTCAGAAAGCAAAACCATGTTTAAATAATGAACACTGTAAAATTTTGTTAATTGAAACGGCTTCCAATTAATGACCTAAATTAACACTAAATACTAATGAAAATAGTGTCTATATATGTACACACACACACACACACACACACACACACAATGCAATCTGTAAACAAGTTTACTTTGGCTAAAGATAAAACATTACTTTAATGTATATAGATTCTAGAATCAGATTGCCTGAATTCAAATCCCAGTTCTACTCTTTACTATGCAAAAGTGGGCAAATTACCTAATCTCACTGGATCTCAGTGTCCTCTCTTGTAGAATGTGGACAATAACAGTATCACAACTGATCAATTGTAAAAATTTAGGGGCGCCTGGGTGGCTCAGTGGGTTAAGGCCTCTGCCTTCAGCTCAGGTCATGATCCCAGGATTCTGGGATCGAGCCCTGCATCAGGCTCTCTGCGTGGCAGGGAGCCTGCTTCCCCCTCTCTCTCTGCCTACCTCTCTAGCTACTTGTGAGTTCTGTCAAATAAATGAATAAAATCTTTAAAAAAAAAAAATTATAAAAATTTAACAAGATAATGAAGGCAATGAGCTTAGACAAGTTCCTGGCACAAAACAATGTAACATTAAGAATTAGTACCATCCTGGGGCGCTTGGGTGGCTCAGTGGGTTAAAGCCTCTGCCTTTTGCTCAGGTCATGATCTCAGGGTCCTGAGATTGAGCCCTACATCGGGCCCTCTGCCCGGTGGGGTACCTGCTTCCCCTTCTCTCTACCTGCCTCTCTGCCTACTTGTGATCTCTGTCAAATAAATAAATAAAATCTTAAAAAAAAAAAAAAAAGAATTAGTACCATCCTACTACTTGATCATCTTTACTGCTCATACTATGTTAATTTCACATTTTATATTTAAGTGAAATTGAATCTATTCTTAATATAATTATCACCATTTCCCAACTAATTTCAAGGTCCTTGGAGATATAAATTTTTTTTTTAGAGACAGAGAATTGGGGGTGGGGGATAGAGAAGCACGTGCACACACATTGGTGGGGGGAGGGAGAGAAGAGGGAGAGAGAAAATCTTAAACAGGCTCCATGTCCAGTTCAGAGCCCGGACGGGGGACTTGATCTCACAACCCTGAGATCATAACCTGAGCCAAAATCAAGAACTGCACAGTTAACCAACTAAGGCACCCAGGCGCCGCAGAGATGTAAGTTTCTTTACACAGAATTTTATTAATTCTGTACATATACAACAAATTCTTAGCAGTAAAAATGAAATATTCCTTGCTAGTTTACATTTGATACAAGTCGCATATGGCTTTCTTTTCTTTTCCTTTTTTTTTTTTTTTGGCTTTCATTTCGAAACATGGACATTTTGAAAGGTAAAAACTAAAAACAAAACAAAACAAAAAAACTGATCCCAGCATAGGTAAGACACATACTGAAAATTGCCTTTCCAATTGTGATAATGGTTTCATACTCATTTGAGTCCCTCCTTATGAATTCTAGGAGACAGAGTAAGCAATCAGTAAATGTAGCCAGGAAATAGTATTCAAACCTGAATCTAGGGAAATTGAGTACCAACCTTTATAACCAAGGCCTGTTCAATACAAATGATTTTCTATTCATTTTATACAAATTTGCATGCACTATGATAAATATCCAAGTTGCCCTTGCATTATCACAAAATTCTTCATTTGAATACAGGATTTTAAATCTACCTTTTCACCAGCTAAATCATTTGGATATCTATATATATATATTTCAGAAATGTTTATACCTATCCTTATACAACAAACTTTTATTTGTTCTTTTATCCACTTAATCATCTAACAGATATTTATCAAGTGCCTACTATGTGCCAAGCACTGTGGTAGGAGTAGGGATATCATATGCCCAGACCCAAAGATGATAAAGTCTACTAGCTTCAAATAACTAAAAAAATTTAACTATGGTTGAAATGCAGAAAAGAGGAAAGAGCAATTAAGACAGATAAAGGTAGAAAGGGGGAAAAGGCTAGACCTTTCAGGGTGTAGCTAAGTTTTATTTTTTTTTCTTTCCTTTATTTTATGTAAATTCAATTAACATATGGTATATTATTGGTTTAAGAGGCAGAGGTCAGTGATTCATCAGTCTTTTATAATACTCAGTGCTCATTACATCACATGCCCTCCTTAATGTCCATCACCCAGTTACCCCACCCCCTCATCCTCTTCCCCTCCAGCAACCCTCAGTTTGTTTCCTATGATTAAGAGTCTCTTACGGCATGTCTCCCTCTCTGATTCCGTCTTATTTTTCCCTCCCTTCCCCTTTGATCTCTGTTCTGTTTCTTAAATTCCACATGAGCGAGATCACATGGTAACTGTCTTTCTCTGATTGATTTATTTTGCTTAGCATAATACCCTCTAGCTCCATCCATGTCACTCCAAATGGCAAGATTTCATTTTTTTGACAACTGAGTAGTATTCCATTTTGTGTGTGTGTGTGTGTGTGTGTGTGTGTGTGTGTGTGTGTGTAGCACATCTTTATCTGTCAATGGACATCTGGGTTCTTTCCATAGTTAGGCTATTGCGGACATTGCTGTTATGAACACTGGAGTGCAGATGCCCCTTCGGATCACTACATGTGTACACAGATAAGTTTTAGATTCACCCTGAGAGCACTGGACTTTAAAAAGGGGAGTGTATCCATTAGTACGAAGACCTCCTGAGCAAGGAAACAATGTAGAAACTGGTGACAAAGACTCTCTCTTTTGACCAAACTTTCAGGCTTCTCTAAGCAGACCTGGGGTTTCCCTCTTTGTCTTTGTGGGATTCAGTTTGAGTGAGAATCCTGATAAATCATTAATGAAAATCCCTCATCCTTGGTGTCCTGCCATCTTGGATATTTCAACACTCTGTCCTGCCTTCCAGATTCTGCCAAGTTGACCTAACAAGAACCCCCTTACCCTCTGCTGTTTGCTCTTAGTAATTTTCCATCTAATGACCCCCCCGCCATCCTTGCTTCTTGGATATAAATGCCTCTTTTCCTTATTAGAGTCAGAGTTGGGTCCAATCCCTCTCCTCCACTGTAGTGGTCCCTATACCGATTTCATGATGGTCTCCCTTAAAGTTTGCTTTATCTTCTTTAGCAAGTGTCACTGAATTACTTTTTTCTTTAACACTGGAAGCCAACTGGAAAGATACTGCCGTATTCTAGGCAAAAGAAGATAGAGGCCTGAACTACAATGATCAAAGGAAGTATGGAGTAAAGAAACCTATCAGAGATAGGCGACTGAATCCGCTGGATTTGGGGTTTGAGTAGAGGGAGAGAAAAGTCATGACAGTGCTCACATTTTCAAATTTGAGCCAAGCCGATAGTGTGCCATTCACTGAGGTAAGAAACACAGGAAGAAAAGGTTTGGCAAGTCCCACATAAGACACTACAAGTTTCAGGTGAGCGATCCAAGTAAATGAAGTTTCCTTGGATATTCCTCTTCTGGTTTCCTCTAGTGCCTCTGTGAAGAAGTAGCAACATTTACAAAGACTGAGGGGTGAGAGAATACATTTTAACCAAAGCAAGAATGTTTGGTGTACCCTCTGCAGAGAACAGGAGAGAATTAGACAGGGGAGTATTTTCTGTTTGATGAGGAACCAGAGGGAAAGAAACATCGATGCACGAGGTACCAACCTAAAAAGCTGGGTAACTTAATTTTTCCAGTTGTTCTGAGCATCTTCAACACAGTTAAACTGCCTGAGAATTAGGAATTTACTGAAATAGTTAATACCAAGAGACAGGGTGATAAATGTCCTCAAACAACAAAGCAAATGCTGGAGATATGGGCCATGGATTCTAAACTGGACAGAAAAATGCAGGCAATAGACCAAAACAAAAATGAAAGGGAGGTTAAATAACCAGAGAGCCTCAAGGTTCACAGGCTAGGAATTATGGGAGGATACTGTTACCAGATCACATTTACAACACTGCAAAACAGAAACAAATATTTCTACAAGAGCTGACTTAAGACTTCTCAAACAGTCATCAAAAGCTCAAACATCATTTAGGCTTTAAAACCTGGTAAAGGAAATTAGTTCTAGAATGGCATTAATTTAGAGGACCTCTTAAAAGATGCTAGCCAAGCCTAAATACACTTAAACCTATCAAGAGCCTAAATCTCAATTATACGAAAATTATTTTCACTATAACCATCTTTACAGTTAAAAACTCAACACAGTGGTCAATAGCTAAAGCTATTGCTAAGATGCTAAGATGATCCAGTGAAAAACATGACCGTTTCGTCCAACCCCTAAAAACTAATTTAACTCTTCTAGGAATAATGAATCTGGGTAAGAAGTGGCTGTAAAAGAATAACTTCAGATACTTTAAAATACTTTTATTATAGGGGCACCTGGATGGCTCAATCAGTAGAGCACACAACTCTCGATCTCAGGGTCACACAGTTTGAGCCCCACATTGGGGGTACAGTTTACTTAAAACAATATATATTTTTTATTATAAAAATAATATATGCTCTAGGATGCCTGAGTGGCTCAGTTGGTTAAGCGTCTGCCTTCGGTTCATGTCATGATCCAGAGTGCTGGGATCAAGTCCCACTCCTTGCTCAGTGGGGAGCCTGCTTCTCCCTCTGCCTGCCTCTCCCCGCCCCACCCCCGTCTGTGCTTGTGCTCTCTCTCCCTCTCTGACAAATAAACAAACAAAAATCTTTAAAATTTTTTTTAAAATAATATATGCTCTAGGTAAAAATTTCAAAAACTAATAATCTTCTATTTACCCTTAAATTCCACTTCCAAGATATTCAATATTAATTTTTACATATTTCAATATTCAATATTAATAATATTCAATATTAAACCACCTTTCAATTAAATGGAATCATAAGGAACATATTTTGCTTTCCTCACTAATACTTAATCTGCAAATATATTGAATTTAAATTTAGTTTGATAAACTAAAAACTAAACTAAAACAGGGGCACCTGGCTGGCTCAGTTGGTAGCACAAACAACTCTTGATCTCAGGGTTGTGAGTTCAAGCCCCATGTTGAGTATAGATATTAAGAAAAAAATTACAGCTTATCAAACAGAATCAGACTCATTTCTCCTTACATCAGTAAACTATTGAACCAAACGGAATCTCCTTCAGATCCCTCTCCAAAAAAAAAAAAGCCTAAGTCAATACGGATTACCCTACACAATATATACAATAAAATGTGTCTTCTTTCAAACCTTCCCTATGTATTTACATATACACAGAACAGAAGAATTACAGTTTAATGCCTTAACCAGTCCATGCTTCTCATCTTGCTTCTTATTAAATCTCAAAGCAGGTAATGTACAGCAATAGAGAACTGATTCAAGTGCTCGGGTATTAAAGGTAATATTTTTCTCTATGGAATGTTCCATGTAAGTCCTTTACAAATGATCATCTTCATAAAAATACTACAATACCTCAGCTACTTGTGGGTCAAACTGACTAAACTGACTAACTTTTTATTTACACACATATATACAGGTTGTTTTGCTGACCACAATCCTAAAGCCTTAAACGATTGATGAGAGTTTAAAATTGAACAGAAGAATATCTGTTGGAAATTCTTCTTTCTCATTATACCTCACTTATTATACATGGAACCAGAAGTTAAATTCTGCAATATAAAACCTTCTGATGTAGCATTAACTTGGATATAAAAGATAGTGTTTAATCTAGATATTTATTTGGATTTGTCAAAACTTTAAATGAAAAAACATTATACACACACACACACACATATATATATATAAAATTCCCAAAAGAAAATAATCAAATGTTAACCTTATAGAAATGGATTTCCAATTGTCTCTTAACAGGAATCCCTGGGACTACAGTATACACAGTTTATATCTACATATGCATATGTAATGAAAGTTTCACAAAACAATTATTCACCCAAATGTATTGTTTGTTATTTTCTGTTACTTTTTTAATGCTTGTGATAACCCAATAAATTGTTTTTGCAAATCACTAATAAATCACAACAGTTTGAAAAACTGAGGAGAAGATGCAGGGAATGAATATCTAGGGTTATCCTTCCTAAATTTTATTTAACAACACCTACTTTAGAAGCTGGACAAGCAGAGGCTAGTTGAGGTTTTAGCTTTGTAACTATTTTGAATAATGAGGGACAAAATGAAAAGGGGTAAAACTAAAATTTTACTTCACAGTCGACACCATGAATAAAAAGTTCTGATTAAAGGCCCTAGATCTATGCTCTAAAACAAAGGTCAACTTCATTTATGTCATACAACGAACTAAAGCAAAAGCTGTTATCCCTTGAGTAATTAAAGGCATGAACATTAAAACACTAACCAACAGGTCCAACCGAAATTAGTCTATCAGTGCTCACTGATTATGATGTACGTGCCATTCTCTTGAGGCAGAATGAAAAATAAAGCTGAAACAATATCATTGGGCTTTCTGTAAAAATTTTTCTCGATAAACTGTACTTCTCTAATCAGATACCTCTACCTATTGTAGAGACAGGAAGATGCAGCAACCCTTGATAATCTGAGATTCACTGCCAACAAATCAGAATCTCAAACTGCCCCTGTTTGAAGTGCACAACCATTACTGAAGAAGCACTAGCACTCTAAGTATAAAACAATCCCTAGTGGTCAATCCACTCAATATTTACTACTTGAACTTTTTAACCCATTTATTGCTAAATCAACCCAATTAGGAGATGATACCAAAGTAAATTAACATAAAAATTGAGTATAAATGCAATTATGTAAAAGATGGAATTTGTATTTTTTAACTGTGATCTGAAATGATGAAATTTAATCTAAAACTTCTTTCCCTTAGAGAAAAGAAGGGAACCCTCTTACCCCATCAGTGAGAATGCAATCAAGTACAGCCATCCTGAAAATAGTATGGAGTTTCCTCAGAAAGTTGAAACTAGAACTACCCAGGACCCAGCAATTAATTGTACTACTGGGTACTTACCCCAAAGACAGAAATGTAGTGATCCAAAGGGGCACCTGCACCCAAATGTTTATAGCAGCAACATGCACAACAGCCCAACTATGGAAAGAGCCCAGATATCCATCGATAGATGAATGAACAAAGATGTGGTGTGTGTATACACACACACACACACACACACACACACACACACACACAGGAATATATAACACATAAACACATAAGAAATCCAATATCAAAAGAAAATAATTAAAATAAGATTTTAAAAGACCACAACAGTCTAATAGCAGTAATCAGCACTCTATTCTCAAAAGGAAAGGCATATATTACATTTTAAATGTTTTGTCAAGTGGTTAAATATGAAAATAATCAGACTATGGTTTAAACTTCTAAATATTTTGTCCCTGATTCCTGACACAGAACTCTTAAATCCCTTGGCACTTCCTGGATGAGAGGAAGGTCTCTTGTTCTAATGTGGTGACTCCTGGATGGGGGCTGGTCATGGTAGAAGCTTGGAAGTCAGCCCTAAGCCCACTCTCTGAAGAGGGGAGTGGGGAGAAATGGAGTTAATGACTGCCATGCCAACTCGATGAAACCTCCATAAGACTCCACAAGTACATGGCCTGGAGAGCCTCCATGTGGCTGAAGCACGTGGGTGGAGGTGCTGGGAGAGCAACCCTCACAGAGACTGACAGAAGCTCCACAATCCTTGCCCTATGCATCTCATCCAGCTGGATGTTCATCTGTGTCCTTTATCATATCCTTTTAGAATAAGGTGGCAAACAGTAAATAAACTGAATTTTCTGAGTTCTGTGAGCTGCTCTAGCATATCAATCAAATTCAAGAAGGGGTCAGGGGAACCTCCACTTCCTAGCTATCAGTCAGAAGAACAGGTGACAACTTGGACAGGGCCTGGTCATCTGAAGGGGCAGCTGTGTGACTCAGGGTAATTAACTCAGGGGATCAGATGCTATCTCCAAGGGGACAGTGCCAGAATTGAATTAAATAGCAGGACACCCAGCTCGTGTCACAGAATTGCTTGGTAAGAGGAAACACCCCATCCCACATCTGTTGTCAGAAGTGTGGTGAGTGGGGCAGTCATGTGAGAGTAAAGGAAAAATACAGGTAGAAGACTGAATTTTTCCCAATACCTAACCCCTTCCCACAGAGCCATCCAGAATATCTCAATGTCAGAGGATAGTCAAGACTTTATTTTCTGTTTGTTTTCAATCAATATGTAGACTAATTGTTTTAGAATTCTGTTATATGAGGTATTTCATAAGAATACAGGTTGGTACTAATTACATGTTTCCACAGGCACATTCAGCATTTTAAGCACAGTATACTCTTTTCCCTGATTCTGAAGAAGCCCTATAAGTATTATAATTTCAATTTTATAGATGAGAAAAATGAAATTCAAAGATGTTAGTTGCCCAAGGCCACCTGGTGGCAGATTACATATGAGAACCCGATGTTGTGTGAAACCCAAGCACACACTTGTCGCACCAGAGGCTAAAGTTAGGCTGCATCCAAATTTTACCTTCTCCTGAAAATAAGGTTTTGGCCTTGTGGTTATTTAGTGCATTTCCTATTAACTGAATAAAAAGGGTTCAATAAAATAAAATGAAACACAAAATGAAGGCTAATTTTAGTCTGAATGAATACCTTATTCCTAACAAAAGGGAGACAAATTTGCCCAGATTTAAACAGGCTCCTAAGGATACTGCTAATGGTATGTGCAAAAATGGATAAGGAAATTCCTCCTGAACATATTATAAGGTCATCTGGGAACAATTACAAGCAAAACAAAAATGAATAGAGAATATTACTGAAAGGACTCTACTGAGTCAGTGCACTGGCCAGTTATGGCACCTGTGCAAACACTGATGCATGGACTGGGAAGTTCGGGAGGCAGAGTCCAGGAAGCAAGAGGGCCAACAGACCACAAAATCACAAAATTAAAAGCAAATGAACAAAATACAAATATTTTTTATGTAAGTAATAATCCTTGGGGTGCCTGGGTGGCTCAGTGGGTTAAGCCTCTGCCTTCAGCTCAGGTCATGATCTCAGGGTCCTGGGACTGAGCCCTGCACTGGGCTCTCTGCTCAGCAGGGAGGCTGCTTCCCTCACCCCCTCTCTGCCTGACTCTGCCTACTTGTGATCTCTATCTGTGTCAAATAAAAATAAATAAATAAATAAAAATAGATTTTAAAAAAATCCTAACAAATTAAGAGAAATAGCACAATTTCAAACCAATATATATAACAGCTGACATCGTATCTGAAGTTTGAGATCTCTTTTCTTGCCATTAGTCCTTTTATAACTGTATACATTAAAACTTACAGATTTTCAAAAACCATGTATTACACAAGTATTAATGTATTTAGAACTTGTGAAGTATCTTAAGAATCATAAAATTTTCATTTTAATGTACTTAATACTCACTTGTTTGAATCATATCTCAGTTTAAAAAAAACATTAAGTATTAAGTACTGTTACTCTGAGATCAATACGAAGTGTATTTATTCAATATTTCCCCTCAATAGAACCAAGGCAAAAAATATTCTCTTCTACTGGCAGTTACATCAAGCAAAGCAGTCTTTTCTTTGATAGTAACACCCCAGATTCCTATAAGATTCCTTAACTGACTGATTAAACAATTAACCATATTTAACTTCAAATCTTAGGAGTTCATATTATCCTAATATTCATTCCCTAACCAAATAGTCATTGACTGCTTTCTATGTGTTAAACCCCAGAATAGACCTAAATTGAGGAATCAATAATGATCCAGAAAAATGTATTAGATTCCTTGAATCTGGAGTCAAAGAGGCAAATTTCTTTGAAATATTTAATTTCCATTAATATTAGCAACAAATTCACAGAAGTTACAGTAATAAAAACCTTTAAATATAAAAATACAGTTAATTATCTAAGGCAAATAGAGCTTTCAATTATCACACATGTAAAATAACCTAACGTGATTAATGTTAAATGGTAGTGACAAACAGGATCACTGACTACTTGAGGCTAATGAGAAATGGAACAAGAGGGAGAAGTAGTGATTTAGCATAGACCATGAGCTCAAATCTTAGCTTAGCCTCCTACTTATTGTATGGCCTGGGAAATTTCAGGAAATCTGTCTGTAAGTTCACATCTGTAACAGGGATAATAAGTGATTGAAAGATACCTAATAAAAACATGCCTCAAAGTAGGCTCTCTCTAAAGAGTTAGTTACCTGTTCTTCACTTGCCCCACCCAGAGCAAAGGACAAAATCATAAATCCTAGACTAGCGATTCACAACAATTTGAGAATCATGGCATTCCTCCTCCTTACCGAGCGCTCCCCTTCGAAGAGGTTTCATTATTCCACCTAAAAGTCTCAGAATACCACTGAGGTTTATACTCAAATATAAATATAAAAATACTTCCAAGAGAAGAAAAAAAAATGATTCTCTCTTCCAAATTACTGGCTTCTAAAAACTGACTAAAGAGAAATCATTTCTTAGTCTTATTTTTAACTAGTTGTTTTAAATGTAGGGACTGACATTTCACAGGGAGTACATACAACAGGAAGAATCCATAGTGACAGTGATGTCTTCCCACAGCACTGCCACACTGCACAGCTCTATGGGAAAGCAGTCACACTGCACTCAAGGTAATGGGCCCTTCTAGAGCAAAACAAGGAACACAGTTCAGTGGTGGCCCCTGCAACTGTGCCGCTGTAATCTCAACAATTAATCATAATTAGTCTGGATGATTTCTTAACACTTGTGATTTTCAGTTGAAGGTAAGTATAAAAATCGAAAGGAAAATTCTAAGTGTAAGAATATATGTAACCAAGCAGTTCTTTCCTATACCTAAGGCACTTCATTTACAACACTTTTCTTCTTTTTCCACATCATGCCTTCTACTTACTCCTCCACAATCTAAATCTCCGGAGAGAAAGGAGTTGAAAGTGAGAAGAGGATCAGGACATCAGGAACATGCAAACTCAAAGCTGTCAAAGGACCGAAGATTCAGTAATAGAGGTAGACATGTAATATGTGATTTTACTCATAAGCATGTATTAACAACTCTGCCATTCTTATGGTGCTTTTTTAACATGAAAAATTAAGCAGCCGATTTATTAAATTATACCAAGTCACTCATGAAATAGCTAGATATGTTAATCCATGACATAAAGTAATGTAAGAAACCATCCTATTTTACTGAATACTGTGTTTGCATAGTTCAAAAACCAAAACCACATAGAAAGGTACATATTAAAGTATTGCTCCCACTCCTGTCTCAATTCCTGTTCCCTCATACCCTTCATGGCAACCACTTTTGGTTGGTTTTCTGTTTTCCTTTCCCGTGTATTTATAAAAATACTAGTAAATACAAATACACATTCTTATTATCCCCATAAAGAAAAAGCACTGTATAGTGCCCTCTGTCACTCACTTTTACTTTTTTAATCAATTTATCCTAGAGATCTGTCCACATCAGTACAAAGAGATCTTCTTCAATCTTTTTTTATAACTGTAGTACCTCACTCTGTGGCTATACCATAATTTATTCAACCTAACCTTATCAGGTTGTTCCCAAAGCATCTTCTTAAGTGATTATTTTTCGAATCTCTCCTGCTACTGTAACAAAGTGAATTTTCACTATCACAGGCTTTGCTTTCTTAGACCTGTATTAGGACAGATTAGTGACCTACTGCTCATATTTTGTAAGAACCACCAGAAATTTCCATTTCACTGGAAATGGAAATATCCATGACTATATTCTCTCCCCACCAAAGTTTAATGTATTTATTATAGGATTTCTCAGAGCCTTTAATACACCATTATGCAGTGTGAATCTCTGAAAAGTATAGTGTGTGACATTTCCCAAACTTAATTGGCAAAACCTGCTACAGATTAAATATTCCACAAAACAAACCATAGCAAATACCAGGGCTATAATAATTATTGTCATCTATTTAAGCAAAATATAAGACTTCTATGAACTTCTAAGAAAACCAGCTTGAGCTAACTTTTAGACTAAGCATTCCTTCCACTACTTTTTGGATTATAAACCCCTTTGAGAGCTGAATGTCAAGCCATTTGATCCTCTCCCGGAAAGAAAGCATACAAGCATAAAATTTTTCAGTTTCTGGGGGATTCATGGATCACAGTGCCCATGGTCTTATCTATTTGGGAAACAATTTTGAATACAAGTGCTGTTTTACCTATGGCACCATTAATACTCCAAATGTTAGGACAGAACCCAGAGCTAATGAAAAAACAGCAGAGAATTCACCATGAAGTATATCTTGGTGCAAAGCAAACAAAGCACACTCAAAGGGATCATATTTAACAATTAATGGTATCAAGCGAAGTCAAGTCTACTAAATAATTATGCGAACTATCACGAGGGGTTATAGTCTGATTTTTACACAGAGGTCTCTCATTTTAAATACATATATTAGACTCTTACGGGATTAAAAAAGTTGGGTCTTTAATTCATTTTGTACAATATGATCTTAACATCCAGGATTTTCAAAATACAATACATTTCACATCACACAGCAGTATCTGCTGCAGATCTGAATGTGACAATGTGAATGCCCAGAGGAGAAAAAAAATCCTGGGAATTTAAAATGTAGAGCAAAGAATCCCCAAGCATGATTACAGTCCAGTAGGCAAAACGATTAGAGAAGTATTAAATTGAAAAAGCGAAAAACGTGGGGCTACCATATTCAATTTGGGATTGGTATCCTACAGAAAGGCAAAAGGGCTTTCAGGGAGAGCTGGTGGAGACTCAAGTCCAGACCAGGCTCCTCTCATGGAGTCTTGTGCTGGTGTGAATCTGCCTACAAGGGGCATCTGTTGTAATTTAGACAGAGTCCAATAATACCCTTCTTCCTTCCATATCCTGACACTTCCCCCCAAAACCCTACCTACCCATGGCAAAAATTAAAAAGTGCTACAATTACAATAGAGAAAAGATGTTTTTCTAATCACGATGACACCCCAGCTGCCAAACTATAATAGAAAGGAAATCTAATTTAAATTCTTATCAAAAAATTTGTCTCTTTGGGGGCACCTGGGTGACTCAGTCCATTAAAGTGACTGCCTTTGATCATGATCCCAGGGTCCAGAGATGGAACCCCAAGAGGGGTTCCTTGCTCAGTGGGGAGTCTGCTTCTCCCTCTGTCCCTACCCCTGTCCCTGCTCCGTGCACACACTCTCTCTCAAATAAATAAAATATTTTTTTTTTAATTTGTTTCAGGGTGCCTGGGTGGTTCAGTCGTTAAGTGTCTGCCTTCAGCTCAGGTCATGGGATCGAGCCCTGCAATGGACTTCCTGCTCCAAGGGAAGCCTGCTTCTCCCTCTCCCACTCCCTCTGCTTGTGTTCCCTCTCTCGCTGTGTCTCTCTCTGTCAAATAAATAAATAAGATCTTTTGAAAAGATTTTTGTTTCCTTCTTTGTTTCTTTCTTTTTTTTTTTTAAAGAGAGGCAGAGAGAGAATCTTAAGCAGGCTCCACACCCAGCATGGAGCCGGATGGGGATGCTCAATCTCCCAACCCTGAGATTAAGACCTGAGCTGAAATCAAGAGTCAGATGCTTAACTGACTGAACCACTCAGACACCACTCAAAAATGTGTTTCTTAAGAGAACTTTTTTTCAGGGCGCCTGGGTGGCTCAGTGGGTTAAGCCGCTGCCTTCGGCTCAGGTCATGATCTCAGGGTCCTGGGATCGAGTCCCGCATCGGGCTCTCTGCTCAGCAGGGAGCCTGCTTCTCTCTCTCTCTCTCTCTCTCTCTCTCTCTGCCTGCCTCTCTGTCTACTTGTGATCTCTCTCTGTCAAATCAATAAATAAAATCTTTAAAAAAAAAAAAAAAAAGAGAACTTTTTTTCTTAATGAAAACCTCTCCAAATACTACCATGGAACTCAACGGGAAGAAAGTCTGCTACATACATTCCTATCTTTGTTGAATACATCAATTGTTTAAGTAAGAGTCTGTGTAAGTATCTTCAGTATTTTTCCAGAATGAAGAATGGTATCAGGTGCCTGGGTGGCTCAGTGGGTTAAAGCCTCTGCCTTTGGCTCAGGTCATGATCTCAGGGTCCTGGGATCGAGCCCTGCATCGGGCTCTTTGCTCAGCAGGGAGCCTGCTTCCCCCTTTCGCTCTGCCTGCCTCTCTGCCTACTTGTGATCTCTGTCAAATAAATAAATAAATAAAATCTTTAAAAAAAAAAAAAAAAAGAATGTTATCAAGCTGAAAACAATCTGCGTATAAAAGAACATGCACCAAATATAAAAGCACCAAGTGTTAATTATATGCTATGGCAAATGATAAGAAGAAGAGATTAAAAGTATCCTGTTTTCCTTTCTCATGCTCTTCTGAGAAATCAGTCCACAGTCCATTCTATAATATAAAGTATGGGCAGGCTGCACATGTGAATCCATTTTCAAAGGTATACCCAATTCCCAAGTTCCTAGTCAGGGATGACATATAACTCAACAGGTTCTCCAAATCAGGCAATCTGACAAAAAAGAAGCAGTACAGTCCTGAACTCCAGAAAAAGAGGACAATTCTATACTGTCTGACAGGTAAACAAAATAAAAACTAGTGACACTAATCTCATATTCTCTACAAAACAAAGAATATTTAAAATATTAAATTATCTTTTCTATTTCATTATGAAAAGGCAGAGTATGCTTTACCCTTCACTTGGACATTGCTCAAAAAACAACTCCTTAGACTTATTAAAATCCAAACTATGGCTTAATAAAAATTAAAATATTTTAAAATATCCTCTTTGTGGTAAATGAAACAAGTTTGGATTGGGAGGGAGACAAACCATAAGTGACTCTTAATCTCACAAAACAAACTGAGGGTTGCTGGGGGGAGGGGGGTTGGGTGAGGGGGGGTGGGGTTATGGACATTGGGTAGGGTATGTGCTATGGTGAGTGCTGTGAAGTGTGTAAACCTGGAGATTCACAGACTTGTACCCCTGGGGGGAAAAAAAAATATATGTTTATAAAAAATAAAATTAAAAAAAATATATCCTCTTTGTGGAGTAAGTATGAAAATCTTATAGTCAAACTAGAACCGTTCTGCACTGACAAATCAGCTCCAGATCAAAGTGCCTATTTATGTCATAATCACATTATCTTCCTAAACCAAGCACTGGAAAAAAAAAAAAAAAAGTGGCCACTCTCATCTTATAACAGTCATTAAAAATGTCCAGCTCATGAAGTGACGAATCACTAATTTAGGAAACCTAGCAATACTCGAGGCTGCTAAGTCCTGTGCCCTCAGGAAGACTGTTAACAGCAACAGTACCAAACACTATCCTAACATCATGCCAAGCACAGACCCTTCATGGTTTATTATCATCATAATTACAAATAATCCTAAATGTCTCCCCAAGTTATAAAATTAGATGAATATTACTCAACAAAATACATGAAGTAGTTATCTAAACAAAAACAGAGGCAAGTTTCACTGTAAGCTAGACTACGTGCTTTGTACAGGAACCAAAAATTCTCTTGGTTCAAAAGTGGGCTTAAAAGCATCTCGGCAGGTTGTGGCACCCTTACATAGATAGATAAACACTGATCTTTATTACTGATACATGCTTACTGAAAAATTAGAAATACTGTATCCATAAAAAGCAGACAACTATAGAATCTACAGTCAACAAAAAGAAGCTATAATATAAATCAAAAGCCACACTGACTATAGCACTAATCCTCTGAATCTACCTGTATGCATGCTCCTTTTATGTAAATAGCCCATTTTGTCAGCTGCAGATCCTATCCACTTTAAGATCATATTTGTGGTAAAATATAGCAAGAAAGAAGGGGAAGGAAAGAGGAAGAAAAACAACCCATTACAGGATGTTGACAAGTTTAACTACTAAGGCTTTAAAATATATTGGTTAGCATACCACACACCACTAAAATAAACCAGGTTCCTCTAACAACAGGTTACTTTGGCTTTCGATTTTAACCTACTCAAGAAACAGAAGACTAGTGTAAAAAAACATTCTAATTTTCATACCCTAAGTTCTCTTAGAAGAAAATATATACTTATCACTCTCAATTACCAAATAAAACAATTCTTCAATCCAACTCAATTGTCCTACAGTTCATTTGGACAGATGAGATTTCCTGTTTCTCCCTTTATTACAACTCCATGGACTGTGATGCAGAGAAACCAACTAAAGGCAAAAAGGTAACTAAAATTCTGATACTATGCTGGGTACATATTATCTCTTGAGTTATCAATACCTAACCACAGATCCCAAAGAGTATGCTTACAGACCCACCAGAAAAACCTTCTACTTGCCAATCACCACTGAATTCACAGTATATTGTTATTAGCTTTTATTTACTGAATGACTACTTTTTAAAAAGCATTTCTAATGAACTCAGGAAAATGTTTGAACTGGCACTCATAAATAGAATTAGCAGGAATGCAAATGCTATCACTGCGTTCACTATACATGCCAAAATAAACTCAGTTAGGACTCTACCTTGTGTGCCCATAACCCCAGTGCCTGGCACCTAGGACATAATATAATACCCATAAAATAAATGAAATTGTGAAACAACAAAATTCATGAAACAGACCAAAAATTTCAGTGGTAACAGAACTATGTTAAATAGTGTACTGCTTAAAAGAATAAATGCTTGCCAAAACTTGGGAACCTTCTAAACAGTGTTATCTGTTGTAACAGAGTATTTAATACCAGAAAATAAGACTGACAGTTCACTTCTAAGGGAGGCCTGCAGTAAGTTTGTGTAGCAAAGCAAACAAAAGTTGCGTTTTTATAAGATAAATGACTTTCCTCTTACCCCAAAACCATGATCAATGAACAGAACAGAATTTTAGAAGCAGAAGAAACCTCAGAGCCTAAATTCTGGAACAGATGGGCTTGTTTCAGAGCAATATAAACTACCACCAATTTATTCAAAAATTTTGCATAATCACATACCCAAGATAGCATTTTATAAATATTAATTTTATTCTACTTTTTTGGCTATGCCAAGTAGCTGCCTGTTAAAGAAGAAATGACTGATATCATAATCTTACATTTTTTATGACTTTTCCAGGGGAAAACTGATGAGAAAAAATAAGTATCAAGAGAGTTCCTCTCTTCCCAGTTTTTAAGTTACAGTGGTCTGTACTACTTTAACCAACAGTTTTCCTATTCTAACATTCTGGTTTTAGACTGTGTGCTGTGACTGCTTATTATATTTGATTTCTCTTACTGATTTGTATACGTTTGCTGTGGCCAAGTCTTTACCTTTCCAAAGATTTAGAAGGTATACCCTTCCAAAGTGCTCCCCGGCCAGGCCATTAATAAGTGCTTGATAATTCCTTTGTCATTCATTTGAATGTAAGTTCTAGTATAGCAGAGCTGGTTCTGTCTTGTTGAATACTACAAAATAGGTTCTAAGTGTTATTACAATGAATGAATGAATCACTGATCTGGAAGGCAATGGCATTACTATGCTTCTTTTGCTAGCTAAGTAGACCGTATTTGAGAAGACACAGCTTCCATCTAGCTTTATGAACACTAGAACGTTCTTTAGCTGCTCTGAATTGAAAATTTGCAAATGTGACAACACTGTTTGATACACATTAACAGAGAAAGTGCTAAAAAGAAAGAAAGAAACCTCCAAAACTCAGCTTATTCAAATGTCACACAAAGAATTACTGAAGATTCCTTAGAACGAGTTTCCAGTATTCCATTACCATCCCTGTGACTTGATCTTCCCCAAAAACCACTGCTAAATGACTTCACTGTCTGGAGACTCCGTTTTCCTCCATGTTTTGAGAATTTGTAAGTGAACATACTGAAGTAATAATGAATGACCAGTCTCCAGGGCCTTACAATATTCTTTAAAAAGATTGGCGGGGGGGGGGGGGGGGGAGGCGAGTTGGAAGAAAAGTCTTGAATAAAAACACACGAAAAGCAATTTTCCTGTTAGTTGTGAAAGACTGGAAAATTTTCAGTGCAACCATCCCTCCTTTGCTGGTCACAGAGTAAGAATTGGAAGTAGGAAAATTTATAACACTTCCATGCCCTTTTGAGTCAGGAACTACGAAGAGAGAAAAGAGAATCACAACTGTGGGGACACATGTATTCTACATGAAAGCAGGAAGTCAGTTTCTCGAGCAGGAGCCGCCGGTCCAGCATCCTAAAGGGGAACGCAGGCCTTCTAAAAGCCTCCCCCCCCAAACCCCCTCCTGGAATCCTGAAGCCAAAGCCACCGGCATACGAGATTTTGCTAGGCTGATGAAAGAAGGAGCAGCTCAGAGAGCTCAAGACACTTTCCTCTTTCTACTTGGCCTGCGGCAGGAGGATACTCCCCTGGTTCTCGCCAAAAGAGGAGGCGGCGGATCAGGCAGTCAGCAGCGAAAAGCAGCCTTGGCCGCGAAGGCAGCTCGTCCACGCGGCCGGAGAACTCACCGAACAAAGCATACCACGCGGACCCGGCAGGGAGAAGCGAAAGAAGGGAAAAGATTCACCCCAACTCTTCACCACTGCCTGAGGCTGGAAACAGGTGGAGCCGCGCTCAGAGGGAGAAAGAAGATGGGTTTTCGATGGGCTAATCTGAACTCCAGCGCCAAGGTAGCCGGAACGAAGACCCCGGCCGGGAAGAACGCCCGGGAGTAAGGGAGGTGAGCGCTGAGGGGAGAAAGGAAGAGCTGGTCGGGGTCAAGGGCGGACAGACGGGCGCCTCCCGGCCGGAGCCACAGCGAGGATGCGGGTCTCGAGGATGCCCGCGGCGCGCTGCCGGCTGCCCCCACTCGGGCCTCCAGGGCGCCGCCGCCGCCCCCTCGCACCCGCGCCCTGGGCGGCCACACAAAGGGGATGGCGAGGCGCGCCGGCTGCGGGGCGGCGGAGGGGCTCCGGGCCCGGGACGGAGTGGCCGGACCGCGACGCCCGCCGCGCCCCCGCCTTTGTCTGCCTCGTTCCGCGACCCCCCCCACTCCCGCCGAGGAACCCCGCCGCCCGCGGCGCCCTCACCCTGTTCGTTACCCGGGTGAGTAGCGGTCTCATCTGCTCGCCGGCCCCATCCGCCTCCATGGCCCGCCGGCCAGCCCGCGGCGGCCGCTACCGAGCTGCCCCGCGCGGTCCGCCCGCCGCCGCCGCCGCCGCCGCCGCCGCCGCCGCGACCCGGGCGCGCGAGGGAAAACGAACGTGCGTCCGTGAGCGAGGCGCGCGCGTGGGGAGAGCCGTGCGCGGCAGACGCGGGGCAGCGTGTGCGCGCGGCAGCCGCAGCGCTGGCTCTCGCGGGGGAGCGAGGCCGCGGCGTGGAACGTGGAGCGAGAACTGAGCGAGCGGGAGGTCTAGGCGGAGGAGGAGGAGTAACTCGCGTAGGGCCCGGGGGCGGGGCCGCAGGCCGTGACGCGCGCGGCGCCCGGGCCCCGCCCCAACACGCCCCCTCCCCGCCTCCCTCGTCACGCCCCCTGCCAGTTTGGCACCGCCAGTCTGCTCCGCGCGCCCGCCGGCCCTGCCGGCGGGCCACCGGACACGGGGAGGGAGGGAAGCGGGACGGGCATTTGTTCCAGCCAATCGGCTGCTCGCAGAGGTCCGCGTGCACCCCCCCCCCCGCCACCTCCTCACGAGGCTCCGCCCCTCTTTGTAAAATCTTTACTGAAACAGAGCGTCTAACTCGTTTTTCGGGTGGAAGGCTCTCCTGAAGCTTCCAAGTGCGGTGGGGTTTACCACCGCACCTACCTCCTAACCACATTCTTTAGAGTAGCAGGAAGATAGGAGGACGCCACCCTTATGAAGGACGCTCACAGGAACCCCAAAGGAACTAACGGGTCTTCAGGACTCCTGCAAGGTGTTTTTTTTCCCCTCTCAGTTCAGGAGGTGTGAACCACAGCTCCGGGCCTCTGAAACAGGGAGTCCTCCTGACGAGGTATCCTCGTGTGCTTGTCCCTTCGACCCGGCATCACGGCGGCTCCCACACTCTTGAGTCCACCCCCACATATCCACACCTGGAGCGCAGCTCTCAAGTATCTACAGCTCCAACTGGGAATGATGATGGGACCTGCCACCGACGGTCACGGAAGGGCTCAGTGACTTTTTACCCGTAAACCTGCGTAACCCACAGCATGCTTATTATGGGCATTGTTGATAACAGGGTTATCGTGTGTATTTTTTTTTTTAAGATTTTATTTATTTGACAGAGATCACAAGTAGGCAGAGAGAGAGAGAGGAGGAGGAAGCAGGCTCCTCGCCGAACTATCATGTGTATTTTTAAAAGATAAGAAAGTTAGCTAATAAGAGCTTCATGGGTGCTTTGGAGGGAGACTTTATGTTACAGAGGGTTCAGAGCACATGTCTCATCCATCTCCAATAGGATATTAGCAAAGCCCTTTGTCAGAAAATTAAGGATTCTGCAAGACTCGTTCCTGGTTTGGGTCCTAGTCCCCTTTTGTTCTCAACTTCCCGGAGAGTTACTTTGAGGCTAGCACACATAGATCCACTTACTTGGATAAGAGCAGATGTGCTTTTAATAATAGCTACCACTTAAAGAGGTCTGCAATTAGAGACTGTGATGTTTTGCAAACATGCTTCATCTTTAATCCTCACAACACTACAAAATATGTTTTTATTATCCCCACTTTATGGATGAGGAAACTGAGGCTCGTAGAGATAAGTGGTTTTAGGTCCTAGTTAGTAAACCTGCTCTTTCTGTTGCACCATTCCAATGCCTCATTAAAGATAGTTGAACAACAATAAGAAAAAGGGAAGAAAAGATGAAACAAGAATGAAAAGGAAACGAATATGGAGAAAGAAGGGACCTGGAATTAAAAAAAAAAAAAAAAAAAGCACCTTATAAAGTTGTTGAAGGCATCCATCACTTGTACCCATACCATCACTCTCTAAGATGAATATGATTTATATTGAAGAATTTGTTCTGGATTCTCTTACAACGTAGCCATTAACTGTAATTAGTGTACACAGAACACCCTCCATTCCCTTTCTCTGCCTTATTTTTCTGTACAGCACTTACCCTCTTATAACATTTTATATATGTTACGCTTTATCATGTTTATTGTCTGTACACATACATTAGCATAGTTTTATGTATGCTTCATTCAAGCAGTGATTGGGGGGGGGGTGCGTCTGCTTTGTTTGTTGTTAAATTCCTAGTACACCCAGAAGAGTCCTTGGCCCTTGTAAGCTCTACTTGGGTTAATTGAATGAAGTGGGGGCACAAGGGGACATCCTTTAAGACCTAAGAGCATTCTGGGTGACAGCTGAGGATGTGACCAAAAGTAGTAACAGGAACAAAGTAGGAGCCATGACCCTTGGAGCCAGAGTCGAAAGAGCTAAGTAGTCAACTTCAAGAAGGGCTTAACAATATTCACTCAGGAGGGGCTCCTGGATGGCTTCATTGGTTAAGCCACTGACTTTTGATTTCAACTCAGGTCATGATCTCAGGGTTGTGAGATCAAGACCCACTCAGCTCTGTGGTGAGTGTAGAATCTACTTGGATATCTCTCTCTCTCCCTTTGCCCCTCCCCCCTCTCAATAAATAAAATCTTTAAAAAACAACAACAAATATATATACATATACACACTCAGGAAACCATGCTAGAAAATGAGTTTCTCTTCATCCATCTTGCAAAAAATTAAAAAAAAATTAAAAATAAGCCCTTAGTTTATTTAATTCACAATTATTTTTTGAGTGACTTCTGTGTTGCCATGCACTTTTTCTACTCTTCACTTGATCCCAACTACTAGAAAAACAATGTAGTAAAGGTCTGAATTATAGAATTTATTACTCTCAATTGCCCATTTAATTCTGGCTTAGCCAGAGTTCATCCTGAAGTGATATTGTGGTGAGTAAAGAAGGTAATGTGTTAAAATCACTTTCATCAGGGCTGCCTGGGTGGCTCAGTGGGTTAAGCCTCTGCCTTCAGCTTAGGTCCTGATCGCAGGGTTCTGGGATCGAGTCCCACATCGGGCTCTCTGCTAGGCAGGGAGCCTGCTCTCTCCCTCTCTCTACTTGTGATTTCTCTCTCTACTTGTGATCTCTCTGTCAAATAAATAAAATCTTTAAAAAAAAATCACTTTCATCAAATGTAAATGACTGTAATGTTCCAAGGTGCTGAAAGGCAAATTATTATCTTAAGTATTTTAAATATTCATCCAAAATGTAGCACAGGGAGACAATTGCTAAACAAAGGTGAATGTGAACCTAAATTCATCGCTAACAATGGATTTATAGCACCTAAAATTAATGACATTTAGCTGTAGCCCAAGACACTTCCCAGGTTTCTGGAACAGTAGGTAATACTAGCAGGGACATGGATACATCTTGGCAAGATCTTCATCCTGAAGAGAAATAATCTTCACCCAACAGGTCTCTAAGAAGCCAGGACATATTCTGTAAGGACAAATAGCAGCTTCTGTGTCATTTGGAAAAGCGTGAAACCAACCTTTAGTGGAAGATCCATTAACAATTATGAATCTCTTCATTACCTCTTCTAGTCATGGCTGAAATTTAAATGTTCCCAATCATCCACACCCATTAGGAAAACTAAACTCCTTGGAATAGTGCTTACAAGAACACCGGGGCAGTTGTAAGGGGAGGAAGACAATAGGAAGATGATTGGAAGGGAAAAATGAAGTAGCTCTTTCAATAAATTTAAAAAATGGAACAAAAAAGCAGACCTGTTCCCTGATTTCATGGAGTTCAAGGTGGAAGACATTGATATACAGACAATGCCAACAATGCAATGTGTGCAGCTCTAATATGATCGTGGGAACCTCAGTGAAAAAGAATAGAATGGTTTTTGCTAGAGGAGGAAGGGAATGAGGGCTGCCAGCTACAGGAAAAGGACAAAAGTGAAGGCATTTGGAAAAGTTACAGAGAAACACATTAGATTTAAACTGAGTTATGAATGTTAATGGTATTACTTGATCAAACTGCTGGGGGAGGGGAGGAAAGAGGTAACATTACAAGCAGAGGTAACGACAAGATCAAGGGCACTGGAAAAAAAAAATCAGAAACAGACTCAAATACAAAGAAAAACTGGTAGTAGCCAGAGGGGATGGGAGAAACAGGTGAAGGGGATTAAGAGGTTCAGCTTCAAGTTATAAAATAAGTCATGAGGATGAAAAGCACAGCATAGGGAATATAGTCAATAATATTGTAATAATATGGCCCGTTAAAAAGACAAAATTCAAGAGTAAATTTGAAGATTTAATTGACCTTATTAAAGGATTCATGCATCTGGCAGCATCCTACCTACCAAGTAGAGGGGAGGTCCAAGGTGTCAGACAAAATGGAAGGTATTTACAGGAAGGAGGGTGGGAAGAAAGTTGTAAGCAAAATAAAAGAAAGGATTATTTTCGGCAAGATCATCCTCCCTTCCGGGGAATGGCAGAGGGTCTTATTATGAGGATTACCTCATCTTTCTGTAAGGAATGGAAGAGAGTCCATGTGACACATTACCTCATGAACACTGCTCAGAAAATCCCTGACTGACCAGTTAAAACTACATTTCTGGGGGATATTGAAACTGCAGCTGGGGGACACCTGACTGGCTAAGCATCTGCCTTCAGCTCAGGTCAGGATCCCAGGTCCTAAGATGAGTCCCACATCAAGCTCCTTGCTCAGTGGGGGCCTGCTTCTCCCTCTGCCTGCTGCTCCCCCTGCTTGTGCTCTCTCTCTCTCTCTCACTCTGACAAATAAATTAATCTTTAAAAACAAACAAACAAACAAACTGCAATTGGGTTTGGTGACTTGGCCCGACCCAAGTGACATTTTGGATCTGTGGTTTTCTTTTCAACAGGGGACAAAAGGTAACTACACTTAATCATTGTGAGCATTTTCAGCATGTAATTGTCAACTCACTATGTTGTACACTTGAAACTAATATAACATTGTATATCAACTATACTTCAATAATAATTTTTTTTAAAAGATCAAGGTTATTGATCAGAAGAAACAGGGTAACCCAGTGGTGAAGCATCCCTCCCCATCCAGGCAAACTTCCTGAGACAGATTGCCTTTGTGGTTGTTCTTATGTTTTTGAGCAAGACTTCACCTTGCCTGCCTTCTTTTTGAAACTATAAATTGGAGAGAATCATAGTAGTATCCTCCTGAGTTTGCAATGTCAAAGATTAATTGAGAACATCTAGCACAACACCTAACATATAGGACAATGAAAATACCATTTGGTCACATAATAATGTATACATGCCATTATGCATATGTCTAAATCCAAGGAATATACACCACCAGGAATAAACTGTAATGTAGTCTATGGACTTTGGGTGATTATGATGTGTCAGTGTTGGTTCATCAGTTGTAACAAAAATGTATCCCTCTGGTGGGCACTGTTGTTAAGAGGGGAGGCTGTGCTGGTGTGGGGGCAGGGAGTACAGGGAAAATCTCTGTACCTTCCCCTCAACTTAGCGCTGAACCTAAAACTGCTTTAAGAAAATAGTCTTAAGGGACACCTGGGTGGCTCAGTTGGTTAAGCTCCTGCCTTTGGCTCAGGTCATGATCCCAGAGTCCTGGGATTGAGTCCTGCATCGGGCTCCCGCCTCAGTGGGGAGTCTGCTTCTCCCTCCGAGTCTCTCCCCTCTCACACTCTCTCTCTCTTTCTCGCTAAAATAAATAAATAAAATCTTTTAAAAAGTAGTCTTAAAAAAAGCCTAAAGAACAAAGCTTAAGTTAGTGCCATAGGAAACAAATAAAAGCATTTTAATCTGCTTTCACTAATAAAAATGGTGGGTAAAGTATATGTTTAGGTACGTTCATTGATACATTTTGATAGGAAAAAAACTGGCAATACTATGTCAGCAAGGCGGATTGGTTAAATATATTTTGGCACTCCAAATGACGAAATACAATTTAGAACCGAAAGAATGAGTTATATAAGTACACCTATAAGAAAAGGGTTTCAAGATATATTCTTAATATTAAGTTACAGAAAAACAAAAAGCAAAGTGAGTAAATGGGTATATTATGATGCTTTTTGTAAGGAAAAAAAAACAATTATATACTTATATCTATATCTTTCCTTCTAGAAACACATACAAAATTATTTGTATGTCTATTTCTGAATTATCTTATGCACATATGGGGAAGGAACTATGATTATTGTACAAAGTACAATTATGTCAAAGACTGTAAGCACTATCATGATCAAATAACAGAGCAAGTTAGGAAAGGCCCTGGGACTGAATTCTAGACTGAGTAACACTCAGCTCATTGTTTCTTTAACAATGCTGATTTTTTCCAAGTCAGTTCAAAGTCATTGGTCACCATCTAGTTTGCTCAGGCATTAGGTGAAATACTATAATCCACCATTGAGTAGCAGATGGCAAGTGGGTACAGAATAGTGTACATTGGCACTTTGAGATATGCCAGCAAACTTCTTTTAAAGATTGTTACACACTTTGATTTAGGCAGTGTTCTTTAAAAGTCAGAGTCCATTTTGGTAACACCTAGGTACACCTGGGTGTGGCTTGTGTTTTGATTGTTTTCCAAGGACCATTCCTCTCTGCATTTGGGCTAGGAAAATACTGAATGATTCTTGTCTGGTTTTTGTTTTTGTTTTTTTTTTTTAATTCTCAGCACAACTCTTTAGATATACTTAAACTTCAGTAAACCCTTTTATGAAAGTGATCCCTTCAAGCAGGTCCACAACTGAGACAATGAATTCTGGAAAAGAACTCATCTGAACCAAAGGAGAAATCTAAAATCCCAAGGCCCATCTTGAGAAAGAGAAACAAAGGTTTAAAAGATTATTAGGGAGGCAAAGATAGAATCAAATTTCTTAAAAGATTACCATGCATTAATGAGTTTGGGTTTTGTTTTTTTAAAGATTTTATTTTTAAGTAATCTCTGTTTTTTTTTTTTTAAGAGTTTGGTTTTTTTAAGATTTTATTTTGAAGTAACCTCTACACCCAGCGTGGGGCTCAAACCTACATCCCCGAGATCAAGAGTTGTAAGCTCTACTCACTGAGCCAGCCAGGCGCCCCATACCAGGCGCTAATGTTAAAATAAATACTCGGGTTGCTTTAGATCATCTTGAAATATTCATAATCATCTTATTTTATGATCATCTAAAACTGACAGGAAAAAGACTTAGGTTCTGCATGACATTGCATGTTGTCACTAATACCTCTGGACTTCTATTTCCTGATCTGTAAAATGGGGATAATTGAGACCACAATCCTTTACCCTCAATTGCAAACTCCATAAATCTCTGAAAAACTAAACAATTTTCATAACTCATCTAACTGCAGAAACCTCACCTAAACTGATGTGAAGCTGTTTATAGTTTTTTTTTCCTTATTGTGAATATCCATTTGTCTCATTACCCAAATAATGAGTCTGATAACAGGATGATACACCCCAGACCCTGTTTAAGGGTGCTTCATAGCATACACAATTGGCATTACGTCATTTGTCTAAATTCTGAAAAATTCTGAAATCTAAAAGATCTGGCCCTAAGGGTTTCGAATAAAGGATTGCACACCTACAATACTTGTTCCCTTTATTTCAAAGGTGTGGCAATGGCCAAATAAGGCAATAGATAATAAAATACTTGACAGAATGAGTACTGTATCTGTTTTAACTATAGGGAGCCCTGAAGATCCTACTTTCGATAACTTCTTCAGTATCTCTCCCTCCTGCGCTAGAAACAGCTTTGAGCTCCTGCCTGTCTTACGCTTCTCCTGTTCCAGTCATGCTGTCCCTGTCCTTAAAGATCTCTCTTAAAAACAGCTTTGTGTGATTAGGGATTCACTTCCCACCCAGGGCCTGTCCGTCTGGATCTCTCTCGTAGGTCTATAGCTTTGCTTTGCGAAATTCAGGCTGTTAATGAATTGCCAATAGAGAGTGGAGAGAGATCAGATCAAGTGGAAATTTAAGCACCTCAGGGTGCTTCCAAATGCTCTCTAGACATCCTAGGGACTTCTGTAATCTTTACTGCTTGAAGCCAGAAGCCAGTATATGGTAATTTGTGCCTGTAGGTAAAAGAGTACACCTATTCTCTTTCTCTCTCTCTCTCTCTTTCTCTCTCTCTCTCTCTCTCTCTCTCACACACACACACACACACACACACACACACACACACACACATGCATACATGCAACATAAGCCCTAATCTTAGGAATTATGGTCCTAGTCAAATAAATTATGGTTCCTTTCCTACACAAACTGATTCATTTGGTGGAAAGAGCCAGTCCAGCACATATCACTGGGCACACTAACCCACATGACAACTCCACCTAAATATAATAACTGTGTCCTTGTAATCTGGGGTCAGTGAGGCCTGAGAAGTGGTAAGCTTTCCTTTTACTTGTTTTTCATGGTTGAGTTCCATTGACATATCATGCACAGCTGAAAGCTGAGAATGGGGAGGGAAGATGAAAAAGATCTTTTACAAAGTATGAAGCTACAAGCACTGCATTTTTTCTTTTCCTAAAGACAGTTAACCAGAAAAATCACCAAGAATTTGAAAATGTTTCCACTGGAGGACTGAGAATATATCCCCCACCAATGAGAATACTAGTGTTATCATTTACCAATGACTCCCTCACTGTATCTCCTCTTTAAATGCCAATTTGCAATAATGTTTATAATATGAATAGAGATCCAGGCCATGGTGCCACTCATAAGCTGCCCTTTGTATATGAAGATGGCATGACTCCTCATCAGTAACATATATTCTCTAAGACTTTGGTACAATAGTAGATGTAGTTGATAGGGCTCTTTCTACACCCCACCTATACTATTCATTGTGAAACTAGGTTGTCAGAGTTAGGAATACAAGTCTGGGATCACGGAACACAAGGAGGCTAATCAGTGTATCCATAAATCACATCCATTTCCTCGTGCTTATTGGCCCCTATGGATCCATCTAGTCAAAGGTAATTTCTAGCATCTCCCTCTGAAGACACCCCCTGGGCCTAAATTGGTACAGTCTTTCTGAAAAGCAATTTGGCAACATGTATTAACAATCTCAAAAAATAGGATGTTCTTCAACCCAGTAATAGCATCACGAGGAATGTCTTAAAAGATGGGTCATAGATATGGACATATATTTGTTTATATACAATGGGGTTTATGCCAATGTTATGTTATGAAATGTATATATGAAAGTGAAAAATTAAAAACCATCTAAAAATGAAGCAATGAAAAAGTATTAAATAAATAAATGTTTGCATATCTTCATGATGGAATATAATGTATTCACCAAGACATTCTAAATTTTCATAGAAAAATGCTCACTGTATCAAGTTTTGTTAAAACTTGATACTATATACAACTTGATACTATATACAACAACTATATACAAAGTTGACATAAAGTTTAATCCTAATTATAATTACCTATCAGTGAATGATCAATTGAAACTAATATATTAAAAGTTAACGATAAAATGATTAAACAGAAGTAGATGAAAATGCTGACAGTAAATAGGAATACAGGTGATTTTTCTTTATTTATTTATCTTAAAGATTTATTTGAGAGCATGTGCCCACATATGCATGTGGTGGGGGGGGAGCAGGGAAGGACAGAGGGAGAAGGAAAGAATCAAGCAGATTCCCCACAGAATGGGGAGCTTCATGTGGGGCTCCACCTCATGACCCTGAGACCATGAACTGAGCTGAAATCAGAAATGGAATGCTCCAAGGACTGAGCCACCCAGGTGCCCCAGGAATATAGGTGGTTTTTAAATTTTATTTTTTTTATGTTTCTGTAAATTTCTACAATGAATAAATTACTTTTATACTAAGAAAAGATAGCTGTAAACATTATTTTTAATATTATTTCACAATGGTTTAGAATAAGAGTATTTGAAAGTTAAATATCACTTTAAATAAGCCAAGCACAATAGTAGTAACTAAAACTAAATAGTGCATAAGAATATTCATAACTTGTTAAGAGGGATCACTTCTCTCATTGAGGCCAAGTCAAAACACTCAATGGGTTAGGGGTGTCTGGGTGGCTCTGTTGGTTAAGCATCTGCCTTGGGCTCAGGTCATGATCCCAGGGTCCTGGGATAGAGTCCTGCAACGGGCTCCCTGCTCAGCGGAGAGCCTGCTTATCTCTCTCCTTTTGCCTCTCCCCCTGCTCCCTGCTCCCTGCTCCCACTCTCTCTCTCTCTCAAATAAATGAATAAAATCTTTAAAAAAAACAGAAAACAAAAAACCTCAATGTGTTAAAGTCAAGTCTTCCATGAGGTCTGTAGAGTATGCCGTGGGCATACAAAAAAGAGAAGAATGTTTTTAGAGTAAATATTCCCAATGGCATCTTTTCTGGATAAGAAAAAATACATATTTTAGCAAAGAGATAGAAAACAAAGGAGTTTCAGAAAGTCTCATGTCCAGGAAACTAAACACAAGTCAGTAGAGCAGCCATTGCCTAGCAACCTAATGAGGGTTTCATAAAGGTGGCATTTAAGTCCATAGGTCATCAGCATCAGCAAACACAAATTTGAAATGGAAGCTTTCTGCCAATTATTACAACAAACTTTCGAAGACCTGTCAAATAATCCTTCTTTAGAAGGAAAGCTTCTAAGATTACTGCCTGGCTGGACAAGGGTTTTTGTTTTTGTTTCAAATTCTCTTAGACCAGGGTTTCCCAAATTTTCTTATTTGTAAGTATCACCTGGGGTACTTATAAAATATGTGTATTTCCTTAGAGATTCAGCAGGTCCAGGATGGGTCCAAGTACTCCCCAATTTTACCACGGGCCCTCGATGATTCTTCTGACCAGCAAATTTGAGAACTATTACTATAAACTTCCATTTCCCTCCTAGCACCTCTTGCTCATTCTAATAACGTTCTGTCCTTACCTGTTCGCTGACTTGTTTAATGTCTGCATCTATCACCAAGCAGTAAATTCCATGAGAACAGGGGTGCTGTGTACTCATCCCTGCACCTCCAACAATCAGTATGGTATCTGGCATACATGAGTAGGAGCTCAGTAGATATTTCTTGAATCAATCAATCGACGAATCAAAATGTACTTTGTTGTATCAAATAAGAGCCCGATTAAAGTCTCAGTAGTCCTCAGGATTGTAGAAAAACCCCTGCCCCTGGAAAGCACAAGGGAAATACAGAATGCATGACACTCTGTCAGGGACCTTTTTTTACCTGAAGGAGAGTGTCCACGCAAAACTAGAAGAATATTGCCAAAGAGGACACACTGACTACCAGGCACTTTAAGACATCAAATTCTTAAAGAAAACAAATATCCTCTCCATTTCTCCCAATCTGTCTAGATAATATCTATTACTTAGGCAAGCGTATTGCATGCTGACCTGATGGGGGGGGAACATTAGCAACAACATCACAAGACTTAACTCCCTGGCTCCTTTGAGATTACTCCAGGGAAAGGTGATTGCCAAGCAGGTCAGGGGTCCCTCTTTCTCCTAATATTTAGGCTCACCAATTTCTGTAAGGCTAAAGAATGTTCTATAGAAATCTGGGGTCTGCAAACTCTCCCTTTAGGACAAAACTACTCTCTAGTTTTTAAAAGATTAAATTCCATATTAACTGGATGAAACAGGGCAGCTGTGTAGATACATAGTAAACCTTTGCATACCCAAGCATTCATTGAACAGGGATTTCTAAAATGTGCACTGAATCAATGTGTCAGGACAAAACTAACTCTGGCAGGTGAAATACAGGGAGCTTTCCAGTTGTAGCCTATCTACTGCACAACCACAGCTACACTTCCATGGAGATGCTCCCCACCCTGCCCTCACTTCGGGCAATCCTATCTATAGAAGCTTATTAACCACTGTGACCTGGGCTTCAGATGCTGGGTCACTGTGGCTCTGTTCTTGACTCTTGGCTAAGCCTTCCTCCACCACTCAAACTCAAACCCATCAAAAAGGCCCCGATTAGGGACAACAAATGAATTGCCTATGGACCAGATCTAACCAGCCACCTGTTTTTGTAATTAAAGTTTTATTGGAAGACAGTCATGCCCATTCATTTGTATATGGTCTAAAGCTGAGTTTAGCATCACAACAGGCTAGAGTAATTGTGACGGAGATCATTGACACACAAAGCCTTAAATATCCACTGTCTGGCCCCCTCAGAGGGAAAGTTTGCCTATTCCTGGCCTAGATGCATAGGGCCAGATAAAAATAATTATTGCAATAAAAATCTTAATGTGGCATTTACCATATGCTAGGTAGTATTCTAAGGTCTTTGCATATATTAATTTATTTAGACCTCCCTACAATTTTATGAGGAAACTAAGGCACAAAGAGGTTAAGATAACACAGCTAATAAGGGCCAGCCTACATAGGAGAGGTATTATAACATAAATAGGTTATCATTAGGTTCTAAAGCTGATGAACAAAATCATAATTTAGAGGCTCGAGTAAAGCAGTAAACTATTGACGGTAAAGGTTATAAGAACAATGTGGTCATAGAAGCAGGTTATTACTAATAACCACGTTCAGATCACTTCCAAATTCTTTTACATATGAAACTAAATGAAAAAGTATGTTTAAGAAAATAAAATAGAAGTTACCTAAAACAATTCTTTTTTTTTTTTTTTTTTTAAGTATTTCTGGGACATCTGGGTGGCTCAGTTGGTTAAGCATCTACTTTGGCTCAGGTCATGACCCCAGCATCCTGGAATCAAGTCCCACATTTGGCTCCTTGCTCTGCAGGGAGCCTGCTTCTCCCTCAGCCTCTGCCTGCCACTCTGCCTGCCTGTGCTGTCTCTTTCTCTCTGACAAATAAATAAATAAAATCTTAAAAAAAAAAAAAAATTCTACCAGAGCTTCTACATTTAAATTGTAATTTCTGCTTCAAGATAGTCACCTTGGAATACTCCTCCTTTATGCAAAGTAATTCTAAATGGTCTTGAAATTTATATTTGAAAATTATCTTCTGAATCAGTTTACTCACATAAGAAACCCAATGTTTTTAATTTATGGTTCCATAGTTATAAAGTTTATTTTAGTCCCAACTAGTATTATGGTTACTATTTAGTTTTATGGTCCATGTTATTCACCAGATGTGGCCCCTAGCAACATTTGCCTTCTTTAGAAAAGTAAATTCACTACGAAATAATTCTAAGGATAAAGATTTTCCACACCCTTATTTAAATAGTTCACTACTACACACCAGAACCTGGTACATAGTAACGGTTCAAAAATAATCATTGAACAAATGAGTGACTTTCTCAAAAAGAAGTTTCAAAAATGTTTTAGGAAATGACAGCCCTGTTGGAAAATCTCTTTGGGCAATTGCTTAGGGGAAACAAACAAACACACACAAACAAAAAAACATACATTTGGTTCATCAAATTTCTTTGATTCAGCTATTCAACAAATACTCATTGAGAGCCAGGAGTAGCTACATAATACTATGTGGGACCCAGTGCAAAATGAAAGGCAAAATCCCTTGTTCAAAAAGCAGCAAACAATAGTGTTTTCCTTTTTTCTGGGGCCTCCTTCTCAACCTGTCATTGTGTTTTTTATTTGCTACTCAGCATTGTGTTCCTTTGGACGAGTAGGGACTCACAGAGAGTGCTGGACTCACAGGCAATATGACTCTGTGCTTGACTCCATATGTGGACACAAGAATCTAACCAACCCTTCCAGGTTCCTGCACCAAAGTGGGTGTGGCGGAGGGGAATGGGAGAGGAAAGGCAGCAGTGGTCACTGGATGGAGCAGGGAGCATCCCATGAGGGGGGACCAGGGTTCCAAGCCTCTGGTGTATGCTCCATTGTTCCACTGGACTTCACTTACAAAACATAAGCCCAAAGACAAATGATTAAAAAGTTCAAGGGATGCCTGGCTGACTCAGTCAGTGGAGGGTAGGACCTTAATCTCCAGGTTGTGGGTTTGAGCCCCATCTTGGGTGTAGAGATTACCTAAAAATAAAATCTTTAGGGATGCCTGGGAGGCTTAGTCAGTTAAGTGTTTGATTCTTGATTTCAGCTCAGGTCATGATCTCATGGTTGTGAGATCGAGCCCCCCATCCTCTATTGCCCATGGGCTCCGAGCTGGGTGTGGAGCCTGCTTAAGACTCTCTCTCTCCTCTCCCTTTGCTTCTCCCTCCCTCAAGTACCTGCCTGCATGCACACGCACATACAGGCACTGTTCATCTAAAATTAAACAAAACAAAATAAAATCTTAAAAAAAAAAGTTCAAGACAACAACTGACAGGTATCAAAACCAAAACTCCTTCCTAAGTGCTCATGAAGCTGGCCCTATCAAGAACCCACTCTGCGGTAGGCAGTAAATGTATGGCATGAACAAGACAAAGACGGACCTTTCTGTCTAACAGAGAACAGACAAGGAAAGAGGACATTACCCTGTCGGGTCTAATAGCATCGATGTGAGTACTGGTAGCTTCAGTCTTTGGGTCAAGAAGGAGGCCCAAATACAGAGACTGCTAAGTGAGACCTAAAGTATAGGAAGAAACTATAGAAATGATCCCTGAAAGTATAGTCTTTGAAGTATAGGAAGAATAAAAGCAAAGGTAGAGCAGTCAGAGGAAACAGCATTTGAAGATCTAGGTGTGGAGAATATGAAGCAGGCATTCCAGAAGAACCTGAAGAGATTGGCTAGAGTGGGAATACACAATTCAGGGCTGGCACGTGGGGAGTGGGGACTTTCTGAGAATAATGGGGAGCCACCCCACAGCATTAAGACAGAGGCACTTGATCAGAGCTGTGTTACGTGAAGTCACCCAAGTTACAACGGAAAGAAGAAACAGACCATGTGGGGAGAAGAGAAATTCCAAAGGGCAGGGAATTTGGTAGGGAGAGCAGTTAGGCAGGGTCAAAGGAGAAGAAGCAGAAAGCAGTTTGAAGATATGTGGGAGGCACTAGATATCCACAGGGGCTCACAAGGGGATGAGAAAGACCCAGAATACAAAGACGGATGCATCTAGAACCCATTTCAATAGCCATCTGGTAGCTGGGAACCAAAGGTATCAAACAGGCAGCAGGCTAAGCCTGCACTGACTGTGCCTCTTTGGGAGGCCTTGACCAGATCAGCCACAGACTCTTACCACTCACTTTCTAGAACTGTCACACAGCACTGAGGCCTGACACTTGTTCCAGAGCCGACAAGCGGCACTCATTCCACATCCTTCATTACAAAAGAACTTACTCTGCAAAGCAAATGCAGTAACCCTGGAGAAAATGCTATCTGAGCAATCCCATGAATGGGCCAGAGGTAAAATACAAAGGCAGATGTTTCAGCTTCTTAAAAAAATTGCAGGATATGTGCCTGTGCTTAGTCCTTAGGGCTATGTGCATGGAACAGCATCACAGGCTGGTCAGTGCTGGGAAGACGGAATCCTAACACATTCAATTTAACACATACAACTTTTTGAGTCCGTGAAGTGTCTACCAGATCATCAGAGTCCCCGGCTTGCTTGTCTGTCAGGTGCAATAAAAGTGATCAATGGCTTCAAAAGTCATGTTGCAACTACAGAGCTGATTGGCCAAGCAGTTTGGCAAGGGCTGTAGGGGCTCAAAAGGTGGTCAGATGAGCTTGCTGGGCACCATGATGTTTAGAAAACACAGCTCTTAAGATATCCTTCCTGATTTTGAGAGGTTATTATTTGAGTTGGGAAAGCCATAAGAAACCACTGAGGGCAGGACTCCTGGGTGGCTCAGTCGGTTAAGCGTCTGCCTCCGGCCCAGGTCATGATCTTGGAGTCCCGGGATCAAGTCCCATGTTGGGCTCCCTGCTCAGGGGGTAGTCTGCTTCTCCCGCTTACCCTCCCTCGTCTTGTGCTCTCTCATTCTCTCTCAAATAGATAAATAAAATCTTAAAAAAAAAAAAAAAGAAAGAAACCACTGAGGGCAGAATTTTAACACCTGCTGAATAATTTAGTGTGAAATGGAAGAGGTCTAAGATTTAATGAGAGAAGGGCTATTGGCACCATTAATTTCTCATAGGGTATCAAACCACTATTTCGTGTTGGGTTGTAATTAATTGCCCCCATGCCTTCCTTCTCTGTTGAATACCAGTAAGTTCCATGAGGACTGGGAACATGGCTTCCCCATTTTCACCTCCCTCTCGGCTTTCTATACAGTATACATAAACTATATAAAGATTTGTTAAATAGGTGAACTGCTCAACATCTTCCTCTTTGGCAAAGGGATCCTGGCTGATTTTTTTATAGACGAAGTTTGAGGCAGGGAGCGGATTCTCTTAGTTAGAACGTGAGAGGATGTTCAGGGTCAGGATGTTTCTCGTTCTAGTCTTTCCTGCGTGTACTGGAAGCCACCGAATTGCTCTTCAGCTCCCTGTGGGAGGAAAGAGTAAAGCTGTCCCTGATCACACCACAGTAATCTGAGTCAAGGATATGAAACAAGCCCTTCAGGAAGTGAGCCGATTAAATGTTATTTCCTCAGATATGAGGTTAATAAACAAAATTTAGTTAAAGAATCAAAACACTTTAGACTTTTATGTTCCCTAAAGGGGTAGAAATAGCTGAGATCCTGTGGTAAAGATAAACGAGGACCATGGGAAATTTTTCTCATTTTCCCCATCCCGGGGTCTTATCCTTCATGCTTCATGCCCAGAGTGACGTTAAAACCAAAAGAACTTTTTTCTTTCCCCTTTTGTCAGAGGGTAAATACCAGCTGGAGTTTTGCGAGCAGTGAGTAATACACCTGGCACAGGACCAAGGTAACCGCCACCTGAAAACTTTCCACTCTGCTATTATTCTCTAGCTCGGGAGTCTAAGGGTCTGACTGGGTGAACAAAGGATGCTGCCTTCATGGGCTCTCCCCCACAGGACATTTCCTACAGCTCAGACTGTCTGGTTATGTCAACTCTCACTTTCTCCTCTACGCCCCGGCCATGCCCAAATGTTTGGAGATCTCAGAATGATTTCTTCTTCTCAGCATACCTTTGGCTTCTCCCTCCCCTGGCCCCAGCTTGGAACATCCTCGGAGATGGAAACCAACCTTCATATCATAACAAGAAAAATATATTTCGGGCTGTCCATGTAGCAGAGGCTACACTGACAGGTTTCTGCACATAACCCGCGGGCTTTATCTGTAGGCTTCCAACGGTCAGTACCTGCCTCTCTGTCCCCAAGGCCATTTCCTTAAGCCCGGGGAGGCTACTCTACCTGGCACAAAGCAGGCCTCAAGCTCAGGAGAATCAATATGGCCAGCAATAGCCATAACCCACTCCAATAGCAACTGGGAACTGATACCCTGGCTTCCCGGCCCCTCAGTTGAGATAATTCTAAAGTGTATGCTTCATGGTTCACAGTGGGGCTGAGCTCCTCTCATACCTTTGATTAATAGCATTCTCCATCCTTACATCACACCCATGCTACCATACTATTTCCTGTCACTCCCACAAAGACTAGCTACTGAGTCTTTGTCTTGGGTCAGCTGCCAGGGACACCCAGACCAAGATGGTCAGCAGGTGCCTCCCCAAATTCTTAGAATGGATTCCAAAGTCAAATAGCCATAATTTTCTAATCATCCATGGGATGATGAAAACTTGATAATTTTTCTGACTGAAAAATTGGCTAAGACTGAAAGTGGCTAAACTTAAGTTCCTTCATTTGCAGCATCCATGTTCTTCAAACTTGCTTTTTCATGCTCTGAAAGTGTTCTTCTGACTGAATGACCTCTGTTGATTAAGTAGTTTAACAGAATGCATTTCCGATCAGTTTAATGTGCTTTGAAGGTTACGGTACAAGCCTCTGAATCATGATTCACAGGTGTTTTCCGGAACTCTTTCTGATGTACCAAGTGACCTTAGCCATTTTAATCCCTATGTTCAACCAGAATGTGCTGTTTTGTGAAATCATAGTCCGTACCTGGTACAACAGATGTTTTAGTTTTTAGACTTAATTATTTTTCACGATTCTTTATTTTCCCTTTTCCCCAAATACTGATTTATTATTTTTCTTCTCTTCCCTTTTTACTCACATATCTCCCTCCTGTTACTGTTTTTTTTTTTTTATGACAAAATGGTGCAATTGTAGATAATATGTGTACAGTGGATGCTACGTGCCCAACAGGTCCCTCTCGGATCAAGGGATATTGGCTGCTAATGGCTCACAACTCAGTTCCTCTTTAGGAACTGTCCTGAACTGAAGGTTATACTCCTCCCTGGGGACAACCAGCTTCCAAAAACGCTCAGACCATTTGTCTCAGTTTGGAATAACTCTGAAGAATCATTCCAGCTCCAAAGCTCTGTGTAGGATCAACTGAAGCCTCTTTGCATTTACATTGTGGTTCACCTTCTCCTCTTGCTTTTCCTTCTGCTTTTCTTGCTCTTTGCAAGTGCTGTTCTCCAGAGCACCCCACAATCAGACTTCTGTCCAAAAATGTAAGAATCACAGGAGTCTGTTTCCCAGGAACCTGGACTCTGACACTTCCAAACAAAATTAGAAGGTCAAGAGGGGTAAAAATGTGTTCATTTTAGGTTACTATCATTTGTGTACTCTGCCTGGGTTATATATAGGTTTGTGTCACAAAAACTTACAAGGTGCAGTATATATTTGTAATGCTGCTATTTGAAATATATAGAAAAATAAAATGTGTAGATCTGGTTGAACCCTAGAAAACAAATGTAATAGCACCTGACATATGAAAGGAGCTCAACAAATATTTCCTGAAACTTTCACTTGGCTTTCTTGCAATAAAGTGATTAATACTTGTTTCATAATTCAGTGCTTCAAAGACTGTGTATTTTTAATTGTAAATAACTGTGTGTTTAATAAAAGTGTTCACATTTTGGGGTGCCAGGCTGGTTCAGCTGGTAGAGCATGAAACTTTTTTTTCTTTTAAGTTTTTATTTATTTATTCGTCAGAGAGAGAGAGAGAGATAGATCACGTGCATAAGTAGAGGGAGCGTCCAGCAGGAGAGCAGGCTTCCCACTGAGCAAGGAGCCTGATACAGGACTTGATCCCAGGACCCTGGGATCCTGACCTGAGCTGAAGGCAGATGCTTAACAGACTGAGCCACCCAGGCATCCCAAGCATGTGACTCTTGATCTTTGGGTTGTGAGTTTGAGCCCCATATTAAATGTAGAGATCACTTTAAAAAAAATTTTAAATTTTAAAAAAAATTATTAATGTTTAAATTTTATTTATTTTTAAAATTTTTTATTTAAATTCAATTTAATTAATATATAGTGTATTATTGGTTTCAGGGGTAGAATTTGGTGATTCATCAGTTGCGTATAATACCCAGTGCCCAACACATCACATGCCCTCCTTAATGTCTATCACCCAGTTACCCTCCCCATCACCCCTCTCCCTTTTAGCAACCTTCAGTTTGTTTCCTATGGTTAAGAGTCTCTTATAGTTTGTCTCCCTATCTGATTTTATCTTATTTTTCCTTCCCTTTCTCTTTGTTCATCTGTTTTGTTTCTTCAGTTGCACATATGAGTGAAAGCATATGGTATCTATCTTTCTCTGACTGACTTTTTAAAATTTAATTTTTTATAAGGTTTTATTTATTTATTTGGCGGACAGAGATCACAAGTAGGCAGAAAGGCAAGCAGAGAGAGAGGAGGAAGCAGATTCCCTGCTGAGCAGAGAGCCTGACTCCGGACTCCATCCCAGGACCCTGAGATCATGATCCGAGCCGAAGGCAGAGGCTTAACCCACTGAGCCACCCAGGCGCCCGCTGACTTTTTTTTTAAACAAAATTTTTAAAAAGATTTATTTATTTATTTGATGGAAAAAGAGAGAGAGAGAGCACAAGCAGGGGGAGTGGCAGGCAGAGGGAGAGGGAGAAGCAGGCTCCCTGCAGAGCAAGGAACCCAATGCAGGACTCGATCCCAAGACCCCTGGATCATGACCTGAGCCAAAGGCAGTCACTTAACCAACTGAGCTGCCCAGGCACCCTCTGACTGACTTATTTCACTTAGCATAATATCCTCTAGTTCCAACCATGTTATTGCAAATGGCAAGATTTCATTCTTTTTGATGCCTGAGTAATATTATACACACACACACACACACACACACACAATGGAATATATATATATATATATATATATATATATATATATATACACACTACATCTTTATCCATTCATCTGCAAATGGACATTTGGGCTTTTCTCATAGTTTGGCTATTGTGGACATTGCTGCTATAAACATTGGGGTGCATGTCCCCCTTAGAATCACTATAAAATATTCACATTTTAATCTATATACAGGTAAATAAAACAATTTAAGATAAATTATTTCTTGGGGCACCTGGCTGACTCAGTCAATAAAACATGTTACTCTTGATCTTGGGATTGTAAGTTTGAGCCCCATGTTGGGTGTAGAAATTACTTAAAAATAAAATCTTATAAATAATAAATAAATAAATAAAATTATTTCCTTAACTGCAGAATAAGGTCGCTTGTGCTCCCTGGCTTGCTGTTCTCACTATACATACATTTAATTTATGACAATTGAAAAGATAGATGGAATGTAAACAATGTTCATTTCGTTGAGTAAGAATTTCAAAACTTAGCATACCTAAAAATAATCCATCATTGTTCCTAATGGTCAGCCTTCCTCTCACCATCATCATGGTGGAAATAATTCAGATATCCCGAACTCCTGAGGCTCTCCTCCATTAATCACAATGCAACATCTTCTCCTCACCTACCTCCCATATCACCCCCATTCTCATTCTTGGGAGATTTATGAAAGTCTTTTCTGGCAACTTTTTCCCAACTCAGTCATATTTGAGGACGGGGTTGGTGAGGGACAAGTTGTAAAGAGGAAATTTTGCTACTGATAAATTAATTAATTAAAACAAAAAAAAATAGGAAGTAAGGCAATGACCAACTAAAAATGAGAACCAGAAGGAGGAAAAGGTAAAAGGGTTATGCTTCTGAAATGGTGTTTCCTGTGAGTTTGCTGAAGGCACATCTGATGGTGTTGCTTCCTTTAATTGTAGTCCCTCAATTGTGAGCCGCTCAAATCCCTTGTTAGTTAGGGTCATACTAGCAGCTATAATAAATAAACCTCAAAATATATAATGCTCATGCCTCATAAAAGCTTATTTCTTGCTCACCTAAACTGTTTTTAGGTGGTGGGTGGCTCTGGGCATGCTCAGGCCCCTTCGTATTGTGTTTTGTTTTACTAGGTAGCTCCCTCCTCCCCCAAGGCCTCACCATCATCAACATCCAATCAGTAAAGGAAGAAACAGAGCAAGGAGGAGACTTCTGTGTTTCCTAAAAGGCTTGGTTCAACTATGGCACAAACGATTTCCTACACACATTCTGTTGGTGAGAATTCATGACCACGACAAACTATGAAGAAACCTGGGTAATATGGTCTGATTGTATGCTCAGGAGGTTGGCGGGGTGGGGGTGGGGGTGGTGCCCATTTTTGCTGAACAGCTAACTTACCCAGACACAGAGCCCTTGTGCAGCTTAAAAAAGATAAGCGAATACCAAAATTCTCAAACCGTCTGGGGGGGATCTTAAACGTGCCACCTGGCTGACTCTTAGAGCCAGGCAATGGAAGTCCACCTTCTTCAGCTCTCCTTGGGCCCCCTAATACCTAACATCTCATAATAATTCCAATTTTTCAGTAATAGTTGTACCTATACACCCAAACAGGCCCCACAGTAAAGCACTCTGTCTCTCCGAGACAGGGTAGATGGCCTCTTAGGAACTGATTGAAGAATTAAGCCTGTCTTTCCTCCCTCCCCCTTCCCTTTCTAATGAAGCAGTCACATTGTTTGGGAAGGTTTCTGAGATCATTATCTGGATGCCTCATCATTCTGACACCACTACTCTGGGCACTAGAATTTCAATCACCAAGTCCTGTGAAACTTAACCAGTTCCTTTTCTGAGCATCTTGCCAACAAACAGAATCAAGTTTTTTCATAAAATGACAGTTACAAAAAAAATATCATTTTTTCTCTTGACCCACCATAGGAGAAAACAGTGAAACTTTCATTTCAATATTCAAACCAGAGATCAGAATTTTATTTGAAGAAGATGACAACTTTGTGGCTAATGGTATTCTTTTTGTACTTACTCACTCTTCCAGATGAACAACCAAGAATAATTGGTCATTCTGAAGATGGCTTCACAAGAGAACAGCTTACAACCCATATTGTATTTTTTTTTTTTTTTTTTTTTTTTATTTTAGAAAGGACATTCCTGAGGGAAAATATGATCAGGTTTATATGAGTCGAATGAAACTATCTGTGTAGGAGGCTTATGCTTTGTAGCATAAATGGTTAACTCAGGCATGTCTACACATAGAACAGCCAAATTATAATTAAGAACCTTCAGTGAACACCACCACACTAGATATTATCAGTGTTTACCAGTAGTGTCTGCTCATATTTACAAATCACTTTTTAATGTTCATGAAAGTATCTTACCTCAATTATTTATAACTACTCATATAGCATGGGTGGATAATCTTTTTTTTAATTACCAGTTACATCCCCTAAAGCAAAATCAACCTTGTAATTAATTTAGAGTTGTTTTTCCTTAAAGAAATATTAAGCATCAAAATCACTTTCTTTTCAGCTAAGCAAAGAAAGCAAAAAAGTACATAATTCTGAACAAAATACTTTGGGGCACCTGGGTGGCTCAGTTAGTTAAGCATCCCACTCTTGATTTCAGCTCAGGTCATGACCTCAGGGTTGTGAGGTCAAGCCCCCAAAAGGCTCTGTGCTGAGCAAGGAGCATGCTTAAGATTTTCTCTCTCTCTCTCTGTCAAAAAAAAACCATACATACATACAAAATTTAAAAATACTTTAAAGTATATTTTATTTCTATATTGTAGCCGGGTAAGAGGAAAGGGAATGAGGAAGAGGTGAAGGAAGAGGTGAAGGGAAGGGTGAGAAATGGAGACAGAGACAGGTGAGTAGACATAAAAAAAGAAAGGAAAGTTTTAATAAAAAAAGGGAAATGAGGGGAGAAAGACAGAGAAGAGAATGAGAATGAAAAGTGAAGGGAAAAAGGAGTAAGAGAATGTTTTCTTGAAAGGAATGGGGGACATTTGGACAAAGGAAAGGACAGAACCTACCTAGGAGGGAAAAGAATTGGGGAAAGTTTTCTCCCATATGATAGCCATTATGATGAGAGCAACTCAAGGTTGAATGAAATCAAGTCCAAGGTAGGTCTAGCTGTGGGTGTTAGTTTCTTACAATAGACTTTACGAAGGGCCACATCTCTCTCATCAGAAAGATACTCTTACTTAAGTGATTTTTCAGAATTTGCTTTCTTTATGAATATCAGATTCTTTAAAAAATTGAAAAATTTACTTTAAACTAAGATCTATACCCAACATGGGGCTTGAACTCATGACCCCAAGATCAAAAGTCACATGCTCTGATGACTGAGCCAGCCGGGCACCCCATAGATTCTTTTAATTGACATATAAATTTATGTGCCATCAAATTAGCTTTTTTAAAGTATACAGTTCAAGGCTTTTGAGAAATTTACAAGGTTATACAATCATCATCACTAATTAATTCAAGAATTTTTCATCACCCCTAAAGAAACTTCATATACATTAGTACTAATTCTGGAAACTAAAAATTTCCACTAGAAACTAAAAATCTTCTTCGTATTTTTGTTAATTTGCATATTGGGGAAATTTCATACGAATGGAATTCTGTAATATGTGGCCTTTTGTGTGTGTTGCCTTTCATTTAGCAGATGTTTAAGGTTCATTCATGTTGTAGCATTGATATTACTTCATTCCTTTTTATAGGGAGACAATATCCCATTGCATGGGTCTATCACATCTCTTTATCCATTTATCAGTTGATGGACATTTGAATTGTTTCCAATTCTTAGCTATTATGATAATGTTGCTCTGAACATTTTTGTGCAAGTTTTTTGTGAATCATCTGTTTTCAATTTTCTTGAGTATATGCCTGGGAGTGAAATTACTACGTGACATAGTAATGCGACAGTTAACCTTTTGAGAAATTACCAAACTGTTTTCCAAAGTAGCTGCACCATTTTATTCAAACCAGCAGTCTGTAAGTGTTCCAAATTCTCCACGACCTCACCAGCACTTGCTAAGGTCCAACTTTTTGAGTATAGTCATCCTGGTGGGTGTGAAGTAGTTCTCATTGTGGTGCTGATTTGCATTTCTCTAATGACTAATGAGTTGAGCATCTTTTCATGTGCTTAATGGTCATTTGTATATCTTTGAAGAAATTTCTAAAACAACACTTGCTCACTTTTTTAATTAGGTTGTCTTTTTTTTTTCATTTTATTTTATTTTATTTTATTTTATTTTTATTTTTTATAAACATATTTTATTTTTTTCCTCAGGGGTACAGGTCTGTGAATCTCCAGGTTTACACACTTCACAGCACTCACCATAGCACATACCCTACCCAATGTCCATAACCCCACCCCTCCTCTCCCAACCCCCCTCCCCCCAGCAACCCTCAGTTTGTTTTGTGAGATTAAGAGTCACTTATGGTTTGTCTCCCTCCCAATCCCGACTTGTTTCATTTACTCTTCTCCTACCCCATTAATCCCCCATGTTGCATCTCCTCTCCCTCATATCAGGGAGATCATATGATAGTTGTCTTTCTCTGATTGACTTATTTCGCTAAGCATGATACCCTCTAGTTCCATCCACATTGTCGCAAATGGCAAGATTTCATTTATTTTGATGTAGGTTGTCTTTTTATGATTGAGTTGTAAGTGTTCTTCAAATATTTTGGTTACCAGATCCTTGTCAGATATATGAATTGCAAATATTTTCTCCCATTCTGTGCATTGTCTTTTCACTTCCTGATACATAAAAGTTTTTAATTTTTATTAAGTCCACTTTATTCATGTTTTCTTTGTTGGATTATGCTTTATGTGTCATATCTAAGAAACCATTGCCTAATCCAAGGTCATGAAGACTTACACCTATGCTTCCTCTAAGAGTTTTATAGATTTAGCTCTTACACTTAGGTCTCTCATCTATTTTGAGTTAATTTTTGTATATGATATGGGGTAGAGGACCACAATCATTCTTTCGCATGTGGATATCAGTTGATCTAGCACCATTTGTTGAACTGGACTATTCTTTCCGCATTGACTTTTTTTTTGGCACTGTAGAAACTTAATCATTTAATCTAGCTTATCTCATTTGTTGACAATTGTTCATGGTATTCCCTTATAATCTTTTTTATTTCTGTACAATTGGTTATAACATCACCTCTTTCATTCTTGGGTTCAGTACTCTGAGTCCTCTCCCATTTTTTTTGGCGTCAGTCTAGCTAAATTTTTAAAATTTTGTTGATGCTTTCAATAAACCAAATTTTGGGTTTTTAAAATCTTCTCCATTATTCTTCTATTCTCGATTTCACTTATTTCTGCTGTAATCTTTATCATTTATCTCCTTCTGCTTGCTGTGGGTTTAGATTATCCTTCTTTTTCTGGTTTCTTAAGGTAGAAGTGTAGGTTATTGATTTAATAGCTTTACTCTTTTTTAATATAAGTATTTAAACCTATAAGCTTTCCTCTAAGCATACCATAAATCATGGTATGCTGTATTTTTTTTTCATTCATTTAAAATTATTCCTAATTTCCCATTGATTTCTCCTCTTAGGCATTATTTAAGAGAGTATTAACTTCTAACACACTAATTTATAAATGGGAATTTCCAAAATTCCTTCTGTTATTGACTTCTAATTTAATTTCACTATATTCAGGAAACATACTTTGTATAATTTTAACCTTTTCAAATGTTCTGAGACCTCTTTTATTACTTAATATATGGGTCTATCCTGGAGAATATTCCATGTTCACTTGAGAAGAATGTGTTTTTAGCATTTTTGGGAGTGTTCTATAAATGTCTGTAATGTCAAGATGGTTTACAGTATTGTTTAAATCATCTCTTTCGGGGCACCTGGGTGGCTCAGTGGGTTAAAACCTCTGCCTTCGGCTCAGGTCATGATCCCAGGGTTCTAGGATCGAGCCCCACATCACATTGGGCTCTCTGCCCAGCAGGGAGCCTGCTTCCCCCTCTCTCTCTCTGCCCGCCTCTGTCTACTTGTGATTTCTGTCTGTCAAATACATAAATAAAATCTTTTTTAAAAAAATCATCTCTTTCTATGGTGATCTTCTGTCCAGTTTTTCTAACAGTTTTTCAAGGTGGGATTTTGATGTCTCCCATTATTACTGTTGAATTTTCTATTTCTTGCTTAAATTCTTACTTTCTTGCTTCATGAATCTGGGGACTCTCTTCTTAGGTATATATAACATTGAACATTTTGGTGCAAGTTTCTAAGTTTCTATATAAGTTTCTAATTATTATAACTTCTTGATGCATTGACCCTTTTATCATTATAAAATGCCTTTTTTTTGTCTCTAGTAACAATTTCATCTTAGAGTCTATTTTGTCTGATATTAATGTAACAACTTTAGCTTTCTTTTGGTTACTCTTTGAATGGTATATCTCTCTTTATCATTTTACTTTTATCTTATTTGTATCTTCAATCTAAAGTTTGTTGCTTGTAAACAGAATATACTTGGAGCATTTTTAAAAATCTATTCTACTTGGGTCCTGGATGGCTCAGTGGGATAAGGGTCCAACTTTTGATTTCAGCTCAGGTCATGATCTCAGGGTCCTGAGACTGAGCCCTCCATCAGGCTCTGTGCTGAGCATGGAGCTTGTTTAGGATTCTCTCCCACTCTCCCCCACTGCCACCCCCTCCACGCCTACATACACACTATCTCTCTTTTTTAAAAAATCCATTCTATATAATTGGAGTGTTTAACCATTCACATTTAAAGTAATTAATGTTAAGGTGGGATTTACATTTGCTATTTTGCCATTTGTTTTCTAAACGTCTTATATCTTTTTTATTTCTCTTACTCTGTCACTGCCTTTTTTGTGTTAATGTCAGGTTTTTCCACTAGTAGTAATGCTAGTCTTGATCATTGACAAAAGAAATATCAACTATTTTGAGGTCACTCAAGTGACTTTAAAATCTCATTTGCAGTATTGATTGTTCTTCACGATTCCAATAAAACTAAATCATGAGAAAGATTCCATCTCATTGTTTAGAGTTTAGTCATTGCTTACTTGAAAAAATCAACATACTATTAATAATAAAATATTTTTGAAAAGTTTTACTTTGTCTCTTAAATCCTTTCATTGTTCATTCACACACGAGCCAACTTTAAGCAATGATTTAGGCATGGGAAAACAACAGAGAATGAGATAGACAAGGTCCCTGTCCTCATGAAGCTTGAGCTAGTGGGAGAGATAGTCAATGCATAAGTGAATAAGTATATTCTAAAAGATATAGAGAGATAAGGGCTAGGAAAAAATAAGGTAGGGGAAAGACACAGAGATACATAATAAAAGGGCTATTTTGGGTTGGAGGAAACTGAGAAGTGCTCTCTGAGGAAGTAACATTTTAGCAGATACCTATACAAAAAGAGAGCTCAAGTCATAAGATCTGCTAGGGTACTATCTGAGATGGAAAAAACAGCAAATGCAAAGATCATCAGGCAGAAGTGTGCTTGGCATGGTTGTGGAGCCACAAAGATTCCCATGTGTTGCAGAGGAATAAGTGAGGGAAAACTGGTGAGAAATGAAGCAGGAGAGACAGCCAGTGATTATATATGCATGATCTTTAGGCCTTATTCTAAGCCAGTAGAGGATTATAAACAAGAGAATGACATTGTTAGTTTTATATTTTAAATGGATCACTCTGGCTTCTGCACGGAGAATAAGCTGTAGGAGGGCATGTATGGAATTTGTAAGACCACTGAGGTGGACACATGTTAAGTTGACCTCTAATGAATCATGCTCTTGTATGGGAATCTCCCCTGAATGTAGGCAGAAACTATGACTTGTTTCTCATGAACAAAATATGGCAAATATGATGCCACTCTCTTGATTATGTTACTTTACATAAGACTTCATCTTGGCAGACTGGAATGTGAGAAATTCTCTTGATTATATTTAGGAAGCAAACTACCTACGGCCTATGGAGGGGGGGGGCTTGTGTCAGAAAACTATGAGAGACCTCTAGAACCTATAGGCAGTCCCCTACCAGGAGCCAGTAAGAAGCCAGCCCTCAGTTCTACAACCACAAGGAACTGAATTTTGCCAACAATGCGTGAAGCTGGAGGTGGATTCTTCCTTAGTCGAAACTCTGAATGAGAATGCAACCAACACCTTGATTACAGACTGTTGGGCCCTGAACAGAGCATCCGATTAAGCTATTTCCAGACTCCTGACCCACGGAAATTGTGAGATACAACTGTGTGTGGTTTTAAGCCACTCAGTTTGTGGTAATTTGTTACACAGCAACTGAAAACTAACACAACAAACTAAGATGTTTTTGTAGTAGTCTGGGCAAGAGATGATGATGACCTGGACCTGGCTAGTGGTCATGGAAACAGGGAGAAGTGGTCTGATTTGACATGTGTTTTGAATATAGAGTCTATACATTGCACCAACAACATTTGACAATAGCTTGGATATGTCATGTGTGAGAAAGAGAAATCGAAAATGATTACAAAAATGGCTCCAAAACTACAAATACCCAGCTTATAAATATAATCTGGTCAATCCCTGTTTACCTGCTGTAGCACCTCTTCCAGGAATGCACTTGACCCTTTCCTAAGCCAGGCTTATTCTACCCATACTTCAAGGTTTAACTGAAATATTTCCCTTCAGTGAAACCTCTATCAGGCAAGATAGTTGCTTAATTTTTTGTTCCCTTAGTCAGTTTGGGCTGCTATAACAGAATTCCGTAGACTGGGTGATTTATAAACAACAGAAATTTATTTCTCACAGTTCTAGAGGCTCAGAACTCTAAGGTCAAGGCACTGGCAGATGTGGTGTCTGGTTCATAGATAGTTGTCTTCCTGCTATGTCCTCACATGGGAGAAGGAACAGGGAAGCTCTGTAGGGCCCCTTTTTAAATAAGGCACTAATTCCATTCATGAAGACTCCACCTTCATAACTTAATCACTTCCCCAAACACCCCACATCCAAATATCAAATCCCCATTGGGGGATTAGATTTCAACATATAAATTTTGGGGGACACAAATATTCAGTCTCCGGCACTCTCCTAGAACATTGCTCAAAAAGATCTACTCTTTTTCATGAACTGTATTTTATGTTTATACCTCAATCTCTTACATAAGGCAGATATCTCATTTTTCATCTTTATATTCTGAAAGCCTAGAACAGAGTCAGGGACATCTAGGAAATATTCACAAGTTTGATGAATGAATAATAGCAGTTATTTGTGAACCATGTGAAATCATCAGATTAATTGTATTTTGTTGGATTCTGTCCTCTCATATCAACATAGCTCTTCTCACTATATGATCAATTAAAGCAGAAAATATATGAACTCAGATACTACCTGTGTAATAAATGATTGCAGTGTGATTATTTGACAGTGTTAACTCCATTAATAATATTACTTTTTATATTATATATACAGTGTCTATATGCATTCATGTGCTTGTTCATGTATGTGTGTGTGAGAGAGGAAGAGATGGAGACAGAGAAAACGGAGTCTGTAAGCTGAAAAAATTTTTAAATCCAATTTGAAGTTCACATACCTTCTTCATTTATTTTTTTCTACCCTTGTAAAAGGATGAAAGTAAGTTTGTGAAAAGACTTTGAGACTGATATTCCAACTACTTAAGAATGTGGGAACTGGATAAGATAGATGCTAGGTCCCTTTAAAAAAGGAAAGGAATGTTCCAATATAAAAAATACAGTATTCATAGGCTACAGTTTGTTCAAACACACCGGGGTGAATTTCCAGGCTTCAATCCAATTGTATGATGCAGTCAGAAGCCCTGTGCCTGCTCAAAGAAATGTCTCAGATCAAAGACTTTGAAACCTTTTAGGATCTTTAACTCTCCCATGCACAGCAATGTTGGCCATTTCATCTGGGACCAGAAGTTCAATACTGAAGCTGACAGACCAATGATTATAGTTTCTGTGGTTCCAGAAAACACAAACACATCCTAAGAGGACAAGTAACCTCAAAAGATTGTTGGAAGAGCCTCTCTGAGTCAATTCACCATTTGCCCTAAAGTGTTCATTTTCCTACTCTTATTCTGGAACACCCAAATTCTCCAATAAATCATAAATACATAATTACTGTCACTTGGGAAACTTTTTGGCAGCAAGACTTATGACCTGAAGCATGATGGAATTTTTGTCTCTCCAGTTAAAAATGATTCTCAAAGCATCCCATTACTCTGGTTGGAGTTATTCACAGATTGGAACCAAATCTGAAATGCCAACCCCAGAAGAAACCCAGACCTGAAAACTACTAGAAGAGTTTTCCATGGACATAATCAAGAAGCAGAACAAATCCAGGCTGTTCAAAAGGTTACTCAATCTAAACTTAGTTCTCAGACAAAGATGGAATATCAGTTGATGAAGACTGATATGTTTCTACCAGTATGGATTAAAGCCACCCAAGAGATAATACCAGGGGTGCCTGGGTGGCTCAGTGGGTTAAAGCCTCTGCCTTCGGCTTGGGTCGTGATCTCAGGGTCCTGGGATCGAGCCCCACATCGGGCTCTCTGCTCAGCGGGGAGCCTGCTTCCTCCCTTCTCTCTCTCTGCCTGTCTCTGCCTACCTATGATCTGTCAAATGAATAAATAAAATCTTTAAAAAAAAAAAAAGAGAGATAATACCAAATGATAAGTCTCAACATTTGACCTATGGTAGCTTGTAAATATTCAAACGACTATCATTGCTGAAAATGGTTAAGAACTGGAAATTTATTTTTAGAAACACATTTAGTACATTCATTAAGCCCCTCATAGTTCTCTCAGTCTCTGTTATAAAGAATGCCACTTAAATTATACATGCTTGTGAAGGGGTGTGGAGGGGAATCAGTAGGTAAAGAAATATTTGCTTTGTGGTTACAAAGCCATATTTCAGAGGCAGATAACATACACAAGATTTTCTTTTAGAGAAAATCATCTAACTTGCAGATTTAAATCAATCCAGCCAGCCAGCCAGCAATGAAAATCAGTAACCCAACATAGTCAAAACTGGTGAACTATGCTAAATTCTGCATAGAGTTTCCATAAAGATATTTATAAACAGAAAGGAGATATTTTGAAACTTTTTTTCCTGTTGATCTAGACAGGAAACCAGGCCTATACAGCACTAACACTTTATTTGCATTTAATAACTGTTAAATCTCAAATCATTATCTCTTCAAATTGCCCAGCAATTATCTTTTCTTAAAGATTTTATTTTTAACTAATTGCTACACCCAGTGTGAGGCTCAAACTCATAACCCCAAGATCAAGAGTCACATGCTCTATTGACTGAGATAGCCAGGCAACCCCCAGGATTATCACCCTGCCACATACTTTGTCCTAATGAAACTGACATATCATGACAAACTGTTTTTGTTGTTTTACTTTTAAGATAGACAGAACAGAATAATGGAAAGAGCAATGGATTTGAACACAGAAGGTATAGGTTTGAATCTTACAGTAACTGTGATACCAGGTCTCATTTTCTCATCTGTAAAATGGGAATATCTTCTTGCTTTTTGTGACATGGTGAAGTTAATGAGAATCTAATGGCTTCTATTTAAAGATGGCATATTAAACACATTCTTCCTAAAACCCAAATGCAACATTAAAACAAATAATTTTATAAGGCATAAATCTACAATGGTAGAACAGGGAAGAAAACTATAGAAACAAAATTTTTGAGACAAGAATATAGACAAGTGGTGATCAAACTGGAAAACCCAAGAAAATTGAATCTTAAGTCAACAGTGGGTAAATTTAGCTTAAGATTCATTAAAAGGGGGGTGCCTGAGTGGTTCAGTGGGTTAAAGCCTCTGCCTTCAGCTCTGGTCGTGACCCCAGGGTCCTGGGATAGAGCTCCGCATTGGGCTCTCTACCGGCGGGGAGCCTGCTTCCTCCTCTCTCTCTGCCTGGTTATGATCTCTGCCTGTCAAATTAATAAATAAAATCTTAAAAAAAAGATTCATTAAAAGGTTCAGGAATTAATGAGACCCTCTGAAGGGGTGTGTGTGTGTGTGTGTGTATAGATAATATTGAAAGAGGAGCACTGGTTTAAAGATGTTTGAAAAGCAGTTGGGTCCCTGTATCTCCTCTCCCACTCCATGTGCTTGGGCAACCTGCCCATCCCCTACCCTGACAGATGTCTGGAAGTTTATTCTCTGGGAAGAGTAAAAGCACAGTGTCTCTTCATCTGGGTAATATCAGACACAGATGAGCAACAGGGTCCATGACAAACCCAAGAAGATTAAGTGAAAGAATTCACGGCATTCTAAGACATTCCCCACTCACCCACCCAACTCTCTATGCCAGGAACATTGGCAATCAGATGTGGACTATCCTCTGAGTAAGAGACTGAAGGAGTCTTCCTTGGAGAAATTTGACCAACTTAATAGAAAAGACCTAAATATACTGAAATCAGTGGTTCTCTAATTAAGAGCATCACACACACTCAGAGCTTTCAATCAGCTTTGGAGTTTTTCATTATTAAACATGAATGGATTTACTTGTGGAGCATAAGGAATAACATGGAGAACATTAGGAGAAGGAAAGGAAAAGTGAATTAGGGAAATCAGAGGGGGAGAGAAACCATGAGAGACTGTGGACTCTGAGAAACAAACTGAAGGTTTGGAGGGGATAGGGGTGGGGAGATGGGTGAGCCTGGTGGTGGGTATTAAGGAGGTCATGTATTGCATGGAGCACTGGGTGTGGTGAAAAAATTAAATTTAAAAAGAAAACATGAATGGAAAAATCATTGACTAGCAACATCCAAGGAAAAGTTCTAATATAAGAAACACAAAAAATAAGAACAGCACATCGGGGGGAAAGCCATTCACAGGAAACACGTTATGCACAAAGTAGAAAATGTCAAATTAATATAATTAATATCCTTAGAGAAGAAAATATATTACAACCATGAAACATAAATGGATGCTATTTAAGAAAGAAAACAAAAAATTAAAAAACCTTTTGGAAAATAATAATATTAGAGCAGAAATGAAAAACCCAATATAATAGTAAAAAGCAAAATTAAGAAAAACTCCCAGAAAGTGGAACTAAAATATGAAGATGGAAAATAGAAAACAAGATATAATAAAAAGAGAGGATAAGTCACAGACATCCAACAACTAATTAACAGGAGTTGCAGAAAGAACGTAAGAAATGATGAGAGGAACTTGGCAAAGAAATCATTCAAGAATACATCCCAGAAGTAAAGGACACCAATTTCCCCATTGAGAAATCCCACCAAAAGCCAGGACAATTAATGAAAACAAACCCATGCCAAGACCTATTATTGTGAAATTTCATAATAGTGAGAGCAAACAGAAGATCCCCAAATCTTTCAGAATGTAAGAATAAGGAATATAAAAAGCTGGTTTTCAGAATGGCATTGGATTTCCCAAAGAATCCTGAAACCTAGAAGATACTGGATCAATGTCTTCAAAATTCTGAAAGAAAATAATTCCAATCTAGAATTCCGTACCCAAGCAAACTATTAATTAACTATGAAGCTAGAATATATGCATTTCTGAATATGCAAAACCTCAAATGATCTTCCTCCCATATAACTTTGCTAAGAATGCTACTTGGAGGATATGTTCCACTATAATGAGAAAGTAAAGCAAGAAAGAGGACTACACGAGATTCAAGAAACCAGAGATCCAACACAGGAGACAGGTGAAGGTAATCTCTGAGATGATGGTGAAGGGAGATCCTAGAACACTAGCCCTCTCAGAGCCCTCTCAATTCGAGAGCACAATCAGTTTAAACTGGAGCATATACAAGAAGGGTACTATTAGCAACCATTCTAAAACAAACAAACAAAAACCCAAAACAGCTGAATTTGATAGATTATCTGATACCCTTGAACATGGTCTCAGAAGATGGAAGATAATTTGAAGAGAAATTAATATAAGATACATAAAAATTAAGAAAATAAAAAGTGAAATTATTAAAACCAAAAAAAGCAAGAAATTATACAAGCAAAGAAATCTAATCAGCATATTCCATAGCTCAGCCATGAAAATAATTAATGATTTTTTAAAAATATTTTTTATTTATTTGAGAGAGAGAGAGAGAGAGAGCATGAACAGTGGGGAAAGGCAGAGGGAGAGGGAGAAGCAGACTTCCAGCTGATGAGGGAGCCTGACATGGGGCTCCATCCCAGGATTCCAGGATCATGACCTGAGCCAAAAACAAACATTTAACCGATTGAGCTAACCAACCACCCCCAAAACACTACATGATTAACTGAGTATTGACATAAATCAAAATCTATGCCTCAATTAGGATGTCAGAGAGGAAATATCTGTGTAGCAGAGGCAGAATGAGAGCACTAACCCCTTATTTTTTATATTAGGAAGTCAACAGATTATCTCTAAGCATATAAAATCAAGAAATAACAGGGTAAGTTTGTTAGTTGGACATATTGAAAAATATTAGAAGAACACCTGAAAGGGTAAATATGGCTGCTTTTGGAGAGTGGGAATTAAGAAGGGGAAGGGATAAAACTCAAGGATTACTATTTTCCATAATAAGCTTCATTTAACTTTGAAAACAATGTATATATACAACTTTGATAAAAATAAAAACTTGTTGAAAAAAAGGTTAAATGACAAACTTTGCATCAAAATAATCTCTTAGAGTACCTAGTTTGTAATAAGCAGCTAATAATTTTTTAATTTGTTTAAAATAAGAGTTGGAAGATTAGAAGTATGCCAGTTTTTTACACAAGAGGAAGTCAATGACCCAGAATGTGGAAACTAGGAGCACATTGTCCAAGAGTACATGACAACATCTCATCTTTGGAAATTGTATGGACTTTATCAGGCACAACAAGGGAACAATGATATATTTTTCCTTATTGGCCCAGCAAGTCTGTTGAAACACAAATCAACGAAGCAATGTGAGCAAAGACCTTCATGCATGCATGTGTAGTAAATGCATTTGCTTGGTCCAAAGAGAAGTATGAGATAGTTCAGAATTATGAGACAAGGTAATGAGATAGCTCCATGAAATGGGTCAAGTTCTCACTCTCAGAATTTATCTGGAGTGGTTCTCAACCTGAACTACATACTAGATTCATTTGGGGACTCTTAAAGACTCTTGATGCCCACCGTATCCTGGACCAATCAAGTCAGGATCTTCTTCAAAGTACCTTGAGTGATTCCAATGTATAGTGAAGGTAGAGAACATGATGGTAAGGCATGAGTTCATGAGACTGGCTATCTGCCATTTCCAAAAGCCATCAGAGCCCAGGATAAGGTAGAGAGACACGCTCCATAGGGAGAGAAGTTGGGTATCCTACCTTGTACCAGGTCCAACCTGCACTTCTTACCTAGCCCCACTCTCAACTGGCACTGTTGTATGAATACATCTTCCGGGTCATTGTAAGGAATATACTCTCAACAGGGTGTCATCTGGGACTCCTGGGTGGCTCAGTCAGCTGAGCGTCTGCTTTTGGCTCAGGTCACGATCCCAAGGTCCTGTGAGTCCTGCATCATGCTTCCTGTCACTCCCCCTGCTTGTGCTCTCATACTCTCTTTGGCAAATGAATAGATAAAATCTATTTTAAAAAGGGGAAAAATTTTTTTTAAGATTTTTTTTTTATTTGAGAGAGAGAGAGAAAGCATGAGCGGGGAGGAGAGACAGAGGGAGAGGGAGAAGCAGACTACCTGCTGAGCAGGGAGCCAAATGTGGGTCTCCATCCCAGGACCCTGAGATAGTGACCACAGGCAGACATTTAACTGACTGAGCCACCCAGATGCCCTCCCAAAAATAATTATTAAAACCAAAACAAAACAAAATAGTGTATCATCTTCTCCTCCCTTACTCACCGGAAGAGCTCTGATTAGTCAAAAGCTAAGACACTGATGGGGAGTGGGCCTTGAAGGCAGAGACCATGCTGTATTCTTTCCCCTTTAGCCCTAGAGTCCAGCAAAGTAGACCATTTTTTTTTTTTTTCTATTTCTAGGCCACTGGCCTTCACAGGGTAGACTCAGGCCTGGGTTGACTGGCCTCCTTTGTTTCAGCATCTCTGCCTGTGGGACTGGATCTCTCACGAGAATCCAGGGAATGGGAACACAAGGACACTGACTTGGGCGACTCGGGCTGCCACAACAGAACACCATCGATCAGGCACCTACGTCCAGCACGAACTCCACTTCTGGAAGCTGGAAGTCTGAGGTCAGGGTGTCAACACGGTTGGGTTCTGGTGACAACTCTCTTCTTGACTTACAGAACGCTACCTTCTTGCTGTGTCCTCACATGACCTCTCCTTTGTGCACAAGTGAGGGGGAGGATGGGGGACAGAGAGTCAGGCAGAGAGACAGAGACAGAGAGGGAAGGAGGGCTCTCTAATCCCATCATGAGGGCCCCACCCTTATTACCTCACCTAAGCCTAATTACCTCCCAAAGGTCTCATCTCCAAACACCACCAAACTGGGAATTAGGGCTTTAATATATGAATTGGGGGGAGGCACAAATATTTAGTGCTTAACAGAAGTGTTTCACCTCTGGTCTGGCCCTAGCCTCCGGCAGTCTTCCTGGGGTACCAAGCTTTTGACTAAGTCTCAGTACCTGGAAGGGTATTTTTATTAAAACCCATCCAGTCATCGATCTTTGCGTGTACCCTTCCTCACTTCAAATACCTCAGAGAGTGAATGAGAAAATCTAACTTCGGAATCCTTCACTAGAAGCAATCATTATATTTTATAGGGAAATCCTGAACTGGTCCTCCATTACCCCCTGATGGTTAAAGAAGCCACTGATGTTTTTCATTCTCCCCATCAATTAGTATAAGCCTTTCAAACACGGGGCGGGGGGTGTGGCGTTATGCTAAGCATTACAGGAAACCAAGAAGAAAGTCTTGTCTCCTAGCTCACAAAGCAGGGGTGAAACTCAAAATATTTCACAATGGCAGAGGCATGGCATAGGCAATGATTATTTACAAGTCAATGTAAGAATATCTCAATATATTAGCAATATGCACAGTAATCCCAGTGTGGTCCAAGCAAATATTAGTCTTGCCCCAGTGCACTTAGGAGTGCAATGCTGTATGTGCATTAATGAATTCAGGTATGCACCCAGGGATCTGGAGCCTCCTGTCCCACAACCCTCACTTTCTCCTTTCTGTACTGAAACTTGGATTCCTCCACTTGGGGTTATCCAGCCAGAGAGGGGTGCCCTGCCTAGAGATAGGGCCCAGCGTTAGTTAAAAGCCTGAATCAGCCTTTCCACCAGACAGGACCTGGCTTGGGAAATAGAGAAGTGAAAAGAAAAAAGACATCCTTCGATTCGGCTGGAGACAGGGAGGGAGGGTCACCAGCAGAGTGGAGGGGATACTCTTGAGTTGCCTCAAATTACATCTGTCCACACACGCACGTGAAATGTTGCTTAAAAAATAAATGAGGTTAATTTCTCTTTACGGGTTCCCTTTCATCTCAGGGTTTCAAAGCACTTTGCCACAAAAGATCTCCACCTTCACTCCTTTTTTAATCTAAATATAAACGGAGGGCCCTAAGGGTTAGAGTTCGGTAAAGCCCTTTGAACATTCAAAAGAAAAAGCACTAAAGAAAAAAGTTATTTCTCATTATAAGATCCAAGTGGCCTAGCAGGGACCACACAGCCAGAAAACTCTCCTTCTGAAGAAAGGCCACGCCTCCACTCCAATGACACGCTTGCTAATTAAAATCACAATTAAAACCAGCTGGGAAGCTGGAGAGCGGGGTGGGCGTAAAACGCCCTTCCCCAGAAACAGAAACACTCACGCCTGACTCATGCAGGATATATCAGATTTTCTCCAGCAGGCATTTGGAGAAAAGAAAGTCGAGTCCAGGCCGCCCTCCATCTACTGACCCAGTACACTCCATGTCTGAGTCGGTGACACATCCCTGAGTCGCAGCCACCTCAGCAGAGTCCCGGTGCTGGACGAGCCAGCTTGGCTTCCGGTTCATGGAAACGTTTGCCTCCGCGTTTTTCAGCAAAGGAAAGTCTCCGAATCTCCCCAGTTCCAGCGTGTGAGTCATTAGTGGGTGTTTGTGTTTTGGGTTCTGGGTTTGAGTTTCCACCCTTCCTGCTGTTGGTGTCCTCCGTCCAGGGGGAGCAATGGAGAAGAGAGAAGGAGCAAGGTGTGTGACGGTAAAAGCGGGTGCCCCAGAGCGGGTCGGCCCGGCAGTTGTATCAGCAGCTCGTGGTAAAGATCACCCTTCCCTCCGTAAACAAGTATCTGACATTTATAAATAACAGTGGGGAAAGAGGAAGGGGGAGGAAGGAAGAGAAAGAAGTCAATAAAGGATGTGATTGAGCTAAGCGGAAGTAGAGTCTAGTCGAAGTAAAAATAGGCAACTGCCCGTTTGTCCCCTAAAGGAGGGATGGGCTGCTGATGTTGATGAAACTCTACAGTATGGCTCTGTGGTACCAGTCCTCGTGGCCTGGCAGTGTGGCCAAGGTGGGGGTGGCATGTGTAGATGGGGCTGTCAATGTCCCGAAACAATTCTAGAATGTGGAAGACCACCCTGGCTTTGACGGGCTAGCTTCCTGATGTTCCCTCCCTTCGGTGCTATGCCTGGCACCTTTTGTTCCTGGAAAGAACCTCAAGACCACCCAGAATTTCTACAACAGGAATGTCCTACAAGGTGCCTGTGCCGTGCTGAGACCAGGTGCCAAAAAAACACCAGCTTGAAAAAAAAAAACGATCTGACAGTTTGGGCCGCGCTAACAGCTGGTTTTTACTTCACTGACACAGACTGTGGAAGATGTTTGGAAAAACTAAAGGTGATCATAAAGATATAAACACAAAACAAACCAACCCCCCTCCAAAAAAAAAAAACCAAAAAACCCACCAAAGTTTTAGCTCATGGACAGCTCAAGCAGTTTTGATCACAGGCTCCTGGTTTCCCTCTAAGAGAGCAGAGAGACTGCAAGTGAAAAGAACTTCAGCTTTTCCACTGGTGTGAGTGTGGAAGGCAAAACTGGATCGGTTGTATGCAGTTGGAGGCTGGATACTATGTGTCATTTCAAGAATATATAATTAAAAAGATATCTGGAGGCCCACACACTCTTGCTACATTAGGAGCTCGATGAAGCTCAGAAAAACAGAGCTCCTGCCTTACCAGCATCCCAAATGTTAGTCAACCCACACAAATCCTTGGCAGAAAAGTTGAGACAATGCAAATGAACTCTGTTGTCACTCTATACTGAGTCACAAAGGAAGGAAGAAGTACTGTTTGATTCAAAACATTCTTATTTGGGGGAGAAGAAATCATAATGCACATCACCACTAAATGGAAAACAAAGGTTGTAAACTCAGGAGCTGTTTTCCTGGGACCTTGACATTTTACAATAAAGCCTTCATTGTTTACAGAATACTTTTCACATTAATGTCTCAGTTTCTTGTTCTTCCAGATAATTATCAGTGGATATTACAGAACTTCCTGAACTACCCATTTTCTGTGGGCACATACATTTGAAAGATGCCCGAGGCCTGTTCCAAAACAAAACAAATTAAAACACACTCCTGATTGGGACATTCTGTTTAAGTCATTATTCATGACACAGCTTTAAGAATTCTCACAAAGAAAGTGAAGACCTGGGATTTGACTCCAGAGATATTTCATCTTTCCCAAATAATTCTCTTAACCGACTCAGTCTTGGGTGCCACTTCTTGGAAAAGCGACTGATGAGATGTTCTCAAATCTCATGACAACCCATCAAATAGCTTCCCTATCCAAACTGAGCTTGCTGCCCAGCTAAGAATATTTAAGTAAGCTCATCGTGATCTTGTGTTTTCTGTTAACCCTGATTCTTTAGCTATAGATTATCAATGTAAGTTCCAGACCTGACCCAAGTCAGGCCAAGTAGAGAAGTGCCTTGGAATTCCGTCAAAGTGCAACATGGCAAAGAATCTTGATGAGAGCATGAGATGTGCAAGTTGGAGGTACAAGGTTCCTTTTTTTTCCAGAGGAAAAAGAAATGAGCTCACACCTAGAAAGGTGAGACAAAGTGCTGGCTGCATTTGAGTTTTGGGTTCCATTTGTCCCCAAGATCATTCAGCGTGTCTTCAAGCATGTGATATCCCAGAATCCTTTAAAAAATGATCTCTGCTACCCTTTCTACCACCACCCCAAGCTCCTTACATTTCTGACTCACCAAAAAAGAGTATCACTATTAAATATAGTGATCCATTTGATTGTGAAAAATAAATCTTTAGCTAAAGACCCAAGGGACTCCACAGAGATATTTATGTTGTTAAGACTCTTTCAAGTGTCTGGACAGCACATATTGGATGTGCACCCTTATAGCTGTAAGACCAGGGGATAGCATCTCCACCCTTCTAGGAGCTAAAAGACTTGTCTGACTTATAATTAGCTTTGTTTCCACAGGATTTACTGTTTCTTGCTTACAGTACATTTCTGCCCCCCCCCAAGCTCCCCAATAGGAGCTATACAAGGCAGGGATGTTGGTTTTGTTCACTGATGTATCCAAGCACCCAGAACAGGACTTTGTATACAGTAGGCTCTCAAGAAAGATTTACTAAGCGAATGGGCTAACCTTTGTCTGTGTCCAGATCCTGTTAGGTATGTTAGCTCTTCAAGGGTACTAGATGAAACTGAAAAGAGGGAAGAGAGACACGAAGATACTTGGAACAAAAAGCAACCTTAAAAGTCAAAAGAGAACTATTTTTAAATTTAAAAATTTGGAGGGGAGCCTGGGGGTGGCTCAGAAGGTTGAGTGTTGGACTCTTGGTTTCAGCTCAGATCGTGATCTCAGAGTTACGAGATCAAGCCTGGCATCAGACTCGGGGTTCAAACAGGTCTACCCGAGATTCCCTCTCCCTCTCCCCTTCCCTCTCCACAGCCCCGCACTGCTCATGCTTGTGCTCTCTCTTGCTAAAGTAAATAAAATCTTTTTTAAAAAATTAAGAATTTGGATGCCTTTTGCTAACATCTCTGTTTTAGCAACTGATCAACAGTGAAACAAATGTCTCTCTCTCCTTCCCACCTTTTAATCATCTCCATTCTACTTACTGCCGGTTATACCATTATATATTCTTTCTTTCCTTTAGTAATAGGAGCCCTTCACTTTTAGTTAAACAAATGGCAACCCAACCAAGAACCAGCAGCTAGAAGGTCAAGTGACTAAGCTTTGACCAATAGGATATTAGCAGAAGTGAATTTTTTCTTTCTTTTTCTGAATTGTGCTTTTCTTTTCTTAAGGATTTATTTATTTATTTATTTATTTAAAAAGGGCGGTGAGAGAGGAGCAGAAGGAGAGGAAGAGAGAAACTCAAACAGACTCTGTGCTGAGTGAAGAGCCAGGGCTCCATCTCACAACCCTGAGATCTTGACCTGAGCCAAAACCAAGAGTTGGACATTTAACTGACTGTGCTACCCATGTGCCTCTGAGTGGTACCTTTAAAAGGCATGATTATGCTCACTCCTTAAACCGTTTTTTTTTCTTCCCATTGACTATGGTACAAGTATGATGGCAGAATGTTGGGGAAGGTCATCAAAGACATGACTGCTGGCTTATCCTTGAGCGGGACCCAGGCACTTGGAGGCTCAGCGCCTTCCCTGTTCCTGGAATGTGGGTTCCAAATTTATTTCCCACACCCAGAGGCTGCTCCAAGGACACAGCCTTGAGACAGTGATGTGATGTCGAGAACACCTGCACAGTACATATGGCAGAACCCAGTTAAGTTCTCTCTATGAACTTTTAAGATACGGTGGGAAGGTGAGGGGATCCATTCATCTTGCTGCTGCCCACTGCAAGCTTCATATGTAAGTTCACTTTACTCATTAAATCTGCCACCCACCACCTTGGAGTGGCCTGCCTCTTTCTTCCATCTCTCCCTGCCCTGCACATAAGGGGGTAGGTTTCAGTTTATAACCAGAAATCTCCTGAAAGGGTTGCAAACTGCAACAGAACCCAGACTACACTGCCAAAGGGAAGCTTTATGCCAAGGATGGCAGAATAAAAAAACAGAAGTTAAGGTTTATGACATCATGCATGTGCCATATGAACCCCAGACAGCTCACATTTGAATGGTTAACATGAAGAAAAAGTAACTATTTTATTTTGAGACAGTTTTGTGTTTGGATCTTTGTTATTATACCCGAAGCTGCAAAGTAACTAACACACTAATACAGTCAAAATTTTTCTGACCTGGAACTTTCCGTCTTCAGTTGGCTCACACCACATTTATGTTTTTTAAGTTTTTTTTTTTTCTTTAAAGTTTATTTATTTTAAAAAGATTTTTATGTATTTTTTTTTTTTTTTTAGATTTTATTTCTTTGAAAGAAAGAGAGTGAGTGAGAGAGAGAGAGAGAGAGGGAGCATGAGTGGGGAAGGGGCAGAGAGCAAAGACTCCACACTGAACAGAGAGCCCACCTTCTAACCAACTGAGCCACCCAGGTGCCCCAAAGATTTTATTTTTAAGTAAGCTTTAGGGCCCATGTGGGACTGGAATTTACAACCCTGAGATCAAGAGTTCAACCGTCTTCTGACTGAGCCACCCAGGCACCCTGATAAAGTTTTTTAGAAGAGGTAGCTTAATCCAGGCCCCAAATTAAGGACAAACATTAAGGAAGCAGGGACTATTCCCGAGTTTGAAGGTGGGGAGGGAGGACAGGCAGAATGAACAGCTGCCTAAAGTCAGGAAAATGCATACCTTATTCAGTCAGCGTTGATAGCTCACGTAGGAGGTGTAATGAACATATTTTTGGTTTTGTTTGTTTGACTTCCTTTGCTTTCAGGAACTGCCCCTCCATTATTGTTTGTGATTCTGATTTTTGGCAATCACATGGCCCTGCCTTCCACCTCATGGGAATGGCTTTGAGACTCAGTCTGTCCAACCAGGGCACTCTGTGCACCTGTTCCAGAATATGGAACAGCGCAGGAGGAGGCAAGTGACCTACACCGAACCCATCAGAGTCCTTTGGGGAGATTAATAAAGGCGCAAGAGAAGAAGGGATTATCTTCTCTTCTGTGTGATTGCTAGCTATGAAAACAGAGTAAATTTAGCTTTGCCATGGGCATAACTGATGTTACTGAGAAAAAATCTGCCCAAGAATTAAATCAGTTTGGAAGGATAAGGAGCCTTGAGGGGAAGAAAGGAGGTCCTGAGGGCAGAGTTTGAATCCTTGGAGCCAACTGTGCCTGAAGCAAAACTCTCCTTCTACCCTGGGCTCTCCAGTTACAGGAGCCAATCAATTCCTTGTGTATTGCTGCTTTGTTGTCAGTTTTGTCACCTGCAACTTAAAGAAACCTGAGTAGTGCCGGACTAACCAAAAATGAGATTAGAAAGTGGATACCAGGGTGTTAATGGTGGCAGCCCTATGTGCTCAACAAAAAAGTTTGGACTTGCTTTTGAAGACAACAAGATGAGCCCTTTATTATTATTTTTTTATTTTTATTTATTTATTTATTTAACAGACAGAAATCACAAGTAGGCAGAGAGGCAGGCAGAGAGAGAGGAAGGAAAGCAGGCTTCCTGCCAAGCAGAGAGCCTGATGTGGGGCTCTATCCCAGGACTCTGGGATCATGACCTGAGCCGAAGGCAGAGGCTTTAACCCACTGAGCCACCCAAGCACCCCAGGATGAGCCCTTTAAATGAGGAAGCTGTTCAGGTGGGGTCCTGGGGATTCTTCGATGGACAGAGAACACCGGCTGATGAGTCTAGCCTTACCGCTTCCTGATAGTGTTTTCTGTTCTGCAGAATGGGGATAATTTCAAGTACTTGGCTGGGTGGCTGGGAGAAATACATTAAAAAATATATTAAGCACCTGATACATTTTCTGGTACATTTTAAGCATAATAACTCTTCCTCTAGTGATAATGGAGGCGGTGGTTGTGGTAATGGAATATGGGGGAGCAGGGGAGGAGGAGGAGCAGGGGAATGGGAGGGCTGCTCCTGGATGAACTGGGCAGGTGGGGAAATGAATAAGGATGGTGTTGAGAGACACTGGCAAACAGCACGACTGTATGCAGTCTGGAAGTACCAAGTGAGGGAGAGGCAAAAGTCAGTTATGAACCAAGGTTAAAATATCTGTGGAACTGGCTGATTCTTGAACTTTCTCTTCTTCTGCATCCATACCATGGAAAATAGGAACAACAACAGTGAAACAGTGTTACGTGTGTGGCTGTAGCTGTGCTTGCGAATGGGTGATAGAAGACTCCAGTGACTCCATTAAGTATTCTTTCTACCCAGTTCCCTCGACGGAATTCGCAGGGTCCCGTGCAAAATGAAAATTCAGGTTCTTTGTTCAAAAATTCAATAAAACAGTTTTTTCCTTTCTTCTAAGGTCTTTTTCTTGATCTATGTAGGCATTTTTGTTTGTTTGTTTTTGCTTTTCGGTGTCACATTATCTCAGATATAGGGATACTTAACAGTGCCAGCACAAACCCTCCACATGCCTGGGGCCCTGCCCTTCAACATGGTTAAGTGCCTGACCTTTATCCTTCCTGGACTTGTGCCCAGGCCCACTGCTGGGAGCAGAGGGCAGCCGTGGTCACTGGGCAGGGATATAGGAGCAAGCAGACAAGAACAGGAGACAGGGAGGAGGTGGGACATGGGACTTTCGATGAGTTGAGGTTCCAAAACCCAGCACATGCTTCAATGTCCCATTGGGCTTCGATTAGAAAATACAAATAAGAGATAAGATTGGGGTGCCTGGCTGACTCAGTCAGCACAGCATATGACTCTTGATCTCGGGATTGTAAGTTTGAGACCCAGGTTGGGTGCAGAGAGTACTTAAAAATAAAATCTTAGGGCTCCTGGGTGGTTCAGTGGGTTAAACCTCTTCCTTCGGCTCAGGTCATGGTCTCAGGGTCCTGGGATCGAGCCCCGCATCGGGCTCTCTGCTTAGCAGGGAGCCTGCTTACCCCCCCCACCCCATTTCTCTGCCTGCCTCTCTGCCTACTTGTGATTTCTCTCTGTCAAATAAATAAATAAAATTTTTTAAAAAATAAAAAAATAAAATCTTAAAAAAGAGAAAAAGATAAAATTATCAAATATTTCTAGATGGTGACCACAGACTATTGAACTCCAAGCATGTATGTGATCCCCTTCTAGGATGGTTAATTTTCTACATCAACTTGACTGGCCCGTGGGGTGCCCAGATACTTGGCCAAACATTCTGTGAGTTTCTGCAAGTTTCTGCAAGAGTGTTTTTGGATGAAATTAATATTTAAATTAGTAGGCTGAGTCAAGCAGACTGCCTTCTCTGATATGGATGGAACTCATCCAGGCAATTGAATAAAACAAAAAGTCTCACCCTCTTCCAAGTAAGAGTTTTTCCTGCTTTCAGACTCATACTGAAACATCAGCTGTTTCTGAATCTTGAGCCTGCTGGCTTTTGGACTGGCACTTACACAAATGCCCCCCCTGGATTCTCAAGCACGTGGACACAGACTGAAACTAAACCATCAGTTTCCCTGGGTCTGCAGCTTCCTGACTCACCCACCAGATCTTGGGATTTGCCAGCCTCCATAATCACATGAGTGACTGAGTCCTTATAATAAATACCCCCCATACATATACTTACATGTATGCATATCTCTATCTATCTCTATCTCTATCTCTATCTCTATCTCTTTCTCTATCTCTCTGTCTCTCTCTCTATCTGAATCTGGAGAATCCTGACTTTCTGGGTACAGGGCTTGTGTGACTACACTGATCATACAGCTATGAAGCCGGCACTGTCCCTACTTTCCCCACTTGTTTCCACATCCCATACAAAGGAGGAGAGAATGGGAAATTGACTAGTGCAGAGAAGAAATTGCCTTGGTTCTAATGAGCTGCTAGTAATGTCTTGCATGATAAAGTACAAGTAAATTTTTAATGTCTAACAATAAAGTTATAGACCCCATAAGACAGCTTGCAAATTTCTAGTGTTCTAAGATCACATATTGAAACTGATTGAGGTAAAAAAAAAAATACTAATTTCATATGCTAAAGGATAAAAATTCAGAGGTAATGACTGAGTGAAGGTCCATCCTGTGTACAACGAGCTCAGCTCTTTACCCTGTGCAAGGTCAACAGGACATTTTGTGCTGTAGGATGACAAGGCCTTATCCAACACCCTGGGGCCAGATGTCAGAATTCAGAATTATCTTGGAATTTTACAGAAGTAGTACAGTGTAAGTACTATATATTATTTACACTTGCAGCAGACTCTGGGACTTTTTAGCACTCTATGCTAAAAAGCATTAACATTTCTGAAGTTAAACACGTGAATATTTATGCTAGTTGGCCAAAGACTGTAAATAACCTCCTGTCAGTCTAGGTTAAGATTTTGCTTTCAAATGAGTTCAGGTGAGGTCAGATTTTGCTGCCAAATGAGTCACAAAAACCCAGTTTGTAGAGTTTTCTGGATTTTGGAAATGCAGGTCAGGGTTAGTGAATTTGTAGTTCCTGTTTCCATGGCTGGCCTCACCTGCCATTCATATTCACTTTCCTATTGCAATGAAGTCGGAACAAAACGGCAGGGTGCGGGGAGAGAGTTTGCAGGGAGAGCATCCTGTGAGGAAAGGCCCCAAAGAGGGCTTAGGGTTTAGCGTTATAATTGCTTTCCACACCCTTTGGCCCAGTCACTGAGCACTACATGAGCCTAGAAAATGAATCAGAACCAAGATGCAGGAGACAAAAATCCCCACAACCTCTCCTGGAATTGTTCCTTCATGCACTGTAGCACACCCACAGAAACTTCCTCCCAAAGTGTCCTAATGGCAGCTGCTAGCCCTTGGGGCCCCCAAACTGGGAAAAGTCATCCAGCTCTTTAAAAAGCATTCATGTCTGTCCACTGAGGGGCTTAGTCATATTTAACTTTGAGGAAAGGGCTTTAAGAGCCTGTCTGCAACATCCAGTCCCAGGGAGATTATTTGGAAGCATTGTCTTCAAATACACGGATTGGAGGATTATCTGTGACTATCACATACACAGCTAACTCCCCAACCCACGTTCTCTCAGCATATCTCTCATCATGCTGGCAATTCAATTGGTGTTTAAAATACAGCTGGAGACCTTGTTAGTATTCTTCGATGCCATCTTGGAAATTCTCAGGCCATTGGAGGAACACTGCGGTTTTCTTTAGAGGATATAATTTCCAAGCAGTTGAATTTTCGTCCTGTTAAAGGTAAAGGAAGGCTTTGCCCACAGGGACCCTGTTGCATGGCAGTGCCACCTCATCCACCTTGGAATCTTACCTGCCCTCAAAGGACTAATGCCATCACTGCTGAAAAAACCAGGAACAGAACCTTTCCTGGTTCCTCCAGTTGAACTCTTACATCTGAGTTCTCACTGAACATTTTCAGGACCTCTTATGTAACATCAATTACTTTTTATCTTTCAAAATTATATCTTATCTCTAAATAAGACTGGTTTGGGGTTTTTTGGGTTTTGTTTGTTTGTTTTTTTCCAGAAAGCACTCATTTTTACATCTGAGACTGCTCCTAGGCCACAACCTTAAATGGAAGAAAATAGTTAACAATGTTCTTAACAAATGAATGATTTTGGACTTAAATTCATTTTCCTTGTGGCAATCTGGGTTAAAAATTCCTAGTAACTTAGTAATTACTGCATTTTCCAGCAAATCCTCCACAAATATGTTAAGTGGTGTAACAAATTGTGTACTAAAGATTTCTCCCTTCATTATTATCAATACCTTGTTATACTCTCATTTGTTGTTATGAATACTGTGCACTTAACTTTATCTGCATTTGTTTCCTTATTAGTTCACTAAGCCTGGGTGGCTCGGTCAGTTAAGCATCTGCCTTCAGCTCAGGTCATGATCCCGGGGTCCTGGGACAGAGCCCCACATCAGGCTCCCTGCTCCTTAGGGAGCCTGCTCTTCCCTCTGCCTCCTCTCTCTCTCTCTCTCTCTGTCTCTCATGAATAAATAATTAACCTCTTTAAAAAAAAAGAAAAAGGATATCTGATAAGTTATTGGTGAAACTGGATTAGAAAGATATACTGTATTATTTTTAAAAATCAGATTACTCACTAATTACTCAATATCAGTCACTACTGATTGTGCAATAATGAAAGCAAAATTTAAAAGCAAAAGGCTCAAAAAGGAGTTAGCAAATCAGACTATGAATGGAATGTGTAAAAGAATTAGGACTAATAAATTTTAAGATTCACAGCTGTCCCTAGGAATTTAACCAACCACAGTGTTCACAACAATAGAGTATATAAAGGAATGCATGTTATATTGGTTCACAGTGAGCCAGGGCTTTGAAGTGCTGAAATTCTAGTGAGAAACCTACATAATCCCCATTGCTTAAAGAAAGAGAGAGAGAAGCAATTTAGTCACCACCAGTAACAAGATCATTTGCTGTATTGACATGCTAAGGCAATAAATAATCTAAGACGTGTTTGTTGGAATTAGTACATTTATCTCTTAGACATGCAGAAATCAGTATTTAATTAACAAGGAAAGGTGCCAGATAAAATCTGGAATGCCCAATTAAACTTTGAATTTCAGATAAACAAAAGATAATTTTTGTAGTATAAGTATGTCCCAAACATTTCACGGATAGTTGAGATTGGTATTTCAGTTCTGATTTTTTGTCACCTTCTAATGTCATCATTCATTCATTCATATACTGATTCAACACTAATCATTGAGAGCCTTACTTGATGATGAGTACTATGCCTAACATTCACCCACAGTGGTGAGCAAAACAGAGATGATCTTTTCTCCATCATCCCTGCAGTTTAGCAGGCTGATACAGAAAAGTAAAAAGGGGTGCCTAGCTGTCTCATTTGGAAGAGCATGTGACTCTTGATCATGGGGTTGTGAGTTTGAGCCCCACATTGGGTATAGAGATTGCACAAATAAAAATAAACTTTTTTAAAAAGGCAAACACTCTTCAGTGTGATAAATGCCACGATTCACCATTTTTTTTATTAGAGGGGCAGGTAGTGCAGCCTTGGGTCAGAAAAAGACTCTCAAAGGATTTGATATCTAGATAAGCCAAAGGCAAAAATGTTGGGGAGGCAGAGACAGGTTCTTATCAGAGAGTACCTACCGCAAAGGCAAGGCTTGGGGGATGAGAGATACAATGGAACACTCGAGAAACTGAAAACTCCAATATTTAGTATGGCTGAACCATGGTGGTGGGAAATGTGAGGAGGTATGTCATGGCTAGATCACCGCGGGCCTTGTTTAAGCCCAACTGAATGTTCCAGGCAGCAAAAAGATATAGTCATATTAACAAATTAGAAAGCTCCCACTGGCGGGGCACCTGGGTGGCTCAGTGGGTTAAAGCCTCTGCCTTCGGCTCAGGTCATGATCCCAGGGTCCTGGGATCGAGCCCCGCATTGGGCTCTCTGCTCAGCATGGAGCCTGCTTCCCCCCCTCTCTCTTTGCCTGCCTCTCTGCCTACTTGTGATCTCTGTCTGTCAAATAAATAAAATATTAAAAAAAAAAAAAAAAAAAAAGGAAAGCTCCCACTGGCAAGAGAAGAGAGAATAGGCTAAAAGAGAGGACAGTGTGATTAAGGGCTTGGGAATGGGTGTGGAGAGAAGGAGATACATGCAAGAGCTTGTTGGGAGGTCACTCTAAAACTGTCTTGTTCTTTGGATAAGTACAATATCTTTGAGCCTCTTCTTTGCCTTTGCTTTGATGTATATTATATAACAAGGCCCTATTCCCTCAGCTTTGCAGGGTGGTTTTGCCTCAGCCATTGTTCTCTTGCCAGCTCAACTGGAAAGAAATTGGGATGATAAACCAGATGATTGAAATTACTTCTATTAACATGTATAATAATATGTACATACTTTACCCACAGTGTGGTTTTGGTTGACCTGGAGGTATTGGAGAACCAGCCTGGAAATGGACACTTTGCCAGGGCTATGGACAGCAATGACCAAGGGCCTTGCTTGACTAGCTGCCTAAGAAGGTCACCAATTATACAAACTATATCTATATGGACAGCTTGTATTAGTAGAGGGATATGCTGTAGCTTTCTTGTGAGGATGAGCTATGCTCAAACATGACGAAATAATGTGAAAAGGAAATAAAAAAGAGTAGTCAATGAAAGGCAAAGGAATCAAGACCAGTGATAAGCCTGAATAAATGGGAAAGAAGAAGCAGCAAACAATGTCATCAGCTAAAACAAATAAGCAAGAACAAATAAGCAAATAAGGTAGTAAAGTTACCCTTTATTGAAAGTTGACTATACACCATGAACTATTTCAGTACAGCGTAGATGTTATTTAATTTAATTTTCACAAATGTACTAAGGAATTGATCTTTGTTCCTATCTTCCAGATGAGGAAAATTGTGCCTCGGCACACTTAAGTCACTCTCCCAAGATCACACAGCATGTGAGTGTTGGAACCAATATTTACACCCCAGTTTTCTCGGCCTTGAAAGGACCGTTGTGCTACTCATAGCCTCTGGCGTGGCCATGAAAGAAAAGATACTTTTCTCAGGGAGGGTCAACCTGGCATTTCTGAAGCAGCACCCTTCTGTGCTGAACAGATCAGGCACCGTTAAGTTCATGGAATGCTGGGTTCTCCCTGCTGGAAGGTTCAAAAGCATCCATGCATAGAGCTGACAAGGCTAACAGAGACAGGTACTAGAAGTTTTTCAAGATTCAATATACCCACCTATTATTTCTTAGTTCTACTGATTAAGATGAACATGATGATTTAGCCAAAAATATATATAGAAAGAGATATCTATCTATCTATCTATCTATCTATGTATAAAAATTACTGACAGTTAACTTATGAATATTGAGAGAAGAGCAACATTCATTTGCAGCCAGCATTTGGAGCTATGTTCACCAAGAGGTGGTCATGTTGGACTAGTCACATTTCCACCTTGAGTCTTTGCAGTTTTGCTGAGCTAGACAATCAGGGGAATGCCATAGAAGTACTCAATCTTGATTTAATTCACGTTCTTACAAAACTGCTTTCTGATATCATTGTGAACCACTGTGAGAATGGTAAGTTGAGTGCTAGCTCGGCTGAATAGAGGTATAGAAAGTGAAACAATTACATCCCAAGAGGATGACAACTTGGGTGTATTTAGTGATATACTCTAGGGCATCATACTTAGACTTGTATTTTTCAATATATTTTGGATGACTTGGAGAATGTGATCTATCTTTGAACTTCAGTTTCATAATAAAATAATTGCTGGAAGTCTTCATATGGCCATCTGAAGCAATTCAACCAAAAATGTCCAAAACACATCATTATCCTCGCTCTCGGGCTTGCATTTCTCCAGTCCTCCTCAGCTCAGTTAATAGACTGTCATGTTAGTGGCAAGTACTTGACCTCACCTTTAACTACCTTAGGCAACAAAGTGAAAGCACAGTCTCGGGGAATCCAAGGAATTTTGTACAATCAAATTGTAGGAGGGACAGGGATGCCATTGGGCCCCATGAACAACTGGAGCCAGGTTTCTCAAATTTTATAGAACTCTCCTCTCTGTTTCTCCCTGCTTATGGGCTTCATTTTCTTTTGCCTCAGACCACTCCTTCTATTTGCTGGAAAATAGGGCTGCTAGCTCCATCATGTATATCTTGAAACATTGTCTTACTTCAGGCTGCTGTAACAAAATACCATAGACTGGGGAGCTTAAATAATAAACAACCTGTGAGAAATATCTCACAGTTCTGGAAGGTACAGAGTCCAAAAGCAGGACAGTGTGATTAGTATCTGCTTCCTGGCTCGTAAATAGCCACCTTTTCACTGTATGGGAGTACATGGCTGAAAGAGATCATTCCTCTCATATCACTTCATATAAAGGCCTCCATTCTCATGACTTATTTTCCAAAGGCCCACTTCCAAATACTGCCATGCTGAGGCCTAGGCTTCAACATATAAATTTCAGGGGTCACAAGCATTCAGCCCATAGCAAACTTGTGTCACTAAAAAGGCCAGACTGAAACTTGCTTTGGTTCCAAGTTCAAAATTCTGGACTCTGATTTGGTTTGAAACAGTTGCCCTCCTCTGGATTTATTACCTGTTGCCAGTAGGTTGGGGTTCTATGATTGTCAGAGGGGAGGTGTCCTCCTAGACCAATCAGTTAAGACCATGGGGCCAAAATTATGGAAAAAAATATTATCTCCCTTAAAGTAACTTGTTAACAGTTTTCAGAAGAAAAAGTATAATTTTTTCCTCAGTAAAGAGCCATAGGTGTCTATACTATCATCATGACAAATCTATCCTTTCGAATCACTGAGAGTTATCCTAGTCTCCTCTCCCTCTTGAACTCCTCTAGCCATCAGTCAACAGGTCCCCAAATGTATTAAATTTGTCCCCTCCCATTTTTCCCACTAAGTTCCACTTTCTTACTTTAGATCGTCTTCATTTCTTGCCTGAAAACTGGTGATAGTTTTCTGCTGGCACTGTCTTCTGTTCTCACCATACTTCATATAACCAACAAAATGAACTTCCTAAAACACAAATCTGGTCATACTGTCAAGATTCTCCATCACCCAATGGATAAAGTTTCTAAACCTCACATACAACATAAGGCCCTTCCTAACTAAACTTGGTGCCACTTCTCTAGTCTCATCACCACTGACACCTAATTTATTCATATTCCAGGATTTGAACTTGCTTTTTCTGGAAGTTTGCCCAGATGTCTAACTCAGAAAAACAAGGAACATATACTTAACTGTGGAGGAAGACAATTATGAAGACCTCCTTTTTCAGCTGTTGATGGGGAACTGATCTCACACAGAACCTGAGGAGGAAGTAAATAAGGAGACACTCTAGTCCAAACTTTCTTTATTTTTACAGATGAAATACTGAGTCTGAGCAGTATAAAATTACTTTATCTATGTGCTGGTGATCGCGAGCCTACATTTTCTGATTCCCATTCCACTGCCCCAAATCCAGATGGAAGTGAAAACAAATCTTACAAACAGAAGAGCCAACAAGGGAGGAAGGGAAATATAGCCACAGGGAATAAAGATCCCGAAGAGGAGGAGAAAGTGCTTTTGTTTTCTGGAACAATCCCTGACCCCCAAATGTAAAGGAAACAAGAAAAGCTTATGAAGGCTAGAAAGAAGAGGGACCAGACACTACACATAGGAAATGGAGGCATAAGAAAAGGGGGAAAGGAACAATGATGAGCTTAAGAAATCATTTCTTTAGAATGGGGTGGGTTCAGGGCCAGGAATAACGGGCCCAGATGGTTTTAATGATCAGATTCTGCCTCTTGCCTTTCATCTGGCTGTGGCAGGAACTATCACCAGTGAAGGGCCATATCCTGTCAGTGGGCTGCCTCACACGCTCCCACTGGTGCCTTGGAAGTATTTCACTGAAGCTGGGATAGTTTCTCATTCCCAAACCTCACATCAAGAAGTCTGCTTACCCATTCCCAGGACTGCTCCAGTATTCAGGAATGTGGTGGAATTTATATGGTTAATAATTCTCTCAGTCTTGGAAGTCTCTTTTTGGTCCTGTCCTTCATTTACTTTAATATATACATGTTGGAATATGATTTCTGGATCATCTCAACCTCCTTGATAAAGGAAAGAGTTGTTGACCTTTGTGAAAAATACAGAAATACCAAACAACCTGAGACCAAAAAGGATACTTTTTTAATCCATTTGACTCTGAGGAAAATAGCTGGTAAAAAATTCATCTAGAAAGAATTATCCTCTCTTTTCTCCTCATTGCCTTTCCTCAACAAAAGTTGAACTATTAAGAGATCCCAATGTTGAGGCCACCTCCAGATACTGAAGTATTCATAAAAATTTTACCCCATGATAACAAAGCAGAAAAGTAACTCCAGGAGTTCTGAAGTGAATCATTGGCCTTCCAGAGACTGACCCAAACTCCTTTTCCAACACTCGAGTTAAACCAGTATCCTGAGACCCCAGACTGTGTTCCTCTTTTTCTTGGTTTGGAAAGAATGACTAATCCCTGTATACTATTCTTGGACTGTTATTTTGGCCAATTTAGGAAGAATGGACAAATACTAATAATATCCTACGTTTATAGCACGTTCACAGTTTACAAAGGCTTTTTCCATTTACTCCTCACGGCAGTTCCCAGATGAAGTGATTTGACTGGGCTCATCTGTGACCAAGTGGTGAATCGAGTATATAAACACGGGTCTTCTGAACGCAGCCTTCAGTTTTAACTGTGCACTAGATAGGATACGTAATGGCCGCTGTAACTAGCAACCCTCACCTTTCAGGGGTGTGGCGCGGTAATGGGGATTCCGCTTCATACAGTCACGCAGGGATTCATGTTCACTCCCTTGCATCACGGTTTTCCACATGTGGTCTCCAAAGCCACCGGAGAGTGACAGGGAGGGGAGAGCACGCATGGGAGATTTTGATGGGCCAGGCCCGGAAATAGAGCACGTCACTTCCGCCCGGGCCCTTTTATCCTGAACGTCCTCTCAGGAAGAGCGGCCAGGATGTAATTTAGCTGTCTGCTCAGGTCCACAAGCCTTGGGAAGGTGGATTTGAGAGCTTTGCCTTTAGAACTTTGGTTTATCAGGCCTCCATGACGTGTGTCCTGTTGAGGACACCATGTTGAGCAGTCTTTGGAAGTGACTCTTTTTCCTTTCTAGCATCTTTTCTTCCTTTCAACCCAAATGTCTGTCTAATCCTATTCATTTTTGGCTCTTTCCCAGAGGCTGCCTTGATATCTCTTCAGTTCTTATTTTGTTTAACTCTTCACCCATGTGTTTGTCTTTCCCTTCATGAACCATGAGCTCTTTAAAGACAAAAACATGTCTACTAGCACAATACTGTGAGATATGTTCCCTCCAACCTCCTTCATCAACCTTCCACTTTCACACCAAAACCCTCAATTGTGCCCTACAATGTACCAGAAGCTGTGCCTGGAGCCATAGGCAGAAGCAAAGAGGAATTAGCCATGGGATCTTAAGAAGCTTATGAAGAAAGCTAAGGTATATATGCAACAAGGCACGCAAGTACTGTGCTAAGGAAACAGAGGGAAGAGACTGATTTTGAATTGAAGGGAAGGGGACTGGAAGGACCTTACTGAAGAATTTATAATCATTAAAGAATTAGCAGGCTGTTACTGAGTCATTATTGTGTACTAGGGACCACATGACAGTGCCCTATGTGTATTATTTCATGTTAATCTCATAGCAACCTTAGGAGATGGCACTAGTGTTGCTCCTCTTAGCCAGATTGGAACAGACACTGGAAATTTTGCAATAACGGACATTACTGGGACACTGGTGAAATGTTAATATGGGCTGTAGGTTAGATAGATAATAGCATTGTATGAATGCTAACTTTCTTGATTTTGCTCATTGCTTTGTGGTTATATAGGAGAATGTTTTTGTTCATAGGAAATTCACCCTGAAGGATTTAGGAATACAGGGGCATGATATAAATTTACTCTCAAATAGTTCAGAAAATAGTAATAATTATGTGCGAGAGAATGGGTGCACACATGCCCACGTGTGGGTGGGGGGAGAGAGAAAAGGGAGGGGGACAGTGAGGGAAGACAGAGATAAAGGAAATGTAGCAAAATGTTAACAGTTGGTGAAAATGGAGGACAGGAGGGTTTGTGCTGCTCTTGAAATATTCTGTCGTTTTCAAATTGTTTCCAAATGAAAAGGTACAAGAGAAAAGAAAGGAAATTGACAGAGAGTGATGAATTGCTTGGCGCATACAGTTTGCAAATGATGGGCAATGGTTTCCTGCAGAATCCACTGGCTTTGCCACCTGGGCACCATAAAGGACACAGATCTTCTGTGCCTCGTCATTTGCTCTGGCACTGCCCACCTCCTCAGTCACGCTGCAGCTGCTCAGGACCGATGAAGTGGGAAAGCTTTCCCACTTGGCTGGCACCTGCTGCTGATCAGGCAGACACTCTTCTCCCCCTGCTTCTGGATTTGGATGAAACAGCTTGCTGCAGGGCATGGGAAGGATAGAAGGGAGAGAATGATGCATCCAGGAGGGCAAGGTAGGTCCTGCCTGTGGGCCAAACTGCCCCCAAGTGGAAGCTGGAGAAAAGCTTTCCCTTTCTCCCTGTCTCCCTGTGTCCCATGGACTTGCATCCCACTTCTGTGTGAGAGAAGTTCTGTGTGCTCAGGGTCACACCTGCATGACAGCCTGTGTGCCACATGGTAAAACATCACATCTTATTGTTCCATATCTTCCCTTATCCCACTTTTCTCTCGCCATCCTTGCTGCCTTGGATCTCTGCCCCCTGAATGCAGCATCAGCACTTGAATCCTTGCTTGGGCTCTGTTTTCTAGAACATGAAGCCTGCAAAATGACAAGATGACAGTGCTCCTAATTTGAGCTGGGTCCTAAAGATGGGCCCTAGCCTGACAGGCAGAAAATTGAGATAAAGGCACTACAAGCAGAGGGAGTGGCCTGCAGAAAAGCCCTCAGGATAGAGGTGAATCATTTGGTTGGGCAGGTGAGCACAGGTAAAGAAATTAAGATGTACTAGAAGATGGTGGACATGGATGCCTGTTGTAGAGTTTAGACATTATTCTGTAGGTACCAGTGTAAGCCATAAGGACTTCTTGAGGTAGGATAGATAAAACAACAACAACAACAACAACAATAACAACAGCAACAACAACAACTAGTGTTTATTAAACATGTACTATTTGCCAAACTTTGCACTAAGCATTTTACATAATATATTTTATGTACTACTGGCCATAATCCTATGAAATGGGTACTAATTATTACTCTCTAAGGCTTAGAAAGGTTAATAAACTTGCTCAAGTCGACACAGGTCGTGAACTCCAGATTCCACACTCTTTGCCACCAGAGCTGGGATTAGAGACTTAACTTCAGGGGAAGCGTGGGGGACTGGTTGGTGGTAGAGACCTTAGAAGTAGAGTTGCTCTGAGTTGAGGATTCAGCCAGCCTTTCCCAAAAAAGAAGCTGGGAGGGGGTATAAAACACACCTTTTCTTCTCCATATGCATTTCCCCCCCAATGTATTCATTCAAGATAATAGTTATAGCACAACAGGAACTGATCTTAAACCTGGGGATCAAAGAGTGAATGAAGCAGTCTTGCCTCTCCTCGCGGGACTTGCAAATTAGTGACAGAGTTAGAAATTAATCAGAGAATACTGTATCTATCATCGCAGGCTGCCACGTGCTCTGGAGGAAGAAACGAGGGTGTGAAGAGGGCGTATTCCCGGGATGGGCTGGTTTGGCAGATACCTCAGAAAGTAATCCTTCTACTAAGAGGCTGGGTGGCTAAGGAAAAGTAGCCAGCCAATGGAAACAGCATGTTTTCATATCTTCTAAAACTAAGCAAGTCTGTAACTAAGCTCCTGACTGCTTCCTACCCTTCAGTCTTACTCCAGTGGTTCTCATCTCTGTTAATGAAAACACCCATCTTCCGAGTTGCCTGAGGCCAAAGCATCATAGGCACCTTTGAGTCCTGTTTCTCAGTACTCACACGGAGTACATCGGCAGATGCCACTGCCTTCATTGAGGAAATGCACGCGGGGTGCCAGCCCTTCCCACCATCACCACCATCACCCCTGCTACCACCCTGGGCCAGTCCATGCTCCTCTCTCAGCAGGACCATTGTGATAAGCCTCCTTCGCTGGCTTCCTTTCTCCTACTCTTATTCCCTACAGTCCCTTCTCAACAGTAATCTTGTTAAAATGTCAATCACACCATGTCACCAGTGCCCAGGACCCTCCGCCAACTCCCCATGTCTGAGAAGAATCCAAAACCTTACAGTGACCCATGGGGCTCATTGTGACCCCAGGCCCTTCCCCAGTGGCTCTGCTTACCACTCTCTGCTTCTTTTACTTTACTCCAGCCATGGCAAAATACTTGCTCTTCCTTAACCCCTACACTCAAACTTCCGTACTTCCTAGTCTATCGGCCTGGAAATCCTTGCCCCACCGCCACCCCGCTAGCATTTCCCATCCTGCTTCCTGTTCCACAGGAATCCTCACCATCTTACAGACTGTGTCTTCTAATCTGTTCTCTTGTTTATGGTCTGCAGCCCATCATCTCTAGAATGTAAGCGTTACTTTTGGCCTACTCATTGCCGTGATGCTTGCCTTGAAGATAATATCTGCCGCATGGTGGACACTCAGTAAGTAGTTGTTAAGGAAATTAATAAGAACTTTTGAGGACTTGTTCTGCAAGGCAATTTGAAGAGAGGAGGTCCTGGAAGCCTAGGACCTCATGGATTCCCTTGGAGATCAGCAAAGTACCTGGATGCATCACTTTGGGGTAGACATTGTGATGCATACCTCAGATCACAACTTCAGCAATGAAGTTCTTATGCTCTCAGCACAGCCCCTTCTAGGGATTGCCTCAGCTGAAGAGAGCTGCCCCTCCCACCCCAACATGGCATCTCTCTCCCAGATCCATGCAAACCCCATGGTTCACTGATGTCTGGCATAAAGGCCCTGCCCTCTTGCCCCAGTCCAGAGCTCTGAAGGATCCTCCCATCTTGAGAACTGCCTGTGAGGCTGGCTGAGGCCCTCGCTGGCCCCACATAATGGCTCTCCCTCCCCATCTGCATGATTGTGCTTCATTTCCTTCCCTTCCCATCCCTAGATGGGGATCCTGGGAGCCCTCCCCTGTGAGCCTCCTGTTGGCCTCTTACACACTAACTCCATCTCAGCCTGTGCTTCCCTGGAGACCCAGTCTGTAACAATCTCCCTCTCCCCAAATCAAGATGCATCTCTGATTTGGATATCTATATTCAGTTTCATTGAATTGGTCATTACAGGCAAAAACAGGCTATCTCATAGAAAAAGACTGTTGGTTTCATAAAGGCCAAGAGATCACTCACCTCTGAACTCACAAAATCAATAGTATGCCATTAAGGAGAAAACATGAAGAACTTCCAAGAAGCTCTAAAGAAAGGGGATGTTGTCATCTGGGGACTCTGGGAATTTAGTGACATGCTCAGGTAACATAGATGCTTTTAACGGGGACCTCCTGGAGATAGTTCATGCCCCTTTGCGAGGAGGATAGGAAGGCTGTGGTCTTCTCTGTCCCTTGACTTCCAAAAATAATGAGGGTTAATGGAGTTTAACTTTCAGGAAGACTGGAGTAGGGAGCGGCAATGTGGGACACTCAGATTTCTAGGCATACTTGTACACACATTGTTTTAACATATCAGGAGAAGGTGTTTAAGGTTTACTTATCTGATACAAGTGAACAAAATATGTAAAGATCATAAATAAAATACATGCTTTCTTCATGTCTTTGTAACTGGTGGATGCAGGAATCCCCCTACTGAAGGCATGCCTGGTGATCCCTATTCTAGTCCTTTCTACCTACTGTTGCTCCCTACAAAACAAATCTGAACAAGTATTAAACCATTTTAGATGCTTCTTCCAGATACTTTTTGCTGATTACATAATGACCAAGGTCCTTGCCACAATATTGAGTGTCTTTCAAAATAAAACCACAACCAAACATCCTGGGTTCCATTCTAATTCTTGGGACAGTTTCCCTCCTCCCTGCCCCCATCTTTCAGAATCACTTCCTGTTACTTAAAGAAGCTGGGCCCTTTGTCCCAGCTCTTTGTTTTTGCATTTGCTAATTATCCTTTCACCTTTCCTCGATTCTGCCCCAGCTTTAATAATACCTGTCCACCGACCTCTGACTGTCCCCAACTCTAGCCATAATTCATTGCTTCCACCTTTGTTCTCATGTAGCACCTTGTTAGATCTGTTTTTTCTTTTCTTTTCCTTCCTTCCTTCCTTCCTTCCTTCCTTCCTTCCTTCCTTCCTTTCTTTCCAAATCACAATATAAATACATATGTGTATGTACAGAAGCTTGTGTTCATATTGTACAATATAAAAATACATAGAATAGTAAGTATGAATCCCCACCCATGTTTTGATTCAGAAGTTGGTTGGTGAGGGTAGGAGAGGTACACAGGTGTTCATCACATTATTCTGTATACCTTTTCATATCTGAATATTTCATTAAAAGGAGACAGTCTTTCCTTTTCTTTGCCACTCATTGTTGGCCAGAAGTACTGTTAACAGTTTATTGTGCACTGGTTTTTCTAGACCTATGGCTGTGTTTTCAAACATATAAATAGTCACATATACCCATATACCCATGCAATTATTTTTTTATTCAAATAGAATCATACCATTCCTATTGTTCTATAATTTTTTAGTTAATAGACTTATTTCATAGAGCAGTTTCAAGTTTAAAGGAAATTGAGCAGAGTACAGAGAGTTTGCCTTGATTCTGCTTCCCTATCAGTATCCCCTTGCTATCGTCTTGTGTGGGTTCATGTGTTAGAACTGATGAGCTAATATTAATACATTATTAACTGAAGTCCGCAGTGTCTATTAGGGTTCACCCTTTCTGTTGGGTTCTCTGGGTTTGCCAGATACATCATGTCACCGATCCACTGTGACAGTATCATACAGAATGGTTCCCCTTCCTGAGTACCTACTGGGCTCCACCTGTTCATCCCCATGCCCCAACCCCCGGCCCCACCCATCTCAGCCGCTGGCCACCGTTGATCCCACTGTATTTGTTCTTTTACCTTTTCCAGAAGGCCAAAAATCACACAGCACAAATTCTTTCCAGACTGCCTTCTTTCACTTAGCAATATACTTTTTTGGCTTTTAGGTGTCTTTTCATGGCTATAATTTACTTTTTTCATTGACATTGATTTTTTTCCCCCACATATCCTTACGCATACGTGTACCTTTTCTCTTTAATAGCTATGTAAGTATATCTCATAGTGTGATTGTAAAAACTTCTGTATCCTTTTCCTCCCCAAGGGACATGTGGGTTTTTCAAGTTTTCTAAGTGTATATTTACATTTCTTTGACTCCCCATAAACTTTGTACTCCTTAACCAATAAAACATGGTGTTCAAGAAACAGCATTGCTTCTGTCCACAAAGAAGAATTGTACACAAGGAAAACTGTACACAAGGAAAGGCTCATTTCTAAAATCAAGAAGCAACCTCAGTGGGGCCCTGGCTGGCTCAGACAGAAGAGCATGTGACCCTTGATCTCGGGGTCATGAATTTGAGCCCCAGGTTCAGTATAGTTATTACTAAGAAGCGTAAATGAATAAATACACTTAAAAAAAAAAAAAAAAGGAGAAGAAGCAAGCTCAGTTTACTGGTGCTGGCGTCACGGCCCAGCAGCCTAGGGGCCTGGAAATATGCCCACCCTGACTGCTGCTGGCTTCTCCAGCTGCCTGGCCTCAACCTGGGAGAGCATGTGAGGGAAAGGCAGAAGCACTGTTAAGTACTTTTTCGTAAGAACATGGATATGCATGGTGTGTCTCCCAGGCAGGCCCTGGCCAAAAAAGGCAAGGAGGACTGGCCTCCAGGAGTTCTCGTTCCAAAAATATTCTTTGCTTGTGGAAACCAAGTCAATGTGGAAGGACTCCCAGGCTGATTGCCTCACTGCTCCTGGGCTGCATCTCCTAACATTTCAGACCCTCTGATACAGAATGCGTCATGGAGCAGTCCATCTTCCTCTTCTTCACCGACGGTTCCCATATTTAGGAGCCACACCTCAGCTACCTTGATGTCCCCTGTGGCACCCACAGCCCAGAGTAACCCCTGGGGTTGGATGCTCACTGACTATACTGTTAAGAGCTACCGTTCCTAATATGGATTTCCTCAGAAGCACACCCTGAAATGAGATTCCAGTGAAAGTTGTTTATTTGGGAAGTGACCCAGGGACATCTGTAGGGGAGAGGAAAGTGAGATTGAGAAGGGGAGACAGCCAATACACGGTGTGTCTTTAAGCAAGTCGTTTCTGTGGACAACTGGAGCCTAACCTCCCAGGGAAACTCTGGGAAGAGCGCAAAACCTGTCCTGGGAATTATCCTACAAGATGGCGGAGTTATTTATATGCCAGCTCCTAAGAGTCACTGATGGAGGGCTACTCCTAAGGGTATAATAATTTGCAGCGCTTCAAACCTGCCATACACAGGATGACAGGGTGACCTTGTACAGTTCCAGAAAAGTCCCTCAGGCTCTGAGGGGCAGATGCTAGAAGGTGGAAGTCAGCCAGACCGTGATGACCTGGCAAAGTCCAAGGGCCATGAGTGAGGGGAGCATTTCCTATACCACCTTTTAGGAAAAATATTCAAAAAAGACCTGAATCCCCTCTATATATTTGTGAGAAGTGGTTGTTCCCACTCCTGCCCCCATACCTGACGTGACAGGAAACTTAGCACATCCCAGGGCAAGCGACTTCAGTGTTGGCAACCCAAGTATTAGAAGTGCTTCTCCATTTGTTCTAAATCTCCCCATCTCTGAATGCCCCATGGGCTGCTAGTGGAGCCTTCTGCAGCTACTCAGGACATCAAAAGCGTGTTCCATATGTCAGCCCTTCAAATATCTGAAACAGTAACCACAGTCCCTCTGCTTATCCATGGTTGCCTCTCTCTTAAGCTTCTCCAATTCCTTCAGTATAGTCCTCACCATATAATTTTGAACTCTTAGCCATCCTTCACACACCCGCCTAAGCAAAACTTTAAAAAAGAGGGAAAAAAGAAAATAAATGATTTACTGAAGACCATGTACAAAGTTACTCTCCTATGTGGCACCTGTTCAACACACGTTTTAAAAATTGGGAGGTAGACAAACCATAAGAGACTCTTAATCTCACCAAACAAACTGAGGGTTGCTGGGGAGGGGGTGTTATGGAGAGGGTGGTGGGGTTATGGACAATGGGGAGGGTATGTGCTATGGTGAGTGCTGTGAAAAGTGTAAGCCCGATGATTCACAGATCTGTATACCTGAGGCAAATAATACATTATATGTTAATGAAAAAAAAAAAATCTGTGGGCATATGATCCAAGTCAGGCCCATATGTCAGGTAGCTGAAAGAAAGCAAGGAGCTCCTCTTTCCATTGCAATAGACAGTTGGAAAGGTGGTATGAGCATGAATCCACTAGGAGCCACTGTGGAAAGCCTAGTAATGGAAACATTCAAGAGGACAACTGAGATGAGGAGAGAGGATGAGGCCAGATGACATCACTTAAGTCCCTAGGTCCAGCAGAACCTGAAGCTTATAACCTTTAGACTTTTTAGTTGTGGGATCAATAAATCAATCTCAATCTCTCCACCTCAACCTTCATCTTTCCCCACCCCCTCCTTTCTAAGCAAGTTTGAATTGAGATTTATAATTTACAGTGGAACAACCCGAAGAATTCGAACAAATTTGGACTCTTCTCCCATGATACTATACAGACCACATTTTAGTATAGACACACGCACATACATAGACAGACACACAATCATTTATTTTTGTGGAGCACTTTGTAAAGCACCTTCAGATCCATTTGCTCTGACAAACCGCCGAGAGAGGACAGATAGCTATTAAATATTCAATTGATATAGTCATTTTTTATAAATAAGGAAACTGACACAGAGAGGCTAAGTGACCTAAGATCCACACAGCTAACCAGTGGGTGACAGACCTGGTAGAAGAACCCAGATCTGCTGGGTCGTAGGCCGATGTTCTTTCCACTGTATCTTGCTGGAGTTCTGGGTTCTTAACCCATCATGGTGGTCATCAAGCTGTGGGTTCATCCTAAGAAGTTCCTCTTTTTTGCTTCGATTTCCCATCTCTATTGCCGGGGCCTGGCAACTGTGATTTCTAAGAGTCCTCCCCAAACTTGCGTTCTGGTGCTCTATGATTTTGCTTCCTAACTCCGCCTGGGACAGGCTGGGTTGGCTCTAAATCAAGGACCCTGATGACAGAACATCCCATCGTCAGTCAGAGACTCAGCACACACACACTCACGCACACACCTGTCTGATGACATTAAAGTTCCAGATGGTTCTGTTCTGAGAAGAAGCAAACATCAGTAATAACCCATGGGTAACAAAATAATTGTGTAGATTCCCTGTATCCCATCTGTTCCTCCTGTTCAGGAAAAAAAAAAAAAAAAAAGTGCCATGTGCTATAATCTTTTGCCTTTTGGTGCTCACACAAAATGAAATAAAGCAAGCTTTGCGTTGCTGCGTTCCCCCTGACAATGAGGGAGTGTGTTCTGCATTGGCACCTATGTCACTCCTATGGTTTTGCATTAGGGGCTAAGGGCTGGGGCTGCTGACAAACCTGTCTTCCCCCCCTCAGTGTGGACGCAAGGTTCGGACACCGCCATCCACATGCTCTCCGAGCCCAGGCCTACGGCTTCTCAAGACCACAGACAGGGAAGTAGTGTGATCCCACACTAATATATTAATGAGAATTTAAAATCCACTCAGAGTTCCTGCTTGTTGTGGGTGTCGCCATGGCCCTCATTTGTTTTGCAGATTCTCTTAACCATTCTTGGGCTTTTCTTCTTCCTGGATACTGTTTTTAAAAATTTCTGAAAGGAATAGGGGCCCAAAGTCTGTTTGCCTTGCTGTATTTTACTGAACCCCAACACAATCCTTCTCGATGCCCTGCAACCTCGTGGCTCTTGAGAGAGTCAGGATCACTATGCCCCACAGAATGTTTCTGAGATTCCTGTCTGCATGGGGAGGAGTGCGGGTTCCCCTCACCATCTTTGTTCCAGGAGCTTCGTGTGAAAGGGAGACGTTTTGTCCCGACAAGTCAGCTCATGTTCTGTACTCTGTCTGTTCTTTGGAAAATTAATATTACACAGTCATGTGATCATGCTTTAGTGGCCCAGATGTTATTTCAGAATTCAGAATGAGCTTTAGCCAGGAAGACTTTGAACCTTTACTGGGGTGGGAAGGTGGAGTGCAGAGGAGTGTAGAGCTTATTTCCAAAGTCAGAGCCCAGCAAAACAACAACAGACTCTATTCATTATTTCATTTATAGTAAGGTGTGACATAGTCTTCTGTGTGAAGGAAGGGAGGCACTTGGGGTCATTCATACTTTCTCAGGAGTCGGAGATTTCTGGATTGACCAATTATTGATGACCAAAGTGCTTCAGAGAGAGTCTTAGTGAGTCCTATATTCTGGGTGATATGCACATTTAAAAATTTTTTATTTTGTAATATGCACATCTTAATACATCCAAAACAAAGAGTAATAAAACCTCTTTTTTTTTTTTTTTTTTTGGTGAGAGAGAGAGCATAAGCAGGGGGAATGGCAGGCAGACGGAAGAAGCAGGCTCCCTGCTGAACAAGGAGCTGGATTCGGACTCGAACCCAGGACCCTGGATCAGGACCTGAGCCAAGGGCCTACACTTAACAGATTGAGCCACTCTGGCATCCCAAGAGTGATAAACTTCCAGGGTAGGTTCCCTGCACAAGCTGATGACAGAAGTCCAGCTCTATATTTTAAGCTTTGGATCCTCTGGTTCGATTCAGGGCAATCCCTTGACATGAACATCAGATGCTTCATTCCCAGACCATTGGGGAGGTAAAGACCAAGAGTATTCATGGAATAGGTAGCCCCTCACAGCAGTGCCTCCTCTTCAAGTCTTTATAACCCCAGTACCAGCTCGCTGCTCCCTGATCAGGCATAGAGCCAGATTTGTTAAAGTCTCCTGAAATAACTCCCTGGTCTAATCCAACTTTGCCAGCCCTTTTAAGGGGAAGCTCAAACCCCCATTATCACTTCTTCCATGAAGACATTCTCAATTACCTCTCTCTGGCCACAGCCTGCAGTTTTAAGCCTCCTACTTCCTCCTTCGCAGCCAGAATCCAATTCATGCTCCCCTGGCCTTGTTCTTGGTCTATAATTTGAAGTTGCTTCTTCCTCTTTCTTCTTCTTCTTCTTAACTCGCTTCTCTGGGACTCTAACCCTTGTGTCTCATCCCCTGTATCTGCTTCAACTTGTCCCTTGGATCTGGTATCGATTGGACTTCTCTAGAAATGACCACAGTTCTTCCCTTGGCTCTCGTATTGGTACTTGCCTTTTGGATTTTGTCTGCTCATGGAAGATCTGGGTATGTCCCCTGACTCATTTCAGTTCCTGGAATCTACCCCAGGACTAAGCCCTATGGTCAGCTAGTTTCTGGTTCTGTCCAGAGGAACCTGGACAACCATAGCAAGCAATGTTCTTTTTCCCTATAACCAAATGCCTTTCCCAGGTGGGCAGTAACTCTCCTGAGGTAGAGCACAGGTCATGGAACAGGCAAGGCCTATACTCATGGGCTTTGGAGTTAGATGTGCCTGCATTTTAATTCCAGCTTCTGTTGACTTCACTTACTTACTGTACAAACTGAGACAAGTCATAAGGCTCTTTGAGTCTCAGTTTCTTCATTTCTACTTCAGTGGGAATAGTAACAATAGTACCTACTTCATAGGATTGATGTGAGGATTAAATGGGGGAGGGGTAGAACTTTGAAACACTAATAAATCTCTTTGGACTTACAAACTCTTATACATGGTCCTGGTGTGTGTGTGTGTGTGTGATGAAGAACCTTCATGAAGAACTTTCATCGCCTTGAGGATCAGTGTACCAGCACATCGCCCGGCAGACACTCAATAAATGAGAGCTTAAAAAAGAAAACCAATAGAGCATTGAGAATCAACAGATGAATGACCAGTCCTTCCAAGTCATAAAAATATGTGGTAACCAAGGGCCATTGCTTATGGTTACTTTATAGACTTTCCACGGTTTCAACCTGTTGAGTACAAGACTCAGATTTCTAGAGGGGAAGCGGATCCATTATATTTGAGCAGAAGAGCCTAGTTTCCAGAGAGATCCAAGGACATACTGATGAGGTCCAAATTTTCTAGATGCTATTTCTTTCTGAACCCTGGGACATGCCATCTTTAGTGCAATCATCCTTCAACATCCAGATTTTTCCTGAGGTTTGAGCAGAAGCTCCTGACTGAGAAACCCAAACTACTTAAAGCGTGTGCTGCACTAGTGGTGGTCAGCAAACTAAGGCCTATGGGCCATATCCAGCCCACTGATAGGGTTTGTAAATAAAATTTCATTAGAACACAGCCATGCCATTCATTTATACACTATGGCCGCTTTCACAATATAATGAGACAGCTGAGCAGTTGTTGACAGACACCAAATGGCCTGCAAAGCCTGAAACATTCACTCTCGGGCCCTTAGAAAATATTTGCTGACCCTTGCTCTATATCATGTGTGTTAAGAGCTCAAATATGTCAACATATAAAGATACATTCCCTTGTTTCACCACTGTTAAGTTTTATCTCTGTTATAAGAAGTACAATCTTGGGGGCGCCTGGGTGGCTCAGTGGGTTAAAGCCTCTTCCTTCGGCTCAGGTCATGATCCCAGGGTTCTGGGATCGAGCCCCACATCAGGCTCTCTGATCAGCAGGGAGCCTGTTTCCCACCCCGCTCTCTCCCTGCCTCTCTGCCTACTTGTAATCTGTCAAATAAATAAATAAAATCTTAAAAAAAAAAAAAAAAGAAGTACACTCTTGATGGCAAAGACCACTCACCCATGTCTTTTGTAGCTCCTACAGAAGCATCTTAACATGCCACTCAAGGCCGCCCAGTCGAGTACCAATGGCTCCTGCAACCTTAAGCCCCTTCAGTTTCCTACACTTTCCAATCTTTCTAGTCTAGGCAAGTCAATCATTCTTATCTTACCTTGAGTATCTTTCTCTACCCAGCTGATTTCTCCAGGACTATCTCAAACTCCTTATCTCTCACTATGTCTGTCTTTCCCAACACTCCAGTCAGAAGGCGTCTCTCCTTTGTTTGAACTTTGGCAATTGGCTTTGCCTATTTCCTGAAGGCTGTAGAAACTACTTCATTCTTTAGATATTGAGTCTCTCCAAACAAGTAGTTAGAGCCTGGAGGGCAGGCACTGGGTCTTGTGGTGTTGTCTATTGTCTCCTCCCTTCCTTACTTCACAAACTATCAATTGTCTTCTTAGTAGAAGCTGTTGTGGAGGTGGGGGTGGGTAGGTCCTGGCTGACCATCAAACAAATTTGGACTTACCTTCTTAGGCAAATTAGTACCTACAAGAATCAGTTTGCATATTGTTGCTTTGCATTAGGGGAGGATCATTCCAAGAGGAAATTTAGTGCCTGAAGGTGAAGAGGGTGGCATGACATTTGCTACCAAAGCTGAGCCCAGGGATTCATTTGTTTGCACTCTGGGGAGAGAAGGAGCTATTGCAAAAGAAGGAGCAGAATCTTGAGAGGTTGTGTAGCTCACAGGACATTAATCCTACTGCCTTGGGGCCGGGTGATGGTGTGGCATAAAGTGCGGGGTCTTTCTCCTCATTTCTATATAAAAGGAAGGACTACAAGAAATACAGCTTTTCTTTCTTTCCTTCTTTTTTTCCACCCCCCCCAAAGGCTTTCCCCCCTCAAAGGTTCTTCCCCGCAAAGTTTTTTAGCTTTGGGAGTTCTACCAGTTCTCTCAAAGCTAAGGAGCATCCTGGCCAAGGGTCTGATTTTCACCAAAGCCTTGTTTAAAAATATAGATCCTTATTATTACTCAGATATGATGAGGCCAACAGATCAGGAGACAATCGCCCCTGGAAAGATGGTTTGTTACTCATAGCTCCCGAGAAGAGGGGGTGTGGCATGTCTTGCAGGGCCACAGGGGAAACACTAGGGTCAGTTATGAGGCAGAGGAGGGGGTGCAGGAAGGAGGGAAAGAGCCTTTATTGTGGTTTCCATGGAAAAGAGTTGTGAGGCAGGGCCAGCAGATTTAAGACTGCCTAATTTGAATAATTTAAGCTAGTACTGGGCTACAGGGGCTGTCTCTAATCATCTGGCACGTAGCCCTGGGGTGACTGGGGTAGGAGATAGTGACCCTAAGTGTGAAAGCCCAGGAAAAAAGGTGGGCTCTGAATTGGTTGATTTGCATATGTACGCTTGTAAGTTTGCATAAAGCATGCTTACAGGTGAATCCTTTACTATATTTAGGAATGAGCTAGCCCTGGGGCAGGGGTAGGGGTGGGTGGGGTGGGTGTGGGAAGCAGTCCTTCCGTGGTCAGTAGGGCTCCAAGATGGCAAGCGTCAGAAATACAAGGTTAATATAAGTCTCAACAATCATGGTTATGGTTAAAGACTGTGTTAGTTCACTGTAACAAAACGTCACAGACGGGGTGGCTTAAACAGCAGAAATGTAGTTTCTCCCAGTTCTTTGAGCTGGAAATCCAAGATCAAGGTGCTGGCAGGGTGGATTTTATTCTGACAACTCCCCCTTGACTTGCAGATGGCCACTTTCTCATCGTGTCCTCTCACAGTCTTTCCCCTCTGTGTGCATCCCTGGTGTCTCCTTATGTGTCCTATTTTCCTCTTGTTAGGACATCAGTCAGATTGGATTGGGGCTGACCCTAAGGACCTTGTTTTAAATTAATCACCTCTTTAAGTACTCTGTTTCCAAATACAGTCACATTCTGAGGCTTTAGGGCTTAGCGCTTCAACATATGAACTGTGGAGGCTTCAACAATTCTGCCCATAGCAGGTACATTGCTCAAGTAGCCTGTGGGATTGCTGGAGCTGAAGGACATATGGAGAGGTGTCAGCTAGAAGACCTCTGAGGGCCACGTGAGAATAAGGGCATGGACTTAGTGGATGGTGGGGAGACACAGGTGAGAGCTACGAGCTAGGGAAATTTGGGGATATGTAATACTATCTAGGCCTATGAGCTTTGGGAGTCTTAAGGAATTTAGAGTGCTGGGACAGTTGCTCCTGTGACAGATTATCAATACATCCATATTGAAACAAAATTCCACCCATACCAAAAGCCAATGTCCACAACCCCAGGAGATCCTCTTTAAAGAGTACAGCAATCACATTTACCTGTAAGAACAGTTACTGACTTGACAATACAGAGTCTGGGTCCCTCTTTGACCACAAAATTTCACTCAAATCTTGCAGAGAAAAATAGTGTCAACAGACTTGAGTGTCTGAAAGATAGCATACAATGTCCAGTTTTTAAAAGTTTATTGGAGAACAAATTGGTAATTTATTCCTTCTTCTATTCCCTTCCCAGGGGAGTCTGGTACAGTCTACCTTCCTCCCTTCTCCAACTCGAGCACCCCCCCCACACACACACATATACACACACCTTTTCTCTTCACGCCTTCAACATCCATTCTTCTAGACAGCCAGATTTCTTCCCTCACTAGCTACCATGCAGGGCTCTGCCAGATTTCTTCCCTCACTAGCTACCATGCAGGGCTCTGCAGAAATCTTTTTATTCCCTCCGCCCTCTGAGATGCTGGTTGGAAACAGCTGGCAAAAGCAAAGGTACTTGCCTCTCTACTCTTCTGTGTGTGCCCTCCTTCTCACAGGAAGCATAAAAGCTTTATTACTAGTCGACTTTCCTTACCTAAAAAAAAAAAAAGAGAGAGAGAGAGAAGAAGAAGAAGAAGAAGAAGAAGAAGAAGGAAGGGGGTGAGGAGGAGGAGCATGGATCAGGGCCAAGAACTCTGACCCCAGCTCTTGGGGGAGAGGAGTCTGGATTTGCCAATTACCATGCGTTTTCAGGAGTATCAAAATTAACCAACCTGTAGGCCTGGTGGAGGCAGATTTAGACACCAATTTCTGAAAGGCTTTCTATCAGCTGAAGTTGTTGGTTGCAGTCAAGCCAAAAGAGAGGATTTCCTCAACTGAATCAGGAGGTGGTTCACAGAGTTGACCAGAAGCAAGGCTAAGGTGGCAGGATGGGGAAACAAACCTTGGAGAACAGGTTATAGTGACCCAGTTATAGTGAAAAGAATGTGTAATAGATGCCACTTCCAGGCTCAGCTTATAAAAATTCTCCATTAGTGATTCTCATCCTCTTTCCTGCTCCCCTGTGCAGGAGGAAGATGGCATCCATCAGAAGCTTTTGTGTTAAAGGTGACAGAGCCCCTGACAACTTGACCCCTATATGACTACAAGGTGGGAGGTCTCCTTGCTAACTTGTTCATAACCCGTACCATAAACAGCAAACATTTATTGTCCAGGCGTGGGTCATTATACATTGGTAGGTACTGGTACACTTAACTTGTTTCTTTGTTTATTCTAAGGGAGACAAAGAACGAGCACAGTCCTTAGAATGAGACAGATGTGAGTTCAACTCCATGCTCCTCTAATAATTTCCTAGGAGCCCTTTCTTAGTCTCTGTTTTATAAAATGAGATTAGTAGTATCTACCACAAAGGGTAGATGCAAGGGTTAAATGGCATGATGAATGAAATAGCTCTCGCGATGATTGGAGCACAGTAGGTACATAGCAAGTAGTAGACCATGAGCAGGGTATGGTGTGTATGGTGGGAAGAGGTGTATAAGTGGGAAATTAGAAGACTAGTCTCATTCCAGGACTGCTCCTCCCTGTGTAACCTTGGGGAAACCCCTTCACCTCTTTGAACCCTTCTTTGCTTATCTATACAGCAATGGCATGGGATGACTCCTGGGGTTTTCACAGCGTGATAACTCGTGTTCCACAAAATTCTGTAGGGACCCCTCTGGGAGGAGCTGAATAGAGCCAAGCAGACTCTGGTCCCTGCCTCCCTTCCAAACAGAGAAACTCTGATTCAGTTCTGACATACTGGATTTCCGGAAGAGAGTTTGTTTGAAGAAAATTTTCACTGCTCTTGTGAAGAAATTAAATACCAGTGTACCCCAAGGTCTTCAAAATCCTTCCCCACTCCCATACTCTAGATCCTGGGAGGGTCTGAGTAGTGATAGCTTAGCCCACTGTATTGTCTTGGGAGAGGATTTGTCCTTCTTCCCTGACCTGACCAGTTTGCCAGAAGCCAAGGGCGACTTTCATTTTCCAAGACTGCCCAGGCATAAAAGTACTCAGGTGGGCAGAATAATGACTTTGAATAAGAACTAAAAATGCAATCAACAGGTACAGTCCCTGGCACCAGGACATAAGGTAAGGGCAAGTACACAATGGTCCCGGTTGGAAAATGCTGAAGTCAAGTGGAAGAGTGGACATTCCCTTTCTGACCAATAAACTGAGGATAGGAAAACAGGCAGGCTTAAGGCTCACAGAGCCATACCTAGGAGAAAGCAGCTGGCTCCTGGTCAGGACTTTCAGCATTCTAATAGGGCTTTCTTTTCCAATACACTATAAGAAGTGTAGCCAATAACACACACATGCTACAGAAAGAGGGTTGGCCAAAGGCTACATTATTTTACTAGTATTATGACCTTTCGGTCCCTCGGTCCACAATTATTTATTATATTCAATGTGTGGTGGATGCTGATTTAGCTGTGGTGGGTAGAGACAGATCCCTATATTCTATGTTCTAGCCTGGGGACACAACATAAATTAATAATGAAATAATTATATACATCAGGGGGTGATAACTGTTAAATAAAGGGGACAGAAAATAAAGGGGGGTATTACTTTAGAAAGGTTCTATAAAAAAAAGATCTTATTTATTCATTTGAGAGAGAGTGAGAGTGCTCACAAGCAGAGGGGAGAAGCAGAGGGAGAAGCAGACTCCCCAGTGAGCAGAGAGTCCAAAGCGGGGCTCCATCCCAGGACCTGCTGATCATGACCTAAGTGGAAGGCCGATGTTTAACTGACTGAGCCACCCACGTGCCCCTCGAGAGGTTCTTTTGAGGAGGCTGACATTGGGGCAGAAACATGAAGAAAGTAGGCTCTCTGGGGATGAGTTGTGCAGGCAGGGGGACAAGTAGCCATGAAGGCGCTTAAGGCAGATTGGTGGGGGGAGCAGAGCACTGCCAGGGAGTGAACACGCAGAGGGGCAGGAGCAGGGCCTGAGGTGGGAAGCAGCAGGGGTTTACATCACTTAGAGCCACATGGTCCTCAGTTAAGGATCTGGAATTTATTCTGAAACCACTGAAAGACTGTGAGCAGAGGAGTGACTTAATTCTTAAAAGGGTGACCCTGGGTGATGTGTCAGCTAACACAGAAGTGGAATGAAAGTGAGCAGTTGGGAGTTATGTAATAATGCAGGCAGGAGATGGTCCTGATGAAAATATGGCAACACCAGAGGAGATGCTAAGCAGTGGGATCCTGGATCCTTCCAGATCCATGCAGAAGGCAGAACAACTAGTCAACCCAGCAACCAGGACGTCACCACTGCCTTTGTTCTTACCACAGGTTCTTCTGCTATTCCGAGAATCTCCTCCCCTTCCTCCACCCAAGAGAGAATATTTCTTCTTGAGCAGAGAGGGGAAAGAAAGCAAAGGAAAGAGGTAGAAAACAGGATTAGACATGAGCAAGAAAACAAAAAGTAGATAGAAAGACAACAGAAGAAGAAAAATAGAAGAGGCAGGAATGCCAAGAGGGAAAAAAGCAAGAAAAAGAAAGAGATGTGTTCCATCATTCTAGCTTTTTCTTCTCCTTCCTTCTCTGTTGATATCAGAAAAGCCAAGGAAAGGTTAATTCTTCTACAGGTAAAGCCCTCTTGGAAAACATGGGTAACTGTTCTGTTTTCAGGTGCCGTGTGTACAATGCCAGGTTGAAGGAACAGAAATAAAATTTCAGTCAAGAAAAAATGAAACCCAGAGCTGGAGGGTGAGCTGGATGCTCAGAGACCTCAACTCAACCCATCGTCCCTTCTCATAAAGCCCCAGTCCCCTGCACAGCAATAGGTGCTGGCCTATGACTCTATTTTCCCTGTCATCTTCCGGAAAAGAAATACCTCATTTCCAGAGAGAGAGAAATTCCCCATCTCCCCTACGTCCCTTTCAAAACGGCAGAGCTGGTTTTATGAAGTGTTTCATGAAGTCATAGTACCCTTGGGGGTAACCAGAAACCATTGTTTTCACACGGGGGAGAAAAAAAAGCAACCGGAAGTTACATTCTCCTGGAGAATATAATCATATCCCCTTGCCAGCGTGGGCGAGAACATTCCCTGACCATTGTAGCTTTTTGATACTGTCACTGAAGGAAATGTTGGTCATAAATCCTGATGAAAGATTACAGGAGCCATTTCCACTTTGGAGCATTGCAATGTGTTTAAGTGTTTAACATAATCTTAAAACGCAATAACAATCTTCCTCTAATTTAATCTTCGGTCTTCAGCTGTCAACACAGATGCATTAAGCTGGTAAACGGCGAAAGGAAAAAATAAAGAAGTGGTTGTGCAGGAACCAAAGATACTTTCATTTCCCTCAAAGCCAGGCTTAATCAACAGTTTCAAAGAGGCACACAAGCAGGCTGTTTGTATGAAATTTTGCCAGAAGGAATTAAGTTGAAAAAGAGTATTTTCCCTTTAGAAACTGCAAAGTTCCAACTGGGACATCTTATATAATAGATCCACTTCTCTACTGTGAACATGCGATCTACTTAGGAAACTTACTTTAATAAATGAAAACCCAAAATAAAGGCAGGGCAAAACCAACACTGTCCACTTCAACTGCTTTCCAGTGTTTTCTGTACTCTCTCCCTCTTCATTGCTTATTCTCTCCATACTCTTCCCTTTTCTTGTCCCACCAAACCCCACATTCCCAGAAGCATTTTCAGGTTGATCCAGAAAAGATGGTCACCATGACATCTGTGGTTCCAGGCCTGCTCTCACCTTCCACCCAAAACCAATGAAAAACCGTTCTTTTTTTAGCCTGGAATTTTGAATTAAGTTTTGTTGTCCTTACCTCTTCAGAAAGATAGGATGAGCTTTTACCTGGGCTGAGGAGTGAGCTTTCAAAGGAAGACCAATAGCCTTCACCAAGTTCTGAAAATACATAGACAGTGGGGCCTTCTCCACTATTTGAGCTAAGGTATTTACTCCTTCTTTCTCTCTCTTTCTCTCCTCCTCCCCACTCCCACCGCCCACTCCCGCTGCCTGCCGCACACACAAATCTACTGGGAGAAAGCCTTTGGGTTTTATCAGTAATTTTAACTCTGGAAACTGAGCAACTATCATTTTGGCAGAGTATCCTCAGGAGTTGAAGGTCAATATGCAGCTGGCTGCCTCCTACAAATTAGGTGCGCTAGTAGCTTCTCATTTTTTTATTTCCTCCTGGAGCAGAATCCAGCTGAGTACATTAGATGTAAGAACAAGGCCCAGTATTCATGGACTTTGAATCATCACTTCCTAGATAGTCCACTCTCATATCTCAGAAACCAACTGGTGACAGCTAGACAAGGTAAGGAAGTCATGGGAAGGAAGCCCATAAATCACTGACCAATGATGTCAGAAGAAAGGGTTTCTGGGTAACATGTCAGAGCATTAGAAGAATAGAGCCATTTAATTACACTACAAATTAAATTACATTTTATTACACTAATTCATATAATGAGTAATACTAGACTCCCATAGGTTTTATAATTTTTTTTTAAGATTTTTTTTTATTTTTAAGTAATCTCTACACCCAACTTGGGGCTCAAACTTACAACCCCAGATATCAAGAGTCACATGCTCCACAGACTGAGCCAGCCAGGTGCCCTGATTTTATAATTTTTAAAAAGCATAGCCTTCCTCGTCCTCCTCCCTAACCACCTGAACTATTTTTCTTCCCTGAAGCATCCCTCGGGGACAAGAATTTATAAGGAATCCCCAGAGAAGTGGAAATCTCAAGTGACAAAAAGATGGCATAATTGAAAATGAATATTCCACTTGAAAGGATACTTGTGTGAGATTATTTTGCTAAGGTTATCATTTAAATGTGGTTCTTTCATAAATTAAAAATAAAACAAGCTTGCTTCAAAGTGAGGACGCATCTCTTCACTAAAAAAGGCTAGCTTATTTTAGGAGCAGCCAGTAAATACTACATGGTCATTCTCTCTTTTTTTTTTTTTCCTGAAAAAAAAAAGTGGTTTCCATTTTTATTCAGCAGCATTATTTATTATTCACTCAGATGTCAAATATGTATTGCTCGTGTGCTCAGTTGAAATATGTTGGACAAAAGCTAATATGTTCAATAATGAAAAATGTTATATATATAAAGTTTGTATATATTGTATGTATAGCTAGTATATATTAGATATATACATATACAATACATATGTAATACATATATATACATATACAATATATGTTATATTGTATATATAGACACACACAATATGGTTTACATAGATAGATATAGTTTGGCACAACCCAATGAAAAGCCTAGAAGAGCTACTGCTTTTGAACCACAAAGGTATGAGGAAAATATAAGTGTTTCTACCAGTTCAAGTATTTCCATGATCCTCCTAGCAGATACTGCTCATTGAGTAATCTAACATTTTCTCACCTCTTTCCTTGTTGCTTTCTTGTCACCAGATATTTGCCTTCTCCACTTCCCTTGCTGTTGGAGAGGTACCTGTTCAAGACCTGGCCAACACGTCATAATGACAAATTTGCTAGGGACATCACCGTAAAGTTTCGTTTTTCCAACGAAAGGCTGGATGATGCTGGCATGTTCTCTTCTCTTTTTCTTCTTCCTTGAATATGGATGTGACGCCGTGACATGCAGCGGCCATCTTGTCCCTGTAGAACGATGAGCATGAGTGAGGAAGGAAATGCACTGAAGATGGCAGAGCTAAAGAAAGAAAGAGAAGTTCCTGGCTATTACTCAGCTATCCTGCCAACTGCTTCCTTTCAGAATGTACCCAGAAGCATTCTCAACTGACAAAAAGGCTCTAAGCCCTGGACATACACTGAAACAAAACATAAACTCCAGAGCTCCAGGGTGAATACAAGTAATGGCAAGATGGAAAATGACAGATAAGAGGAAAAGGAAAGTAGGGAAACATTGTCTAACTTGCCTGGTATGACAAGAACTCAAAAGAGCCTGAGGAAACCTCATAGCACTTTGACTTGATGTTCTTTTAAGAGTTAAAATAAGATTGGGGAAAAAAATAAAGAGTCTTCAAACGACTGCACCTTGCCAATGGGAACAATCTGAGCAATTAGCTAAGTAGTCTAAAAGCAGAACCAAGGGGTGCCTGGGTGGTACAGTAGGTTAAGTGTCTAACTCTTGGTTTCAGCTCAGGTCATCATCTCAGGGTCAGGCTCCGTGCTCAGCATGGAGTCTGCCTGAGATTCTCAATCTCTCAAAAAAAAAAAAAAAATCTTAAAAAAAGTTTTAAAAAGCATAACCAAAACCAAGCCTGATCAGCCCACTACTCAGAAAGTTGCTTAGAGGAGAACAGCAGGGGAAACAGGAGTAGAGAGCAGAAATGGAGGGAGGATGAGAAGAAGAAAGAAGGGATCATTTCTGTCCCATCGCAGGCCCCCAGAGAGAAGCCTGCTATTGGACCAATGTCAGTGCTTCATGTATATCCGCTAGGATTCCTTTACCATTTTTTATACCTACTACATTTTTTTAAAAGATTTTATTTATTTATTTGACAGACAGAGATCACAAATAGACAGAGAGAGAGGAGGAAGCAGGCTCCCTGCTGAGCAGAGAGCCCAATGTGGGGCTGGATCCCAGGACCCTGGGATCATGACCTGAGCCGGAAGGCAGAAGCTTTAACCCACTGAGCCACCCAGGCGCCCCCTTACTACATTTTTTATGCACACAGACTCCCGGGGTGCTTTCATTCATAACAGTCGGAACCTGGGTCTCTCAGTCAGAGGACTGTCTGTAGTTGCAGACCTCCCTTTGTTTGTGTGCACAGATGGCCCTGAGAGCCTGGGGATTTGTGCACTCCCGAGAGAGCCTTTAACCACTGATGGGCACAAGCGTATAAATACTTCAGCTTCCTCCTCTCTGTTTGAGACAACTACCTTCTCCAGAGACCTCCTGCAGCTTTGAAGCAATACTTCCGTGATGAGACCATGCTTGATACTGACCTACCAACCAGCTTCCTTCTATTCCTCATTGAACCTCCCCGCTGCCTTATGATGTCATCCCAAGAATTTTTCCTAATAAAACTCTTTAATGTAAATCTCAGTCCCTGGGTCTGCCTCTGGTGAACCCTGTCTGAAATGCCTTTTCTATGGCATATAAATAAAATGGCTCACTGAAGGCCAGCAGAGCATAAAAGCGAAAGAAGTTAGGTAGTGAGTCAAAAAGAAAATGGGAAGTTTTGCCAAAAGTCAAAAATATGAGCCATAATTCTTTGGGCTGCCCACGCAGGCCTGATTGTCACTAGAGTGAGACAGCAGTAATTTCCACAAAAGTACAAAATAAATTCAATATCCTCGCTAAGCATTAAGCTATTTGTACCACTTGAACAACAAAATCTAATATTGCTTATAGCTAGTAAGGGGGGTCAGCAAAGAATAGAGAGCAAAACGAATACCATAGCACAGAGAGGGAAAGTGTTCCGGAGCCTGGCCCTCTTCCTTCCATGGAGACATAAGAGGAGATGCAGAGCTCTCTCTATTTATGTATGATTTTTTTTCCAACCCAAGTGAGTGATTAGCTGCGAGATTGAATTAAACAGCTCTGTGTTATCTTTCTGGTTAAGGAGCTAGCCTCTGGTGACTTCAGGCTCCAACCTCACAACAAGAAAATCAGATGATGGCTCAGATGATCTGAAACTTCATGTGTCTTCATGCTTGACCCTGCTTGCTGCATGGGGAGTGACTTTAGATAGAAGATAGCAAGTCAGTCATCATGGAACCAAGTTAATTACATCGACAATGTAAGGACCAGTTTCTGAGGCTTTGGGAAGACTGGTTTCACATAAAGAAGAAACCTTTTTTTCTTCTTCATTTTTAATTATATAAAGAATCTGAGAACTAAAAGGTCAAGAGAAATAGGAAACCATTGTATATAACATGAATATCAGTATGTCTAACAGGTTCATTCCTAATTCACTACTCTAGAAAGAAAATATTCTGCCTTCCTGACAAAATGAACAACTTCTAGAAAATTTTAACCCCCTTTAGTAAGAATAACACCTTTAGTAACTCAAAATGCTAACTGACCATGTAGGTATCACCTGAGTTGAACAGACATTTCCAAATTCAATGCTACACCTATTATTAAAGTAGGAATAACATTTAGCATTAAAAAAAAAGAAGGACAGGGTGCTTGGGTGGCTCAGTGGGTTAAAGGCTCTGCCTTCCGCTCAGGTCATGGTCTCAGGGTCCTGGGATCGAGTCCTGGATGGGGCTCTCTGCTCTGCGAGGAACCTGCTTCCCCTCTCTCTCTGCCTGCCTCTCTGCCTACTTGTGATCTCTCTCTGTCAAATAAATAAATAAAATCTTTAAAAAATTTAAAAAAATTAAAAAAGAAGGATAAGTGGAATGAATCAACAGAAAAGAGATGAACTTGGACCTTTCTGTAGGGCTTTATCAAATGTACTTGTAGTCTAAATGATGACAGTTTGTGATTAGTCCACAGGTTGAATTGATTTCAAAATGGATTATATTAAGGAGATAAGACCAAGTTGAGTAAGGTCAAAAGTTTACTTTTTATGGCCACAATAGGTCACTTTGCTTTCTGTACTTTCATTATTTTTGTTGAAGTATAAATGCATAGATCTTATATTTGCAGTTTGATAACTTTTGACAAATGTATATATATCCACATAACCTTCACCAAGATCATGATTGAAAAAATTTTTGGTGCCCCAGGAACTTTTCTCATGCCCCTTTCCAGTCCACATCTTGCCTCTCAGAGTAATCACTCTGTATTTCTATCACCAGTTTTCAGTCTTCATGTCATTTATATCAACCAATGTGTGCTCTTTTGTGTCCGTCTGCTCTTGTTCAGCCTAATGTGATTGTGATTCATATAAATTGCTATATGCAATGCTAATTTGTTCATTTCTGTTGCTCAACAGTACTATTCAGTCCTACAGATGTGCTACAATGTCTTTACCTATTCCCTTGTTAATGGACATTTGCATTGTTTCTAGTATTTGGTTATCATGCATTGGGCTGCTTTGGACATGCTCATATAGGTTTGTTTGTGGATATGTTTTCAAGTCTCTTGAGTGATATCTAGAAGTAGAATTTTTCATTGTAGGATAGGATTGACCTTAATTTTATAAGAAACTCCAACAGTTTTCCCAAATGGTTGTACCATCATCTACTCCTCCCAGTAACACAGAAAGGTTCCAGTTACTCCACATCTTTGTCAAGATTTCAAAATGAGCGTCTTTCTAATTTTAGCACAGAATGGATGGTATAGATAGAAATAATTTTGAAAAACAAAACAGACTCAGATCTCAATTATATCCATCCCAATTTGCAGTGAATTCTTACCACCTTTGTAGTTTATCCTGATATGACCTCCTTTGCATTAATTATTTCATCTCTTGGCCAGTAAGAGTAAGTTACTGTTTGAAGGACTGTGGAATGAACTATTCCAAAACAGATGAAAATTTTTAAACATTCCTGTTGTTTTTTTTTTATTTCTACCTCTTTATTCTTTCTGTTGTTCTATTGAACACAAATTCTCATATTAACACCTCCTTTCAAAATGAGAAATGCCTTAATAGAAGATGCTAATTTTTAAGTGGTATAGATAGAGAACACAAATTTCTACACACCGCCCACCTGGTTCTCCAAAATCATAGAAAGTGTTTTCAAGAACACATTCTCATTATGATACCATATATGCAATCATCATTTTCTTAAATTCAAGCCATATAGAATGGGTCATGTTAGATAGATGTAGTTTCAGAATAAATCCTAGGTTTTGGGGGCACCTGGGTTGCTCAGTTGGTTGAACATCTGACTCTTGATTTCAGCTCAGGTCATGATCTCAGGGTCATGGGATCAAGCTCTGTGCAGGGTTCTGTGCTGGGCATGGAGTCTGCTTGAGTCCCTCTCCTTCTACCATTCCCCCAGCTCGTGTGTGCTTGCTCTCTCTCTCTCTCTCTCATAAACAAGTAAATAAATAATAAATAAATAAATTTTAACCTCTCTCTTCCTTAACTTACCCACATACAAAGTAGGGATAATAATAATATCCACATCCTAGAGATTATGAGGAATAAAGAGCTAATATGTAGTAACTGTTCAAAATTGTGTTGAATGCATAAAAGCTACATAAATATACTATTATTATTCATTTGGAAAATATTTATTGAGTGTGGTCGAATCGAGTACAAAGATTATAGGGTCCCATTTAGGTTCAGAGGTAAAGGACGCAGTTGGTTAGTGATGTCTGCCATGATGTGTGCTGTGAGTGTATGGGGAGGGGTTGACTGAATTGCAGTATACATGCCAGATATTGGTTACGTTGACTGAGGTACTCAGAATTGTACCTTGTTTTTTAAAAACTCATGCATGTGATGTGGAACGATGCTTAACCTCATATTAAGCCAGAGGTTGTCCACTCATGGCCTGTGAGCTAAATCTAGGCATGGGATGCAAATAGTGGCTAACCCAATGATTGGCACAAAGTAGATGGTCAGTAAAGATTTCCCAAATGAACTTAGTAAGCAAATATGTGAATAAGCATTTCTATACCATCTTCCTTTTACTACCTAATCATTCTCCCTTTCTATGGACTGGAAATTTGTGTTAGCTTCTAGATATACCTTATTCAAGGAACAGCAAGGCCTAGTACAGTGTGGTATATGCAAAGAGTAGGTATAGAATAAATTGAGTTCTCCTCATAACCAGCAATAGATTTAGGAAGAGACGATAGATTAGAAACAATCCATTAGGCAATAGCTGGTAAAATTTAGATATGGGGAGACCTTGACTGATGCCTCAGCTCTGCAACTTTACTAGCTCTGTAAAGACAGGTAAGTCGGCTGACATTTCAATTTTCTTATCTGCAAAACAGAAATAATAATTCTTACCATAGAAGATGTTGTAAGGCTTGAACGAGCTAGCATATGTAAAGCACAGAAGCACTCAATAAATGCTAGTTCCCTCTTTCTTTATACTCTGTATTTGTTGAAAACTCAAATAGCAGAAGAGTAGTAAACTGAACATTTTTGTTGTCTCTCTCTCATTGGATAGCAACTGTGGCCTTTGTCATAGAAGGCAACTGATTTCACCTCCTGGTCCAGGTGTGGCTCATGTTTGATGAGCCCACTCTCATCCCTTTTGCTAGACTAACTGGTTTTTTGTTGTTGTACAATTATTTCAATAAAGTAAAATAGTAAATGAAAATATAGTAATACTATATGGTATTATAATTATGTTATAATATATAGTATATTTTTCATAGTAAATGAAAAGTATAAAAAGCAAAGCTGGCTCCTCCCTCTTAGGGAAGCATAAAATTAGTTCATAGCCCCAGATTAGTGATGCAGTAAGTGAACAGTCTACAGACGAATGGGCCGGGGCTGACTGTCAGCGCTAGAAGCCAGGCTCCCCTACAAATCAGGCCCAAGTTACCACTGCCCAAATCGCAGCTGTGTGAGAATGAACACTGAGGAGGCAGAACCTTCCAGTAAATCTGGGCACTGGTAAAAACATGATTTAAGTCATACTAAAAATAGTGTAACCGTGGTGTAGCTTTCATCTCTCCCACCTCCAACTAAGGGATGGACAAGATAAGACACGAACTCGAAAGCATGAAGTCGTTTAGAGCATTTATAAACAGCATAGGGCACTAACATGCCAGCGTTCCTGGCTCTCCAAAAACTTGAATTGCATCCCCCCACCACGCCTGCTCTCCCCCACACCCAGCCAACCAGCGCAGGTAGGATGCGTTGCCTGCGGGCACACAAAGAGCAGGCGCCCTGTTCCGCCCACCCAGGCCATCAGTCCTTCAGGAAGTTGCTGGTCTCGCAATTGGGAGCAGGGCGTGGTGGCCCAGGGCATCCACACCAGTCATGCTGTCTGTCAGTGGTCACCTGCGGACACCTTCGTGCTCTGCAGCCTCCATGTCTGCGGCTTCACGCCCTCCGCCCCTGGGGCCGCACTTACTGCAGGGACCGCCTGTGGCCCATGCCTTCCCTCTCCCCACGTGGAGCCTCTTACTCCAATCCACACTTTGCACACACACCAGCCCTCACCGTGGTCCCTGCACTGGGGAATCCCCCCTCATAGTCCAGGACCCCCTGTGGCTCCTCCGTGCCCAATGGGTGGTCAAGGGCTCTGGACTGCGGCATTCTGTGCAGGCCTCTGGGGGAGCGCGGCAGCTGCTTGGCAATGTGGCCACTGTGGAGGACAGGAGGCCACGTCTAGTGACTGGTTGTTGGTGCAGAAGGCAATCAGCGCATGGCATTTCTGCACTGCAGGATACGATACAGGAATGGGCAGGGGCCCAAGTTATGGACAGTAATGCATGAGAAGAGGCTCTTCTGGAGCTTTTGGGAAATAAATATTCTTTCTGTCACAAAAAGAGTTCCTAGAACCTGCTTATTTCACCCTGAATACAAAAAAAAAAAAAAAAAAAAGATAATGAAGGACTGGCGGCAGCCATAAAATGGCACTGACACAAATACCGGGGCTTCATGGAACTGAACTGAGACCTTGAGGTCATTGATCTGCCAGAGGAAAAGCAGCCTGGACACCTCAATTACCTCTGGACTCTGCTCAAGTGAGTCCTGATATTACCTGCATTGTTTAAGGCACTTTGATCTCAAACCTAATAATGCCTGTGATCTCATGTAGGAACCAATACAGAAACCAAGGTCACATTCCATCCCTAGCACTGGCCCTGGGTCAGACTGTAAAGCCACTTAAGTTTGCCTCTAGGCATCTCCCACCTCTCTGCTGGTTTTCTATTGAAACTCTTCTTCCTTTCCTCACTCTATCACCCCTCCAATTCTGATACCATTTTCTTTTTTCTTTTTTTTAAAGATTTTATTTATTTATTTGACAGACAGAGATCACAAGTAGGCAGAGAGGCAGGCAGAAAGAGAGATGAGGAAACAGGCTTCCTGCTGAGCAGAGAGCCCGATGCGGGACTTGATCTCAGGACACTGGGATCATGCCCTGAGCCAAAGGCAGAGGCTCTAACCCACTGAGCCACCCAGGATCCCCCTGATACCATTTTCTAACCCTGTTTTCCCCTCTCCTCTCTCACTGGAAGAAAAGTGAAAAAAAAAAAAAAAGTAATAATAAGACAAAGTACAAAGTACACCATCTCAACATACTCTCAGTTGGGGGAAAAATGGGGCGGAGCCTTATTCATACTAAAGTGTAAGTGACTGATATATTTCCATGTAACAGGAGTAAAATTACAACAAAATCCAATGACCCTGATAATGGTGAGGTTGCTAACATTGTCTATAGTAAATCAATAGGCACTACTGTCCTTGAAGCCTTTCACATCATGTTGTGAAAGCAGCTACCATTTATACCTCCATAGCTAATGTGTCTACCCCTCCACCTTGTTTAATTTTTATTTTAGGCCTGCTCTATGGCAGCATCTGGAAGAAAGCCATGGCATCTCCATCCTACTGAGATCTTAGGACCTAAAAATAACAAAGGAAGTGAGCAACTGGAAAGCATCCCATCATTAAATATTCAGTAACCAGAACATATCTGATTGTGTCACCTTATAAAGTCTCTGCCTTTCAGAAGTCTACAGGATCAGAGCTGAGTATGCCAGCCAGTGGGATAAACACAGACAACTGTGCCCCTTACTCCTTGCGCTTGGACTGACCCACTTCTCTTACATTAGAATTTTAACTTCTTTACCCACCAAAATGTCCCCCATTCTCACATTTAAACCACAGGACCAGCATCTATGTTCCTGCTCCCTTTGTTTAAACAGTCAAATTCTGTGGTCAACCAGATTGTTAAATGTTTACTTTCTAGGGTTGGACATTTGTTCTGTAAAAATTGCACAAAATTTCAAATCCTTGAAGTAGTACCTTCCAGGGGTATTGGTCACCCAGTGAAGACCCCATCCTAAGACATTTAGGACCTGGTCTTACCCATTTCTCTAGACTGCGCCTTGACCACATCCTTTTTAATTCTATCTACCCATTTTGGTTAGATTTCCAAATTCCACCATGTAAAGCCCTAAGGGGTTTGATTCCACATCAGCTATGCATCCAAAAGCCTTCAGATCTCATCAAGTATTCTTCGGCATCTCGAGAAGAATCCTTTTTACCTCTGTTATGTGCTTTGCATAAGCTATGTAGCTAAGACCAAAATGTCTCTGAGCCTGAGTGATTGGGCGACCTTCTGGGTCCTTACAGTTAACCAAAGTCTCCCTCCAGCCTGCGCTCCACTTTGACCATCCTCCCCCAAGCCTTTATCCCCACACAGAGTGAGAAGCCTCTGGGGACTGTGGTTTATCATAGCCTTGCTGAGAACGTAGCAGAACCAGAGGCAGGATGCGGCAGAATCTATTTGAGAATGGAAAATCCAGATCCGGGCAGATGGATGTTGTATTCGGAGGAAATGCCATCACATGACCAAAGTTCCTGCTCTGAGGAGAGAACATACAGATGTTCGCATACCAAAGAAGTCATGGTGCTTCCCACTGGATAAAGCAGCACTTACTATTTCCTGTCCTTCACAACCCTAAAGCCATAGGAAAACTCAGGCAATCGAAAGGAAATGAGGCTCATGAGCAAGGACGGAAGTTTTTTCTGTATCCTAAGCCATACAGTTCCTTTCTTTATACGTTTGACAACCATGAGACAAGAGGAGAAGGGTATTTATTTAGACCTCATTAATAATGACCTTTACCTTTAGATGAGGCAAATGTATCATTGTAGTCACAATGTGATTTCAGCAGAACATTTGATACCTTCTAGAAGATTCTGATTTTGCTACTTAAACATATTTGAGCTAAAAAAAAAATAGCATTTCTCCCTTCTTTCCTTCCTAGTAACCTTCCTTCCTCCCTTAGGTGACACAGAACGAGCTGGGGTTATTCTGTGAAGATAAAGTTCAATTGCACAAACATCTGTTAGGTTCCTACTCTGAACAGAGGCAAATCCCGTACACACATACGAATGAACTAGAAATTGGGGCGCCTGAGTGACTCAGTGGGTTAAAGCTTCTGCCTTCGGCTCAGGTCATGATCCCAGCATCCTGGGATCAAGTCCCACATCAGGCTCCTTGCTCAGAGGGGACCCTGCTTCTCCCTCTGCCTCTCACTCCCCCTGCTTGTGCTCTCTCTCTCTTGCTCTCTCTCTGGCAAATGAATAAATAAAATCTTTTTTAAAAAATGAACTAAATAAAAATACACCTTTAAGAAGCTTCACGTAGTTAAAGAAGGACTAAAATAAATGGATGGCAAATGACTGTAGTATAAAGGAGAGTAATAAAAATTATGACCACAGTGGTATGGGCTCTCAAAAAGGGGAGAGTGTCATGTAAGGTATTAGACCTCGAAGGAGGGACAGATTTTAGAGCAACAGAGTGGTGGAGCACAGACTCGCTGGGTTATTTCAAATCATCCTTTGAATGGTCATGATCATTGAATTTGACTGTTCATGGGTCTTGGCAAGTACTTGGGCATCACCTTCAAACCTGAGAGGTCAATTTTCCGCATGTCTCATAGGGAAGAAACCATATACGTATATTAAAGAAATCTCTAAGCCCAACATGAGTCTTAGACTCACAACACTGAGATCAAGAGTCACATGCTCTATCGACTGAGACAGCCAGGCAACCCAGAACTGCATAATTTTTAAGGGAAGGTTTTGAGGGGAGCACAGACATTCTTCAGAAGCCCTCAGAAACCTGGCTGGGGGTCATGGCGGCACAGTAATCTGGCTGTTCATATTTGTAAAGTCCACCTCTAGGCTCGATGAGAAAAGACAGCATAAAGAGATACCCATCACGATGGTGTGGTGGGTGAAATTGGCTTGCTACTTAGCCTGCTCTTTGAAAAAAGATACAAGAGCAGCCTTTTGTGGCTGTGGATATGAGTATTTTGATCAGAATTACTCAAACTTTTCTGACTAGAATGATCGTATTTTTAAAAATGAAAAAAATCTCATCACTAGATCCCGGGAAACCTGGATTCTTTTTCCATTACCAGTGCTCTCGGACACGTCCAAAACGGGGCACTCTCAATTCCCCTTACTTCATTTCTCCCGTTTTTTTTTTTTTTTTTTTATGCGTTGTAAGGTTGAAACAAAGTTTCTAAAGGGAAGTGCTGAAAATGTGCAGACGGCTCACAGACAGCCTCTTGGCTACCTACTGTCTGTCTCTTCTTCTCCTGTATCACACTCAAGAGAAAGGAAGACTCAAACTCCAGGCACAGCGCCGATGGGGACAACTCAGGTTCAGAAGCGCAGTCAGTGGACCAAATCTTGAAACGGTGTGGACATCTAAAAGACGATACTAGTGAGAGATTGCCAGAAGGAACCGAAAATGGTCAATCTCAGAAATACCAGTAGAACAGAAACCTTGAAGGGAGACTGGCAGAGCAATCGACGGGTGTGAGCCCAGGGAGCGCGCCATGGGACGTCCCTTCCCTGTTCCTGTCCCCTGGACGGTTGTTGTCAACTGGGGGCAGTTTTGTTCCTCAGAGGACGAGGGGCACTGTATGGAGATATTTTTGGTTATTGCAACTTAGAGGGGTGGGTACTGTTACTGGCAACTTCTGAGCAACAGCTTACCTTCACAAAAAGAAATGTCCAGAAGGCCAAGCTGAAGAAACCCTGCTGGAGAGCATAGGTAACAACCAGGTTGACGGCTTTATCATATTTACTGTTGTTTTTCTGGTTATAAGTGATCAGTCACATGGAAAAATAATCCCTATTTAATCTAGAACATTTTTTCGATACATTAAATGATGTTTTGTCATCATCCCATCAATTATGCCACAGAAGTTCATAGTCTCTTCGTTCACCCCCATGGCCAGAGGTTATGAACAAATGTCAACAGCTTCTTGGCTGCTGAGTGTCTCCAAAGCACATGATAAAGTCCATACTTTCTCTAATCGCTTAAACCAACAGGAAATACTTCGACATTATTTTTGTAGGAAAAAAAAAAACAAAAAATTGTGGTCAAACTCTTTCCAGGAAAAAGTAATTTAACATGTTGAAGAAAGAGCAACATCTCTCGAAATGTTGGAACAAATGGAATTTGTTTCAGATGCCAAGCCGGGCTCCCGGGAGCTCGCACCTGGTGCCCAAGTCCAGCGCCCCTGGTGGGGCCGTGGGCGGTGCTGTCACTGCGGCAGCAAGAGCCGGCAGCAAGAGCCGGCAGTGCGGTGATGAGAAAATTGCAGGAATTAGGAGCCCATAGAGATAAAAAGCGCCCTGATTACATTATGGTGGTGGAGGCTGAGACCACGCCGGAATGACAAAGGACCTCCTACAGGAAGGAACAATTTGGTTCGCTTTAGTGTGCTTCCAGATGTCTGCAGCCCAGACCAACACATCGGCAGCAGCTCTGAAAAGCTTTCGTAGGTCTAGCTGAGACTGCACTGGGGGAAGGGCACAGATTTACTTGAAAGATGGCCTGCCTCGATTTAAATCCTTATTTGCCACTTAGTAGCTATGTGATGGGAGCAATCACTTTACCCTCCAGTGCTTCATCTGTTCAGCGGATTTTGTTGTTGTTGTAAGTCTCGCAAGAGACATTGCCCGTGTTCTGCCAGACCTTCCAGCTGCACCGTAGCGTTTTCTGCATCCCTTCTCTGGCTTCTCTGTCCCTTTGCTTCCACCTGCTCATTAACACCTGCAAGTCTCTTGGGTGGATTTCCTCAGCCTCCTGAAGCTGCTCACCTGCAGGGGCAGGGAACTGGAATGCCTCGGGGTTCTCTTTACCCTGGTCCTGAGCGGGGCGGGGAGGGGAGGTACTGTGGGGCGGGGCGGGGCTGTGGGGCTCTCACTGTGCAGGAAAGCTCAGCAATCAAGTGCAAGGCATGATTTACACTGCCGTGCTGCTGTGTGGGATCAGTGCTGCGGGATTGTGCCAGAAAGTGCACCTACCCTTCTTCTTCTTCTTCTTTTTTTTTTTTTTGAGGTTTTATTTATTTATTTGACAGAGAGATCACAAGCAGGCAGAAAGGCAGGCAGGGGGTTGGGGGGCGGCGGGCAGCAGGCTTCCTGCTGAGCAGAGAGCCCAATGTGGGACTGGATCCCAGGACCCTGGGACCTGAGGCGAAGGCAGAGGCTTAACCCACTGAGCCACCCAGGCACCCTGCATCTACCCTTCTTTTCCGTCCTGCTGCCCCTACTCCTTTAGAGGTTAAGGGAGCACTGCTCTTAATACATCCCTCGCACCTGAATCTTGCCTCAGGAAACTTAAATGACTTAATTCACATAAAGTACTTAGACCATCCCTGGTGCATAATAAGAGCTTCATAAATGATCACAGATATTCCGCTTCCAATTCTTATTAAATGCTGATTTTGTGCCAAGACTGTGTCACTTACCTCACTTTGTCATGTTGTCCTGCCCTCCCCCAATCTGTTTTTCCTACATGAGGGAAGGAAAAGCCAGAAAAATAAGCCAAGCTTGAGCTGGCAGGAGACAAACGAGGACGCCATACCAGAGTCAGTTTCAGTGTCCAGAGAATTGCAGAACAGATGCTGGGGTAAGTGGGCAGGAGCAAGTCTCAAATATTGGTAGAGCTCACAGCCTGCCCATGGAAATGGGATGGGGTTGAAGCGAATCAGTGTATGGGCTGGTAAATCCTGGTAACGACCCTTCCAGTTGAAGTGATTTTCTGACAGCTGGGAAATCTGAGTTTTAATTAAGCTATCCGGGGAGTTACTCAGTTTTCCTGGGGATGTCCACATGTATACATAGGCACACATGTTAATAAACTTTGGATTGTTTTTCTCCTGTTAATCTGTCTTTTATTATGGGGGTATCCACTAAGAGCTCAGAAACATAGAGGAAACTTATCTTTCCTCCATTAAAATGGCATGTCTTCACAACTAGATGGCCTGTTCTCTGACGGGTGGTGGGGGGGGCTCTATTTTATGTTTTTTGAAACCCTCTAAAGTATTTAACATTGGGCCTTCTACACAAGTGGGTCCTCAATTGTATTCATCTGATTCATGTTTCACTGTATGGGTCTATCCTATAGAAAGAGAACTGTAAAAAAAGTAAAACACCAATGTGAATTGTGTTTAATTACAATGTGGTAATCACAAATGACACTTCACCAGCTCTCTCTCTAGCTCCCATCTCCTCGACTCCTCTATGACCTTTGTCATATTTCAAACAGGGTGGTTGTGTGTGGGTGTTTTGTTTTTGTTTTTGTTTTTATTTTGCAGAAAATTGACATCTTTATTAAACTGAGTTATTTTGTCCATAAACATGGTATTTCCCTCCACTTACTTAGGTTTTAATTAATTTCCATCAACAATGTTCTGTGCTTTTCATTGTGGAGGTCTTACCAATCTTTTATTAGATTACTAGGTGTTCGATACTTTTTTAGCATTGTATCTTATTTTTCATCATGATAAATTGTACTCTTTGATCCCCATTCCCAATTTCCCTCATCCCTCCAACCACCTCCGCTCTGGAAACCATCAGTTTGTTCTCTATAGTTAAGAGTCTGTTTCTTGCTTTGTCTTTTTTTTTTTTTTCCTTTGCTCATTTGTTTTGTTTTTTAAATTCAACATGAATGAAATCTCATGGTATTTGTCTTTCTCTGACTTATTTTGCTTACCATTATACTCTCTAGCTCCATCCATGTCATCCCAAGTGGCAAGATTTCATTCTTTTTTTATGGCTTAGTAATATTCCATTGTGTATTTATATATCACCCCTTCTTTATCCATTCATCTATTTTTTTAAATTTTATTTATTTATTTGACAGACAGAGATCACAAGTAGGCAAAGAGGCAGAGAGAGAGGAAGGGAAGCAGGCTCCTGGCCAAGCAGAGAGCCCGATGCGGGGCTCGATCCCAGGACCCTGGGATCATGACCTGAGCCGAAGGCAGAGGCTTTAACCCACTGAGCCACCCAGGCGCCTGTATCCATTCATCTATTGATGGACACTTGGGCTGCGCCCATAAGCTGGTTATTGTAAATAATGCTACAATAAACACAGGGGTGCATGTATCCCTTTGACTTAGGGTTTTTGTATTTTGGGGGTAAACGCCCAGTAGTGTGATTGCTGGATCATAGGGTAGCTCTATCTTTAACTTTTTGAGGAATCTCTGTGCTATTTCCCACAGTGGCTGCACCAGTTTGCATTCCCACCAACAGTGCATGAGGGCTCCTTTTTCACCATGTCCTCACCAACCCTTGCATCTCGTGTTGTTGATTATAGTCATTCTGACAGGTGTGAGGTGATCTCTTATTACAGTTTTGATTTGCATTTCCCTGATGACGACCGATGTTGAGCTTCTTTTCATGTGTCTGTTGGCCATCTGGATGTCTTGGGAGAAATGTCCCTTTATGTCTTCTGCCCACTTTTTAATTGGATTATTTGGGGGAGGGGGTTGTGAGTTTTATCAGTTCTTTAAATATTTTGGATACTAACTCTATTTTTTGGATAACTAACTCTGTTTTCTATTCTTCCTGTCTTCTCAGTGTCTGCATGGTTGGTGTACTGAGACTACATCAACAGCTTGCATCTGCCCATCTCCCCTCTTTCTCATCCTCCCTCCCAATAACCTGAGTGTGTACGTGGAATGAGATTTCTGCCAGGGGACCAGGAAGTGGAACGTGATGCGCTGGAGAAGACACCGAGGTGGCATTTGTTAGTGACTGGTTGTTTGCTCCCTCCTCTCACATTCATATGTTGACACCCTATCCTCAGTATGAGGTATTAGGAAGTGGGGTCTTTGGGAGGTCATCAGGGCATAGAGGTGGGGCCCTCTGTGGGATTAGAAATGAGATTAGTGCTCTTGTAAAAGAGACCCCAGAGGGCTTCCGGCTTCTTCTTTCATGCACACAGCGAATAAACTACTGTCTTCAAACCAGGAAGCTGGTTCTCACCAGAGCCCAACCAAGCCAGCACCAGATCCTTCCAGACTCCAGAAGAGTGAGAAATCAATTTCTGTTGTTTATAGGCCACCCAGTGTATGGCATATGGTGATAGCAGCCTGAAAGGACTGAGGCTGTGACCAATGTTTTCTGTGCTTTGCTGTGCCTCGACCCAGTTGTTAGGTCCTATGCAGGTCACTGATATGTCCCTGGACTTGTTGGTGAAATGAAGGGATCAGGCTAGATCTTCACCACCCAATAAGTAGCACTAGCCACATAATGGCTATTTACGCTTAAATTAATTACAATTAGGGATGCCTGGGTGGCTCAGTTGGTTGGATGTCTGCTTTCAGCTCAAGTCATGATCCCAGGGTCCTGGGTTTAAGTCCTGCATTGGGCTCCTTGCTCAGTGGGGGGCCTGCTTCTCCCTCTGCCTGCCATTCTCCCTGCTTGTATGCTCTCTCTCTCTCTCTCACTCTTTGACAAATGAATTTTTAAAAATTAATAACAATTAAATAAGATTAAGAATTCATTTCTCACTTACACCAGTCACATTGGCAGAGCTCAACAGTCACCCCTATCTAGTGGCTACTACGCTAGACAGCACGGATTTATAACATCTCCATCCTTGCCAACAGTTCTACGCTAGTGCACTCTCAGATCTTTTCTAGCTCCAGGGCCCAAAGGCTCCACACCTAGGGTAAGGAAATAAGTTCACCATAGCCTAAAAATGTGAGCCAATGAATTCAATCTCTGCATGATTTAACATAACGGTGGAAAGAGAAGTCAAATGGTCATGTATTATTAAGAGGTCTGGACGCGCTGAAAACAAACAAAACAAAAACTGTGAGGTACTGCTGATTTGAAGAGTCTTATTCTGTCTGGAATGACCCTGAAAGCACGAACATTTGGAACCAACATGGCACCATCAATATCCTGGCTGGGCGCTGATGAGATAGAATGTTTCCCAGCTGCATTAGATGGTGTTCGCCTGCTTTTCCCAGGCTTCCTCTCCACATAGCCAGGGCTAGTTGATCAGTGTGTCCTGGCTGGCTGTTGCTAGAGACGGGAGCAACTCCTCAGAGACAGCACCCAGTAGCGCCATCCAAGACCAGCCATCACCCAGGCCTGAAAAATCCACTCTGATTCTGAAGTCACATGTGCCCTGTGTTGACTGGAGCAAGGCTTAAACAAGAGGCGGTGATGTGTTCCTATCATGGTCCTCGGTGAGGAGAGCTGGCTGTGTGTTACTACCAAAGCAGGAATGTCTGCATGCTGTTTACATGATTGTTATGTTATTAGTATTTACTAAGAATAGCAATGGGTATTTATTGTTTGTGGTATTGATTATGATGTCCCAGGGACTGTGCTCAATAGCCTACATCTCGTAGCTCATTCATGCCTTGAAACAACCCGAGGAGTGAATGTGGCTATACGTTTCCACTGCCCTGCTCTAAGGAAGATGTACGGGCCCATCAGATGTGAGCCGCACCTCTCCTCGTCCTCCTGGTGTCTACGACCCTAACCTCCATAGCTGTGCGGGAGCTCGTGAGTGTTATGGTTCAAGTGGAATACTTGCATACTTTGGAGCCAGATACGTATCACCTCGGCTATGACGATTGGGCGTCACTACCAGCTGAGGCTGGGCTGTCTTCCCTGCATGGCTCATGCAGCTACTCAGCACAGGCCATGCTTCTTGCTGGAATGGAAACCGGAGGCTCATGGCGCTGAGTACCCACACAGTCTCCTGGTGCCAGCAGCAGACAATGCTCATGCTGTCTGGAGGACCTTGGAGGACTCTGGGTCTCTACATGAACCCTCTAGAGCTGGTTCCTCTATCCCAAGTCCCACCAATCTATTCTCTAAGCCAGAGCAGTGGTGAAACAGAGCCACACAAAGTCTAATTTCATAAGGTTGTTTTGAGGAATGAATGAGATATGAGATACAGCTCATTTTGTACCATGCTTGGCACAGAATAAACATTCACTACATCACCCCTGTTATTTCATCATTGCCATTGTTGATAATAGTTATAGTAACAGTGGTATGGATAATACTAATGCTGGTATTTTATTGTTAGTAACTCCTTCTTTGCAATCCATGAGTCCAATATTGTCTGTCGGTGAGTGTTGTGGGCAAGTTGAGATAAAGATTTCCTCTGATGCATCATACCATCTTCCATGCCTTGACCTCACCTACACCCAAAGCATATATTTCCAATGACATTTTACAGATATGGAAACTGAGGCTCAGAGATATTAAGAAGGTTGTCCAAATGGATACCTCTAGTAACATTACTCTCACTTTTTGCATTTCCACCACACATTCTTGAATGAGAGAGAAAGAGACGAAGGTGACATCTGAGCATGACGTATAGACAGCCCATAGCAGTGTGCTGAGCATGAGGATTTCATTAGTCCTGTGCGCCATGGCTGAAATACAAGTTTTCTGAAAATGTAATGTGTCACTGTCAAAATTGGCTCACAGAAAGTCAAGATTGCTACTGGCTGAGCTTGAATAAAATTCAACCGACCAGCTAGCCATGGAGTCAAGAGAGACAACGACATAAGATCAACGTGGCCCATCCCTGGAATCCACTTGTTTGCTTTGCTCTAAATCAACCCAGTTTCAAAAGCCACAACCAGCCAGAATTCTTTTAATGGCTAGAGGAATGTGGAGTTAGGATCTGTGACGATTATCTGAAAAATGGCCCCTCAGGCTGGAAAGCCAGCCTGGACTTTGGGCTTCCAGTGGTCCTTTAAGGAAGAACCTTGGGTCAACTCCAGAATTATTTCTGGAGCATAAGCCTGGTCCCAGGGCTTATTCTTCATTCTGTCATTTTCATTATGCTGTTTGCATTGCTTTGATTAATGGATTGGCCAAGGGCTACTTCGCTGGTCACTAAGGCCAGGGTAATAAAGTTAACTTTCATGTTCATAAAGTGTATGTTCCTTGTAAGGACAGAGACCAGTTGCAGGGTGTGGTTTCCTAAGAGTTAGTAGAAAGAGGAACTTAACAGCTCAGATTCCTCTGTCAGCAGAGCAGGGTCCAAGTTCAGTCACCCTGCCCATTGGCTATGCGATATGGAATGAGTCATTCAATCTCTTTAAGCCTCAGTTTTCCCATTTGTCAAATCAGAATCATAAGACTATCCATCTTGCAGGGTGGCTGGGAGGATTCAATAAGCAAAAGTCCTTGAGGTGCCTGGCACAGTGCCCGACAGAAGGTAAAGCAGGGTCTCCCTCAGCCATCTTCAAACTTCCAAACAGCCAGTCGTCAACACATTTAACAGCTGGAATGGGGAGGGCATGGATTCATCAGAATGGATTCTGTGATAGCCAGCATTTTGCCACTGGTTGATAGTCTGTTTCTGTTATTAAGTATTTTGTATCTCATTCGTGGTATTAATTGTTCAAGCAGTGTTAACTCTGGTTATTATTATTGCTGTTCTCACAAGGAGGGGAATAAGAAATTCACAGGGCCGAGTGCCCTGCACAGTCTGTACACACACACTGTGTGTTGTATTCCTGAGCCTCCTATCTGTCCCCCACCTTGTTGCCAGGAGGAAAGGGCTTCACCATAGCAAACAGAGTTCATGCGCCATCCATCAGAGGAGGAACTGTTCAGTGTTTCAGCCACACTGAAGCCGATGAGAAGATTCCCTCACTTCCATAGCTGAACACTTCCAAGCATAAACAACATCATTACTAAAAAATGACCTTGTATCTTCACCAGATAGAGGCAGTTTTTCCTACCCTTTTCATGCTCAGTGGGAAAATGATGAGATCAAGCCCAGCGAAGACAGAACGAGCATGTGAGGAGACAGAGATGAAAATGATGGAGACTCCTATTTATTAGAACAAAAGCAGAAATAAGGAACAATGCCACTTTGTGTTCAGATAATGGATTCATTCATGGAAGACTTACAATGGTCTGGCATGGGGGAGGAGATTATTTCCTTCATCATCTGCACCAAAAAATGTGGTTTCCAAAATACACCAGTCTTTTGATTTTCCTCCACATGTTTACTTGGGTTGTCTGATTTATCAGAGTATTGGAACAATTGCTTTTGGTGTTACATCATTCTTAAACACAAGCTCTCTGAAGGAGTCCAAAAGTACACACAAGCAGAGGTGCCATAAAATAAGGTAAAAACACATTAGATGTATATGCAATCTTATTTTCCCTAAGGACACTAACAAGGATCTTTTTATACTTTCTCTGTGAGATTAGGAAGAGTAGAAATACTTATGCCCAGAGGACATTTCACAGGGAAGGACAGGGAATTAGAGCACTAAAAATAACTAGGTGGTTCAGTTGGTTAAGCATCTGGCTCTTGATCTCAGCTCAGGTCTTGATTTCAGGGTCAGGTCATGAGTTCAAGCCCTGCATTGAAGCCTACTTAAAAAAGAAAGAAAGAAAGAAAAGAAGAAAGGAAGAAAGAAACAAACAAAGAAAGGAAGAAAGAAAGAAAGAAAGAAAGATCTTAGTTGTAATAGGATTTTCAAGTTCCTCATGTCAGATTTTTAGATAGCTCGTTATTATATTCGAATTTATAGCCATTTGCCCTGGAATTGAGTTAAACTCACCATTGACAGTCTATTAATATAAACCTGTTTGTCTTAAGAAATGAAGAGGGTAAACCAGTTTTTAGGCAGATATAAACTGTGGTAGACAGACCTTTGTGTGGCTCCATGTTTATACCCTGCGCAATCTTTTCCCCTTGAGTTTGGGAGAAATATGTTGCTTCCTTCTAGCCAATAGACTATGACAGAACTGATGCACTGTCACTTTTGTGCTTATGCTATGATATGTATATTGTCAGCTTTGGAGCAGTCATCGGAGACTGTCTCTATATTGATGGCTTCACTAAGCCCCTGGATGGAGGTAGCTATATGGAAAGGCAGTGAGGGTGGCCTCTGGAAGCTGAGCACGGAACTGTATGACAGTCAGCTAGGAAACAGGGACCCCAGGCCTACAAATGAACTTCAGGGCGAACAACTTAAAGGAACTCGGCAATGGATTTTTTCCCAGTGAAGCCTCTTACGAGCTCATGGCCCTGGCTGACACAGGAATTGCAGTGTGGTAAAGATCCAAAAAAGAGAACCCAGCCAAAATGGGCCCTAACTTCCAAGATTATAAAGTGTGTTGTGTGAAGCCACTGAGTTTATGATAATTTGTTACATAACAATAGAAGACTAAAACATAAACTTCCTTTTTTTTCTTTAAATACATAAAACTTCTACCAGTCAGCAAGTATTGATCTCCTCTGTGACAGGCATGTAGCCAGATTGCACTGTGATTATGCAAGAAATATAAGACCCATTTCCTGCTCAGAATCTAGTTGGAGACAGAGAATTCTGGGTAGATGGGGGGCAGCATTGGCTATGAATTTCCCTGAATCTTTCAGATAAACAGAGCAGTTAGACTATTAAAACTAAACACAGGGGGCACCTGGGTGGCTCAGTGGGTTAAGCCTCTGCCTTCAGCTTGGGTCATGATCTCAGGGTCCTGGGATCGAGTGCAGCATCGGGCTCTCTGCTTGGTGGGGAGCTGGCTTCCTCCTCTCTCTCTCTCTGTCTGCTTATCTGCCTACTTGTGATCTCTCTCTGTCAAATAAATAAATAAAATCTTAAAAAAAAAAAAACAAAATAACCCTAAACACAGGGACACTTGGGTGGCTCAGTCAGTTAGGAGTCTGCCTTCCACTCAGGTCATAATCCCAGGGTCCTGGAATCAAGTCCCACATCAGGCTCCTTGCTGAGTGGGGAGCCTGCTTCTCCCTCTACATGCTTCTCCCTCTGCCTGCCACTCTCCCTGCTTGTGTTCTCGATCTCTCACAAATAAATAAATAAAATCTTAAAAAAAAATGCACTCACAAGGGAGCACAGTGGGTCAGTGTGAGAACAGCCGCTCCAACTGGAAAGCGGTTCTGCAAGATCTGTCGTCAACGCCCGTGCAGGGAGATGGCAAAGCAAGAAATCTTGACAGCTCAGGGGCTGCCTGGGCCCTGAAAACCCTGCCTGGGCCCTGAAAACCCTCAAAACTAACAGACAGGAGCTCTCTTCCAAGGCAAAGCCCTGCAGGGAGGTGAAACCATTGGACCTGGAATCCAAGCTGAGCAGGTCTAGGACACTGGGGGCAAAGGAAAAAATAAGGTCCCAATATCAGTAGAGAAGGAAGCAGCCCAGATATGAGTCATTCTCAGAAAGTTTGAGGACACACACAAACACACACGTAGAGTTTCTTATCACTTTGTGAAAGCAATTTCAGAGCCCTGAAATTAGAAAAGCTGTCCTGGCCATCCTTCTTTTTCTAAACACAAAGGAACATTCATTTCACTTAAAAAGTTACAAACTGAAAAAATATCATGGTAGAAGCCTATACAAAATTATTAAAAGAAAAAAGAGAGTAAGGAGCAGAATAATATCCTTATAGACTGTGAAATCAGGCCGGGAACACTTGGCCATATGAATTCCCAGAATTCTCTTCTTTATATGTTTCCAGGGCCTCAAGGGAAATTTTTTGTATGTAGGATTTGGAGAGTAGACAGGAAGCAGCAGGTATGTCAGAAGGCTGAGGCAGGTGTTTTCTGGCAGCACACAGACGCTGTTGTTTATCTGCTGGATTGTATGGCTGGCACTGGCAGAAGCCAGGCCTGCACCTTCTCCTGGGTCCTCCTGCAGCTTGTCTGAGTCCTGGGCCATGTGTATGAAGATTGTAGGTAATGAAACCACCATAGAGGTCCAACTCATACTCATGGATTCCAGCCTCACATCTATCTTCCTTTCCTGCGTAACTGTCCCATGGACTCCAAGCCCCAGTGTCTGATACCTAGTCTTACAGAGATTGATTAACCAGTCAGCACAATTGCACACAAGTAAATCCCTTTTTAATTAGATATAATTTTCAAATGGTTCTATATAATTGAACTCTGATATGGAGAAGTTATTCGGAATGATTTCAACACCCACTGTACAATCTCAGTTATCAGTGTAAAAATACGTAAAGACAAATAGATCAGTGAAACAAAACAGAAATTCCTATGGTTGATTGATTTTTGATAAAAAATCAAAAATCAAAATTTTGATAAAAGGATTAATGCAATTCAGTGGCACAAAAGATAATCTCTAACAAATGCTGCTGGAATAATTGATATCTATAAGGAAAAAAATTACCTTCTCCCTGTATATCACACCATACACACACAAATTTATTTAAATGGTTCATACTTCAAAGCATGAGAGTAAACCTATACATTCTAGAGGAAAACATGAGATAAAAATCTTTGTGAACCTGAGATAGAGAAAGCTTTTTTATTTTATTTTTTAAATTTTATTTATTTATTTGAGAGAGAGAGACAGAGTGAGAGAGCATGAGAGGGGAGGTCAGAGGGAGAAGCAGACTCCCCATGGAGCTGGGAGCCTGATGTGGGACTCGATCCCAGGACTCTGGGATCATGACCTGAGCTGAAGGCAGTTGCTCAACCAACTGAGCCACCCAGGCGCCCCAGAGAAAGCATTTTTATTTTTAGTTTTAGTTTTTTAAAGATTTTATTTATTTATTTGACAGGCAGAGATCATAAGTAGGCAGAGAGGCAGGCAAATAGAGAGGTGGAAGCAGGCTCCCCGCTGAGCAGAGAGCCCGATGTGGGGCTCAATCCCAGGACCCTGGGATCATGACCTGACCCGAGGCTTTAACCCACTGAGCCACCCAGGTGCCCCAAGAAAGCATTTTTAGATAGAACACTAAAAGCATTACATATAAAGGAAAAAGTAATAAATTTACATTCATTGAAATTGAAATTTTCTTTTCCAAAGCATCATTAAGAAAATAAAAAATGAAAAAACAAGCCACAGACTGGGAAAAAAATATACACAATACCTAGATCTGACAAAAGATTTGTGTTCAGAATTTATAAAGAACTTTCACAACTCAATCATGAGAGACAAGCACCCAAATAAAAAATGGTAAAGTCAAAACAATTGTAATTTTAAAAATAGATGTCTTTTTTCCAGGTGTTTGTTGTCTGGTTTTTATTCTAATGTGGTAAGAAACTGGTCAGTTTCAAGTAGGGAAATGATGCAAACTGATGATTTACATAAATTACCCTTTTTCTGTTTCCTATAACTCCTAGTACTGGCACATAACTTAAAACTTAACAAATTAGCTCACCATTTTTTAAAAAAAGTATCACAGACATTAAACAGCCACATCACATACAGACACAAACATATATGTGGCCAAATAGCACATGTTAAAGCGTTCATAAAAGAGACGAAAAGAAAACCACAATGAAATTTTCTTCATGCTGAGTATAATAGCTAAAATGAAAACTTCTGATAATATCCAATGTTGGTGGAGATATGGAGCAACTGGAAAGCTCATCAATTTTTTTTATTGGGAGTGTTAGATGACATTACTTTGGAAAGCATTTCAACACTTTCTTAGGAAGTCAAACTTTACACATTTATCAAGTGATCCAGCAATTGCATTTCTAGGTATTTATCAAAGAGAAATGCAAATATATGCTTGGTAATAGATTCGTATCCATAACATTATTCATAATAGTCCCACACTGGAAACAAACCAAACATAACCATCATAACCATCAACGGGTGAATAGATAAGCAAATTTTAGTACAGATATACATTGGAGAACTACTTGGCAGTAAAAATGAATGCATTATTGATATACACAATATCATGGATGAATCTCAAAAATATGCAGAACAGAAGAATGTACTCAAGAGAGTACATACTGTCTGCATTTATATGAATTTCTAGAAGAGTCAAAACCAGTGTATAGCGATATAAATCAGATCAGTGATTGCCTGAGAGAAAGAGGGAAGACAGTGACAAAGGAATTTTTTTAGAATGATGGAAATTTAATAAAATCTTTAAAAGTGGGGGGGCACCTGGTTGGTTCAGTCAGTTAAGCGTCTGCCTTCGGCTTGGATCATGATCCCAGGGTCCTGGGATTGAGTCTCCAGTCAAAGATGTAGCAAATTAGCACCAATAATAAGTTAAAACCCTCAGATATGTTTAAATCCATAAGTTCCTTACAATACTTGAAGAACATCAACTCAACTAATTGGATTCCTTTGGAGATGTTGAAGAACTACTTCATTATTTTTTAAACTGGGAAATAAAAAAATCAAATGTTTATCCTGCCTTTACTAAGAAAAAAATGACCAAATAGTTGATATGGGAAGCTATTCTTTATAGAAAAATTGCAGCTAATAAAGAAAAATAAATAAAGGATGAGTGATAGGGGCTCCTGCTTGGCTCAGTGGGCTGAGCATCTGGCTCTTGGTTTGGGCTCAGGTCGTGATCCAGAGTCCTGAGATGGAGCCCTCTTGGGCTCTGCGCTCAGCAGTGAGGCGAGTCTGCTTCTCTCCTTCTCCCTCAAACCCTCCCCCCTCCACTTGCATGCGCTCTCTCTCTCAAATAAATTAATAAATCCTAAAAAAAATAAAGGAATGAGTAGTAGAGTTAGAATACTACCACCTGTACTACTGGATGAGTAATCATCACTAAGGGATGATAAGATCACAAAAAGAGAAAAACCAGACATTCCATACCTCCCAGGAGACATGCACAGTACCACCGAAGGTGTAGTTTTGCCAAAATAATAAGAATTGAGGCTAACCCCGATTAAGTCTCCTGAACTGACTACACATTTACGGGAAATACAAGGCATAGAGAAACGTGTTTAATAACACTACAGGAATGCAGCAACAGAATTCAGACTGCGGGAAAGTTTTAAGTCAAACAACCCAAGTTACTTCTACAGAAAATTGTAAGAAGAAAAAAAATAAAAGGGATGTTAGAAGAATCTATAGGTTAGAGATGAAACAAATCAAACAATCACAGTCTATGGACATTATTTTGATCCAGAGTGAAATAAACAAAATGTGAAAACTATGTAAAATCAAAATGTGAACACTGGATGTTCCTTTATATTAAGGGATTATTGTTAATTTTTTTCAAGTTTAGAAATGGTGTTGTGTTTGGGGAGCATTGAGATACTAACAGATGAGATGATATAATGTCTGAAATTTGCCTCAAAATAATGAGGGTGGGGGGACCGGGTGTGGATATAGGTGAAGTAAGTTTGAGCATCTATTGATTATTGCTGAAGATGGGTTATAGGTATGTCTGATTTATTAAGCCAGTGTCTCTATGTTTTGTATATGTATAAGAATTTCCATACAAAAAGTGGAAAATATAAACAATGTACTTGAGGGTGAAAGAAAAAGACTGACACATCTGACACAGTTAGCAAATCATGCCAACAGTTCGATGTTAGTGCCTATATAAAAGACCAAATTTTATTCCCCAAACTATGTTTCAGTAAGGGGGTGAGTGGTCTTAAATTCTAGCCCTTGTGGGTCTCTGTCATGGGTCTCTATCTCAATGATTTTATTCTGAACAGCAAAGTATTAATGGGGAACAATATCCTAACTTGGAACCATTTCAGTCAATACTGGTTTGAAATTTACAGATATCAACTGGTGAAGCTGTTTTAAAAGCAATGCAGAAATTTAATAAAGATGTAATAATTATTCCGCTCAGTTGTAAATGTTGGTGGTTTATTATAAAGAAGCTGGTTTAAAACAAGGTCATTTTTTTTTTTTTAAAACAACTCAGTGATTACACTGAGGAAATTGCAAGTGTAAGCAAGCAGTCCTACTATTAGGTGAATAGCTACCTGAAGCTTGGGATATATTTCCTAGCAATAGCCTCATAAGGGATCTCAAAAGGGACTTATTTGGAAGTAAAGACTTAGTTGGAAGTAAAGATGATATCATCTGGACATTGCAATTAATGACTCAAAATGTAGCCCGAGTGATGACTAAGAACTTCAGTTGCAATGAAGTTCTAAATAAAACTGTCTCAGGAAATGTGAAATAAGACCAAAAGGGATTATTTCCAAATCAAGATACAATTTTACATAAAAAGCTATTTTAAAAACTTCTCTGTGTTTAAATGAATACATTAAACATGGTTAAGTAGACATTTGGCTATTTCTTCTATATCACCAAAAGCTTATGAAACCAAATTGGCCAAATCTCTTTTTCCTCTGGCAGGGGCAGTTTCCCATCAGGAAAATAAGTGCTTGTAGGGTAGAACCTAGATAAACACAGGCGGTGGCAGTCAGGGAAGGGTTCATGACGAATTGTGGGATTAAAATGGGTAGGTTCTGGACTAGTCGCATGGAGAGCTTTCCAGATGTGGAAGAAGGGATGACTAAAGACATTACCAAACGAAGATTTGACCTGGTGCTCTCACCCAAATAATAGTTGGGAAAGGACCAGGTTGGCTAGCATGGAGGGTCCAAGCAGAAGAAAATTAGTAATAAGCTGTCCATGTGGAGTGAGACCCTGACAGGTGTGGAATCTTCCTGATAGTCAGCCACAGGGCTTTGGATAAATTACAGTCAGGACCACAGTGTGACTTTCCCAGGCCCTTGGCACTTTTGTCTTTGTGGATCCCTTCCTTCACAAAAAATATAAAAACATGTATTTTATGACTATATTAGTATGAAGATTAATGTAGTCCAGACTGAATTTATTATTACATACATATTATTACAGTTATTTTTTTCTTCCTATTTTAAAAGAAGTTAAAATTAAAACATTTTCCCAGTCCCCTAAAGTATCATGGGCCTTAGGCATTGTGCCTATTGTGTCTGGTAGATAAATTGGCCTTGATTAATGTTGGTTAATGCATGTTTTATATAAGTCACAGGGATTTTATGGTTAAATAATTGTTCTGGCCATTTTTTATATGTAGACCAACCATTTTCTGTATATGGAAAGGTAGGTCTCACCTGGAACACAAAATGTTTCCACGACAGCAAAGCTGGTTCAGAAAGGATGAGATCATTTGTTGTGTCTACCATTTGCCATGACCATGAAATGTGCTCTGCCCCATGCCCCGCACCCACCAAATGGAAAACAGAACTTAATGGGAGAATGCAGTGTATCTGAAAGGTCTATCTGAAAGGTTTTTTAATCTGGGTCTAGTCACTGGGGAAACATCAGGACACTAGAAAAGAGACAATGCTCATAATAATGGAAGTTGGAGTTGGGAAAGAAAGTTGGATGTCTTCTAAGTAAATTATACCGGGCTTTGGGGCTGGAGTGTATTGCCTTAAGATCAGATGCTTGAATCTGATTCCCATAACGTCCTTTAGAATTTCTATCACTACTTCCTTTTTGTGCTAACTAAAACCAAAAATTAAGGAGGGGGAGTTTGGGCCCTTCTCGTTTTAAAACGGCAGCAGAGCACCCTTTGGGACTGGTGTGATACTGCAGCAGAGATCACAACTAGAAATAGACTGCACGGGAGCTCCTGGGTGCTCAGTGGGTTAAAGCCTCCGCCTTTGGGTCCTGGGATCGAGCCCCGCATCAGGGTCTCTGATCAGCAGGGACACTGCCTCCCCGCCTCCCCTCTGCCTGCATCTCTGCCTACTTGTGATCTCTGTCTGTCAAATAAATAAATAAAATCTTTAAAAAAAAAAAAAAAGAAATAGACTGCACAGACAATGGGTGGATCAGGAGGAGCCTGAATGTTTACCTATGTTTACCTGCTCAGTGGAGCTGTTCCAGAAGGGTCAACTAGTCAATACTCACCCCCACCCCCGCCCCCGAAACTGTTCGAGTGCTCTGCATCACTTTCCATTTCAGGGAGGTTTATTGATCCCTTTTTGAAACCACCAGGGCTGTACTGAAGAAACATTTATCTGCCAGTGAGCTACAGGAGGGCCTGGGAAAGAGAGGCTTACCTGCAGGGACAGTAATGTTAGAGGTTGGAGGGTAGAAAGGAGGGTGGTTAGAATTGAAGGGAAGGTGAGGAGAGCATAGGCTATGGCCTTACTACTCAAAGTGTGGTCTCTGGACCAACAGGATCTGCACTAGAATATATATTTTAACAAAATCCCCAGAAGATTTGTCAATATAGTTGAAATTTGGGGAGCACAGCACCAAGATGTTAGCTGAGAGGAGGAAAGGGTAGATTTGAAAAGCATAAGAAGATAACAATGAGAAACACCTGGGTCGCTCAGCTGGTTGAGCGGCTGCCTTTGGCTTGGTTGCGATCCTAGGGTTCTGGGATCATGTCCCACATAGGGCTCTTTGCTTGGTGGAGAGTCTGCTTCTCCCTCTGCCTGCTGCTCTCTCTCTCTGACAAATAAATAAATAAAACATTAAAAAAAAAAAAAAAGGTAACAACGAGCAGGCTTTGGAACCTGGATATTTTTAGAGATGGAGATGACTCAAATATGACTCCAAGAATACAAATTTGGGAGACTAGAAAACAAGTAATTTCCCAACACTCATTTGCCTACAGATAATTGACGGTCTAATTAAAAATTGTATCCATTAATTAAAGCACTGTCAGATCACATGTTTTGTTTGCCTAGTTTGATGTACCATTAGCATTATTTTTATGAACTTGAGAATAATTAAGTTGTCTTTTCCTGCTTGCTAAGTCAAACGCTGGGTGTACTTATTCATATCCACTTCCTTCTTCATTATTTAATCTGGATTTTCTTTCTAATGCCGCATTGGACATTGCTCATTGCTAGGGCCTTTGCTAGAGAGATGTCAGCTTCCTCAGTGTGTAACCTACTCAGTTACAATTAGACAGCATGAGTGTTAGACATGTACTTCAACATGAGCCCCCATAGAGGACCAGTGGGGCACCTGGGGGCTCAGTCAGTTAAGTGTCTGCCTTCAGCTCAGGTCAGGATCCCAGGGTCCTGGGTTGGAGCCCCATATCAGGCTCCCTGCTCAGCGGGGAGCCTGCTTCTCCCTCTCCCTCTGCTGCTTCCCCTGCCTGTGCTCTCTCACTCTCTTTGTCAAAAAAAGTAAATAAAATCTTTAAAAAAAATAGAGAGAGGATCAGTAAGAATGATCTGGCATCCTGGGGCTATGATAGGGATAAACTAGCCATCATGGGTGACTTATTGATAGTACAGGAATTCTAAATTGAGTGGCTCTGGATTCCTCTGTTGGGCAAAAGAATGAAGAAAGTAAGGGACAGGCATTGCATCTGTATGGGCAAAAAGCGCCCTCCTGGTACTCATCTGCCAGGCAGATACCCAGAGGTTGATAGTTTCAGTGACTCATCCAATGTTTTGACTGCATGATACCAGCTTCACAGATATTTGCAAATATCCTATAACTGAATACTTCCATTCCCATCCCATCATTTCCTTTCACCAGGTAGGCACTGCTCTACCTCTTTCCCTCTCTCCTCCAGAGGCAGGGGGGAAAGTACCACTGAACATAACCCACCCATCATCACCAGGCTTCTTCCGAATTAGAAATTCTAATTTGGACCAAGGAAAAGTGTTCTCGGAATCTTTTTCTCCCTGGACCAAAGGAGAGAATACAGTTCCTTTCTGACTGCTAAAGCGAGGGGGTGATGAAAGCAGCGTGCATTGCTTTTCATAGTACGTGTGATATGTTCTTCAAGAAAAGGAAGTAACTCAGATGAGGTTTGGTGCCTGGGATGCTGAGAGGTTCTGGCTCATCTCTCAGGAAACAATTGCAAAGCGAGTTCAGTGGCCCACAGCTTACTTTACAAGCCTGGCGAACTGCACTACCCAGACATTCTTGTTTCCCATCTCAGGTTCCAAATGTGTAGCCTGAAGGCTAGATCTGGCCTGCGGACATGTTTAGTTTGGACTATCCAGTGTTTTTACAAAATTTCAGCCAAAATTTAAAAATAGGGAAGTCACACATTCTTTTTAGGACAAGGATCAGCTGGAACTGGCTAGTGAGTACCTCAGGATACCATGGTCCCCACCATTCCCCAATCACTTCCCTGACCTTGAGGCCGAGAGCCTACAAAGTAACAGTACAGAACTACAGAGATAAAGATATCGATATATTGTCTCTGACTCTGTTTCCTGGCACAGAGCTCCTAAAACCCCTGTAAGCGCCTAAGTCACAGAGCATTAGGAGCATCTTTTATTCTAATATTTGGCCCTCGACCCCAGTTCCTGACACGGGACTCCTAAATCCCTTGTAATTTCCTGGGTGATAATAGTGTCTTTTGTTCCAGTCAGGTGACTCTCTGTGGGCTCCACAATGGGGGCTGGTCACTAGAATGACCAGGCCATGATTAGAAGCTTGGCACTTTCAGTCCTGCCCCCAGTCTCCAGAGAGGGGAGAGAACTGGAGAAGGGCTTAATGGTCCATCCTGTCTACATAGTGAAACCCCCATAAAAATGCCAAAGTATGGGATCTGGAGAGCTTCCTGGATGGCAAACGCATCTACATGCTGGTAGAGTAGAATACCCCAACTGCGTGAGGACAGAAGCTCGCGTGCTTGGGACCCTTCCAAACCTCACCTTCTGCTTCCCTTCCTGTGGCTTTTCATCAGTGTCCTTTATCATACCTTATATGGTAGAATAAACGGTAAATGTGTTTCCCTGAGTTTTGTGAACTGTTCTTGCAAATAATCAAATCCAAGGGGAGGTTCATGAGAACCTCTGATTTGTAGCCAAGTTGAACAGAAGTTGTGGGTCACCTGAGAACCTACCACTTGGTGATTAGCATCTGAAGGGGGGGGCAGTCTCACAGGATAGAGCCCTTCACCTGCACAGTCCACCTGACCTCCAGTTAATCTCAGAATTGGATTGACTTGTAGGACACCCAGCTGGTTTCATAGAGAATTACTTGGTATTTTGTGGGGGAAAAATCCACATCTCTGGTGTCAGAAGTGTAAGTGTGGCAGTAGCACAAGAGTAAAGGAGAAATAGGAGAAGTGAATTTTCCTATTCAGTGCTGGTTTTCATTTGTTGATTTTTGTTCTTGCTGTTATTTTTCTTGAAGTAGAGAAATATTTCTCTGGGCCCATGACTTTATTAAAAGGGAAGAACCAAAAATACAGAATAATGATTCAAGGAAAAGGGGAGTGTACGAATTTCTTTTTGGACTTCTGGAACATTCCTGTATATTCCATATGAAGACTGTATGTGTGTGTTGAAAGACAACTTAGGACCCTGGTGACGGCCTGGACCCCACGGTCAGGTGAACGAAAGGCTCCGTCCTCTCCCAGATCTGGAAAGGTGTTCATAACTTGGCAATGACAAAACTAAGTTTGCAAAACCACATGACATAGTGCATGATATGTTCCCACAGGTGCGCACCTTGAGCTGGAGCAGCAGGAGCTGGTGCTGTTCAGTGGTGTGATATAGGAAGTGTCATAGTATTTTCATTTCTGCCTTTCTTGGGGGAAAACCTGTTCTCAGCTCAGACTTCAATCAGGAAATAACTCATGTCAAAGGCAGCCAAATAAAGATCTCTGCCACCCTCCCTCAGACCTGTAACAGCACATTAAATGAGATTGCTGTCTGAATGAGGTTGCTCATAACAGAGGACCATAGCCCGAGTGGTCTACGAACAACAGAAATCGATTTCTCATAGTTCTGGTGCTGGGATTGGGTATCAGGGGGCTGGCATCGTCAGGCACTGGTCAGAGCGGTCTTCCGGGTTGTAGACTGCTGACTTCTCACTGTATCTTCACACCGCAGAGAGCTGAGCTCCGGACTCCAATGGGGATACTAATCTCATCATGAAGGCTTCACCCTGATGATTTCATCTAATCCTAATTACCTCCCAAAGGCCCCACACCTCCTAATACCATCATCTGGGTGGGGGTGGGTGGGGGGTGGGTGTGGGGGGGGTGGGATTTCAACATTGGAAGTTTGCAGGTGCACCACCAGCCTGTAGTCCACAACACGGACCCCCGCCCGGGTTAGAAAGCTGACCTGCAGCGTCTTGCAAGCAGAAGACAAATCCACCCGGGATAATGAGTGGACTAGCAGCCCAAATTTCCAGAGCGCATCGGCAGGTTCTCACCTTTGAAGAAAGCAAGACAAAGATAAGAAAAAAATTCAAACGTTAAGTAAATGCATAAGCAGACCTGAGCGTTGGGATATTGCAGCGCGAACAGACAGAAGACAATTAGTAGAACCCCGAAGGAGAAGAATCCAGACCATAGCAGAAGGGAGTGATTCCCTCAGCTAATACCCCTCAGCTACCCCCTAACACTCAACAATAATTCTTTAGCGGAAAGAACCAGAAATTGCTACAGATTGCTCTTGATGGGGTGCCCAGTGGAGCAGAAACTATGTTCTTTCTTTGTTATCTTGTGAGGGAGTGGGGACAGGGCAGTGAAAACTGCCAGCTTTTTAATGTTCAGGGAAGTCTCTTCAGGAATCCTTAGGAGCAAAGGAATGTGATGAGGCACTCATTGCTCTGGACCCTCCCCCCCTTAACTGAGCTGTCCGCCAAGGGGAGGCAGGAAAATTTTGTAGGGGACAAGACGGATTGAGAAGCTCCAGCTCTTATTCTTTGGAGATTCAATATGTTGAGAATCTCTCACCAGTTGGGGAGGTCCACTGATAGCCACCCTCAGGAGAAAGCCCCAGAAAGAACTCACGAGAGGGAGTAGGATGTTGGGGGATAACCAACAGTCAGAGCAGAGAGAAGTGGGAGAGAGTGTGGGGGAGGGTTAGCAGTGGCACAGCACACAGTCAAAGGCAAATACATACCTCGGGAGTTATGGGAAGCCTATGAAGGTTAATTAACAGAGCTGTAATCTTGAATCAATCCGGAGTTGGGGCGCTGTGGGCCTAGGCATTACTGGACTGGTAAGAGTCCCACCATCGTGGGGGATAAAGTTCCCTCAGCCTGTGTAGCATCAGACTCAACAGCCATACCTCCAGCCAAGGCCCCAGTGGTATGGGACCCTGTGGTACCTTGCAGCTCTCTCCCCTACTTGGGGTTGAATAAGTCCCCGAGGTTCGTAGACAATTCAAGGAGTGGTGAGGTGGTCCTTGAGAGAGATGCTGTGTTTCTTGATAATATCAGTAGGATTGAATCCCCTTGACCAACTGGGCCATAAGTTACCTGGTCTGGGTAAAACATAAAGGCCAAATGCCTATGGTTTTCATCCTGTCGCGTAGATTCAGTCTTGCTTGACCAAACCCCTGACTGTTTTCACGTGACGCTGAGTCAAAGGAAAACTCATACCTGGACAAGGAGGACCCTACTGAACCCTTGCACGTGTGACTCAGTGGGTGAAGCAGGTGATCAGGCCCGCCTTGCTAATTTCTGCCTTAATCTGGAAATACAGTATGGTTCACGTGCTCAGGTGTCTGAGGTGGGAGTGGAGTGGGCTGAAGATGAGTGTCAATGGGGAAGAAATGTTTGCCTTCCCTAAGACCACTTGGCTGCCAGAGGGTGGCGACAATCACCCGTGGCAGGTACATTGCTTACACCTACTCAAGGCAAGCCCGGAGCAAGGCTGATGGGGTGGGGCGAGTATGCCAGCCCCCCTGGGAATGGGCTTCAAGCACAGAAGCCAACACAGGAGTGGGGACTGGCTCATCTCAAAACCCCACCCTAAACTGTGGGAGCACCCGACTTGGGAAACACAGCCGCCGGTCAGATGCACCTGGGGACGTTTTGGCATGTTTCAAGGTATACGAATCAAGTTAGCACATACCAGCACAGCTCAAAATAGCAGATAATAAGCATTAATCTCCCTAATAAATTCATTAGTCAGCTGTACGGTCTTGAAAGAGGTTTGTACACTTAGATCATAAATTAAGCCCTGGATAGACATTAACCTTCTCTGCTTTGCTCTGCAAATCTCTTAGTAGCTCTAATGGGTTCAAAAAGTTTCTTGAGGCTTCCGTAAGATCCAGCTTTCCTCTGCCTAATTACACTGATACAGAGCTTTGCAGAACGTTTTTATGGTATAGTTAAAAAAAAAAAGTAACGCCTAATCTAATGTCTATGGGCATACTTACTAGACAAAAAGAGTGACAATGTACATAGACACTTGGGATCCTGGGATCCCTATTTCTGGGAACAGATATTCCCTAGGCCATCTTTGTAGCGAGCTTGGAAAAGCTATCCATCACCCACGTGGCACTTCCTTTGGGGTGGGCTCCCTTCATACCTGGGGCAGCAGGCTCTTGGTCCATAAGGCCAGCCAACTGGCCAGTTGTCTTTCTCTGGCTGTTCCAACCCATATTTCCAGGGTGTAGTACAATATCTCCCTTACAGGGTATTTTTTTTTTTTTAAGAGGGTATTTTTTTAAGTAAACTCTACCCCAACACGGTATCAAGAGTTGTGTGCTCTACCAATTGAGCCAGCCAGGTACCCTATAGGGTGTTTTTTTTTTTAAGATTTTATTTATTTTTTAAAGATTTTTTTTTTATTTATTTATGAGAGAGAGAGAGAGAGAGAGAGAGCGAGCACAGGCAGACAGAATGGCAGGCAGAGGCAGAGGGAGAAGCAGGCTCCCTGCCGAGCAAGGAGCCCGATGTGGGACTCGATCCCAGGACGCTGGGATCATGACCTGAGCCGAAGGCAGCTGCTTAACCAACTGAGCCACCCAGGATTTTATTTATTTATTTTAAGAATGAGAGAGAGACAGCGTGCATGTGCAGACGTGCAAGGGGAAGGGCAGAGGGAGAAGGAGAGAGAAGGTCAAGCTGATTCTGTGCTGAGTGCAGGGCCTGACATGAATCTTGATTCCACTACCCTGAGATCATGACCTGAGCCAAAACTGAGAGTCTGACATTTCACTGACTGAGCCACCAGGTGCCTCCCATGGGGTATTTTCAAGCTTAATTATACATTACCTAGTCAACACTTTGCATTCCGAGGACTAGCAAAGCTTAGGGAGATACTGGGAACTGCTGACAAAATGGCTTTTCTGCCATTTTTCTGCCAATTATTCCTCTCCCTCAATCCTCGGTTTCCTTTTTCCTTTCCCTCCGCCGTGTACTACCTGCTCAACTGAGAAAATCCTACTTTTGCTCCCCATTCTCTCACATCTTCACTCTGAATCGTGGCACAGACATTCCGAATGCTCACCTTTCTTGATTCTCCCTCAACTCAACCCCTAAACCCTATCCTTTCAAACTCTGCCAGCAAGCTCTGCTATTCACTGAAACCTTTCCAGATGGTCCCTTGTACTTTCTCATTCCCTCTTTTACTTCACTCATTACTCAGCCTCTGGAGGTACAGGTTTTCTGCATAGCAGCAGTGGGTTCTATAATATTTCAGAATTTAAATCTTCCAGGCAGCTGACATCCATCACCAAGGGTGTAAATGAGAGTCATGGCAACATGCTGAGTGTCTCTGTGGCAGGCATGATTCTAGGTGCCTGGGGATATGGAGGTAAACAAAACAAAAAAATATCCTTACCTCCTAAAGCTCACATCTTGGTAGTACAACTGTTGACTGTTGGCAAATTTGGGGACTTGTCATGATCTCAGGACTGTGGGATCGATGTTCAAATGCAGAGTCTGCTTGAGATTCTCTCTCTCCCTCTGCCTCTCCCATCTCCCTCTCTAAAAAAATTAAAAATAAATAAAAAACTAAAAATTTTAAAAAAACATAGAAAGGTTTTTTTCCCCCCCACTGTATTTTGATATATCCCTGATGAAAACATAAGTACCAGTATTCTATTAAGAATGTCATTGTCACGGACTCCTGGGTGGCTCAGCGGGTTAAAGCCTCTGCTTTTGGCTCAGGTCATGATCCCAGGGTCCTGGGATCGAGCCCCGCATCGGGCTCTCTGCTCAGCAGGGAGCCTGCTTCCTCCTCTCTCTCTGCCTGCCTCTCTGCCTACTTGTGATCTCTATCAAATAAATCAATAAAATTAAAAAAAAAAAAAGAATGTCATTGTCAGGGCACCTGGGTGGCTCAGTGGGTTAAGCCTCTGCCTTTAGCTCAGGTCATGATCTCAGGGTCCTGGGATTGAGCCCTGCATGGGCTCTCTGCTCAGCAGAAAGTGTGCTTCCCCCCTCTCTCTCTACCTGCCTCTCTACCTACTCGTGATCTGTCAAATAAATAAAATCTTTAAAAAAAAATAAGAATGTCATTGTCAACAAAAGGAGGATCAACAAATGTTTAGATCATTTATGGTATTCTGCTGATGGATTTACCCTTCCAAGGAATTTTTTTTCCTAAGTAATCTCTATGCCCAATGTGGGGCTTAAAATCTCGACCTTGAGATCATGTTCTACCACCTGAAGGTTCCCCTTCTAAAGAATTTATAATAGAATCTAAGATCACTTGCATCTGGAAAACTCTCTTATTTTACACAGATAAATACATTTATCTATGCACTCCTTATTGTTTTTTTTTTTTAAGATTTTATTTATTTATTTATTTGACAGAGAGAGAGAGAGAGAGAGAGAGATCACAAGTAGGCAGAGAAGGAAGCAGGGTGGGGTGGGGGAAAGGCTCCCTGCTGAGCAGAGAGCCCATGCAGGCTGAATCCCAAGACCCTGGGATCATGACTCAAGCTGAAGGCAGAGGCTTTAACCCACTGAGCCACCCAGGTGCCTCTCCTTGTTGCTTTTTAAAAATTTTTTTTATGTATTTGTTTTTCCATATTATAATGCAAAATGTAAGTTTTTAAGGACAGACAACAGAAGAGAGTGTGGGTGTATTTTCAGTCCTTTGGTGTACCAGTTGCATGAACTTAGAGGTGACAGTCAAATATTTAAGAACACTTATAGTTAGGACCTGGTCATTCAGAACAAGGATGGCCTTGCGGAAGTGTATCAGCTGAACATAAGCCCCTGAGTGACTCCTTGAAACTGTCTCCTCTCAGCTAAAGGGGAACAAATGAAATCGAATATGCACATATTAGTAGTCTGTAAATACAAGTGCCAACATGTTTTTTATTTTTATTTTTTTGATTGTTTACTTTTGGTCAGTCCAGCATTGCAGAAAATTAGAAAGAGTGTGCATTTTCCAGTTGTCAAGGCCTCCCCCTCTGTATTGTGTTTTCAACATTTATATAACCAGCCATCATACTTGCCTGGCCCATGACGGCCTCTGAATTTGCGGGCCCTGAATTTGAAGCTTTCCTAGGTCCCCATTCATGCTGACGTTGCTGGTTCTGGTTCGTTCTCACTTCCTGCTTAGCCTTGTGCTTTTCAAACAGGACAGAGCAAGTGCCACGGGAGACAAGAGTTCAATATATTACTTCTAGATGCCTCTGTAGCTCCATCCGCTGTCTTCCCAACGATTTGGGTTCTGGGTGCAATTTTATTGCTGAGACAGGCAGTGACCAGTTTTTAAGCATATTTGAAATGTGAAACCCAGACATTAAGAGTAATATCAGCACAGAAACTTCTCCCCTTTCCTCATCCACCCAAAGAACTTTCACTTTCTTGGGATTGGTTAGATAGGGCTGTTTCTGGTTGGTTGCACATGTGTCAGTCTAGGACAGAAGGCAGGAGTCAGCTGCGTGGTGGGATCTTAATGAATTTCTGGTCCAGTGTGGCTCACTTCTTAGGGAACGGTTTTGGGGGCTGGCGATGAAAAGAGAAATTGGAAAGTTGCTCAGTTTCATATCATTTAGATCCCTGTTGTCATGGCCTGAGATACCATACTGAGGCAGCCCAAGGTATCCTCAAATTTAAAAAACCTTTTTCGGGAGCACCTGGGTGGCTCAGTCATTAACCTTCTGCCTTAGGCTCAGGTCATGATCTCAGGGTTCTGGGATCGAGCCCCAAACTGGTCTCCCTGCTCAGCAGAAAGTCTGCTTCTCCCTCTCCCACTCTGCAGCTTGTGTTCCTTCTCTTGCTGTCTCTCTCTCTGTCAAACAAATAAAATAAAATAAAATAAAATAAAATAAAATAAATCTTAAAAATAATCCACAACTTTTTCAAAGTGTATTCCCAGAGCCACCTGAACAATACATTAAAATGCAGATTCTGCTCACATCACTGGGCATCAGGGAAATGCAAATCAAAACCACAATGAGATACCACCTCACACAGTCAGAATGGCTAAAATGAACAAGTCGGGAAATGACAGATGTTGGTGAGGATGCAGAGAAAGGGGAGCCCTCCTACACTGGTGGTGGGATGCAAGCTGGTGCAGCCACTCTGGAAAACATTATGGATGTTCCTTAAGAAGTTGAAGTTAAGAAGTTGAAAATAGAGCTACCCTACGACTTAGCAATTGTACTAATAAGGATTTATCAAAAGGATACAAACATAGTGATTTGAAGGGGCACGTGCACCCCAATGTTTATAGCAGCAATGTCCACAGTAGCCAAACTATGGAAAGAGCCCAGCTGTTCATCGACAGATGAATGGATAAAGAAGATGTGATATATATCTATATCTATGTAGATATAGATACCTCAACCATCAAAAAGAATGAAATCTTGTCATTTGCAACAATGTGGATGGAACTAGAGTTTAGTGAAATAAGTCAGTCAGAGAAAGACAAATACCACATGATTTCATTCATATGTGGAAATAAAGAAATAAAACACATGAATATAAAGGAAGGGAAGGAAAAATAAAATAAGATTAAAATTGAGAGGGAGGCAAGCCATAAGAGATGGTGAGCTCTAGGAAACAAACTAGGGTGGATGGAGGGGAAAGGGGTGAGGAGATGGGGTAACTGGGTGATGGGCATTAAGGAGGGCACTTGATGGAATGAGTCCTGGGTATTATATGCAACTGATCAATCACTAAAATCTACCTCTGAAACTAATAAGACACTACATGTTAACTAAATTGAATTTAAGTAAAACATTTAAATATATATATGGCAGATTCCTATCAAAGCTCTGCCCAAATCCCTATGACCCACCTCAGTTTGTCTGCAGCTCTAATGGATGCTTCCCTGCACTGATCGTTCCACTATTCTGCTTCTGGCTTCTGAGGAGTGTGTAAGTGACACGGAAGTCAAGCTCAGCAAGACACCCTCAACCAAGAAGGGGAAGGAGTTGGAGTACCTCCCCCAGCGTTTCCAACTTCAGTAGGGCAATTCTAAGGCATGTTCCTCGTGGTCCTTTGGATGGTCCCCAGCGTGACTGAGCCCTGGTTACCATGGCAACAACCAGTGTGCTACTGCACAGTTTCCCTCCCTCGCTTTCCTGCTTGCTTGTTTGTGTCTCTGGAACCATCAGTCCAGTAAATTGCCTACATGCACATCTTTGTTTCAGGGGCTCCCTTAGGGGAACTCAGAGTGAAGAGCCTCAGTGGACAAGAGGTGGTGAATGATATTGGGTAACAGACTTTGGAGCCAACTGCCTGGGTGCACATCCAGGCTCCACCACCTACTAGTTCATAACTAGTTAACTAGATATCAGTCACTCTCGGTGTCAGGTTCCTTGTAGAATAGGAATGACAATAGTGGGTGCCTCATATGGTTGTTGCGAGGATTAAAACAGTTCATACAAGTGAAGTGCTTATGATAGAGCCGGGCACACGGTAAATGTGTAATAAATGCTTGCTATTCTTATTATCTAATAAATCAAAGTTTCTTGGGTGGTGCCGAGAAATATGCTTTTTAAAGAAGCTCACCAAGTGATTCTCATGCACAATAAAACTTGGGAACCGCTGAACTAGAGACACACCCCTCAGCACTCCGATTCACAAAGAGAACATTTTAGGAAGCCTACTCTAGTCCAACAGACAAGCCACAGAACATCTTTTGCATGAGCAGCCTTGAGAAACAAAGACTTTCTCTTGGAGCGAGGCAAAAAACAATGACAGGTGATTTCGGGCTTGTGGGCTCACACTCATCCTCCCTTTTTCAACCCACGGTTTTAGCCATGTCCTCATTGACCATTAGGTAAAATAAATCCTAAAATACGCTAGTCCTTTCAAACAATGGGAAGTGGTTCTCAAAGGATGGCAGCACCAGATCACCCGGGAGATTTATTAGAAATGCAATTCTTAGGGTACCTGGGTGGCTCAGTCAGTGAAGTGGCTGCCTTTGGCTCAGGTCATGATCCCAGGGTCCTGGGATTGAGTCCTGCATCGGACTCCCTGCTCAGTGCTGAGCCTGCTTCTGCTTCTCCTCTTGCTCTGCCTACTTATGCTCTCTGTGTCAAATAAATAAACAAACATTAAAAAAAAAAAAAAAAGAAATGCAATTCTTGGGGCACCTGCGTGGCCCAGTCAGGTTAAGTGTCCAACTCCTGATTCCTGCTCAGGTGTTGATCTCAGGGTTGTGAATTCAATCCCCATGTCAGGGGGTCTGTGATCAGCAGGGGACTCTGCTGAAGACTCTCTTCTCTCCCACAAGATTCTCTTGCAGGATAAGATTGGAGAATCATTGTCCTAAATTGAGGGAATTCTTGAAAACCCCTCTCCTTTTGTTGCCAGCGAGATACAAAAGATTTTTTTTGCAAGTGTTCCTTTCAATCAGGTACCAGAAATGCAGTTTTTTTTTTTTTTAATGAAATCTCAACTCTGCTTAGTACTTTAATCCTGCTTAGTAATAATTGTTACTAAAAGGGCTCAAAGGTAAAGCGTCCAAGGGTTATGTGCTTGAAGGAATACTCCTGAGTTTTGTAATACTAGGAATATTAGAAAAATATGATTGTTTATTCATACTAAGTCCTAAATATTTCTTGCATCTAGCTGGGCAAGGCATCTCAAAGATGAGATTCTTCTGACTCAGGAAGAACACAGAATAACAACAAAGTGGAAGAAATGGAATAATTTAGGAACTTAGTCCCACTGGGACTTACGAACTGTAGGTTCATTTCACCTCTTTTTATCCATCTCTGACGTCTTGGCCTATTTTCTGACTCATAACTAAAAGAATTTTGGTGGTGGTAGGAACTTATTTTTTTCTAGGTTATTTCTGGAACATTTGAGAAGATCTCTACTGTTTGAGTATAATCTTGTTTAATCCTTCCATTGTCCCTGTGATACATCATGACTCTCGTTTTACAGAGGAAGAAACTGAGGCACAAAAGTTAAGTGACTTGTCTGAAGTCACATATAATGAGGAGGATTAAATCCAGGCAGCCCGAGTCTCCACCTGCTGCTGCTAACTAGCAAAACATAAGCTAGCAGGGATGCCTGGGTGACTCCATTGGTTAAGAGTCTGCCTTTGGCTCATGTCATGATCCCAGGGTCCTGGCATCAAGTCCCACATTGGGCTTCTTGCTCAGCAGGCAGCCTGCTTCTGCCTCTACCTACTGTTCTCCCTGCTTGTGCTTGCTCTCTCTCTCTCTCTCACACACACACAAATAAAGAAAGAAAGAAAGAAAATCTTAAAAAAAAAAAAGGATGGATTTACTTAAAAAAGAACAAGATAGCAACTATTAACAATTTCTTTCAATAGCAGAAATAATTAGAACATTTGTAAAATACTAGGATAGAGGATCTGAAATTACAAAATACTGAATTATAAAATACTTAGGATAGACAGATCTGAAATTTTAGAGCCACTGTACATTTATAGAAAATTTGCAAAAATACAGGAAGTCCCAGATATCCTTCACCCATATTCTTCCAATGTTAACATCTAACTGTGACACATTTAACAAAATAAGAGATTGACACTGTTAACCTGGCTACAGACTTTACTCCAGTTTTAACAGTTTTACATTGGACATCTTTTTGTGTTGCAAGATCTAATCCAGAACACCATGTTGCATTTAGCTGTTCTGCTTCCCCAGACCCCTCCAGTTCATGAGAGTTTCTCAGTATTTCCTTGATGTCTATAATCCTAAGTTTTGAAGAGAATTAGGGCAAGTGTTTTGTAGATGCCCCTCAGTTTGGATTTGTCCGACAAGTTTTCTCATGACGAGACTGGGGAACTGGGTTTGGGGGGAAGAAAACCAGTGAGATGAAGAGCCCTCCTCATCTCATTACATTAGGGAGGGTATGATATCAACATGACCTGTCACTGGTGATCTTAACCTTGACCATTTGGTTACGGGTATATGCTCTATCTTCTGTTTTCCATGCTCTATTCATTGGAAGTGAATCATAGTTAAGTACAGCCCATACTCAAGGAAAGAGGAATTAAGTTTCACTTTCTGGAATGGGGCATCTCTACATTTACTAACTGGAATTCTTCTGCGTAGAAGATCTGTGCCTTCTCCCTCATTCATTTTTCATTCATTTTTTACATCAATATGTACTCAGGGATATTAAGTTTATTCCTCATATTATAATCCAATATTATCATTATTTATTTTGTTGCTCAAATTATTCCAGTTTTGGCCATTGGGAGCAATTGCAGCTTGGTTCCTATGTCCCGGTGACATGCTCAATTCCTTTTGTGTGTGTGGTGGGAGGCGGGGTGTGAGAATTTGTTCATTTCTGAAACTATAAGATGATCCAAGCTCATTTTCCCGGTGCCAGCCATTTCTCTAAGCAGCCTGGTTTGTCTTTCTTTTTCTTTTTTGGTGACAACCTTTAGAAACCAAGATCTTTTTTTTTTAGATTTTTATTTATTTATTTGACAGACAGAGATCACAAGTAGGCAGAGAGGCAGGCAGAGAAAGAGAAAGGGAAGCAGGCTTCCTGCTGAGCAGAGAGCACAATGTGGGGCTTGATCCCAGGACCCTGGGATTATGACCTGAGCCGAAGGCAGAGGCTTTAACCCACTGAGCCACCCAGGCGCCCCTAGAAACCAAGATCTTGACGCTGGTTTTGTTCATGGCTGCTGAGTGTCTTACCTCTAGGCCCTGTGAGCTGACAGAGCAAGGAAACATATGTGTGCATATTATCCCATGTATGTATACATATCTATATTTTTGTATCTAGCCACCTGCATGTATGTATATTAAAATATATGTTAAAATAAATTACATATGTATATATTAAATATATATTAATGTGCCTAACTTAAAGATATATTTGTATGTCCTACTCTAATCTAACACCGTAAAGCACATTCTAGCCCTTCCCTACTGGGTGTTTGCAACTTCTTTCTCTGACAGTAGTACTTCTTCATTCAGTCCAGTATATACTGTTAACCCACAGTCCTGGAAGAAACAAATTTACCAACTGGAGTAAGGTGCTTATGCAGACTTCTTTTTGTCTGTGGGCTTACAGTACCCAAAGTACCATTTTCAGAAGCTACTGTGGCTCAGCTCCTTTCACACCCCCTTTGGAGGATATAGCTTAGATTTGTGAAACAATTAAATTCATTTATCACAGTTAGTGTGCCATTCTGGGATGTGAGAGATTTTTATAGTCCATTTGAACAAGGATTTTTCGACTATTAGGATTCCTAGAAGCCATATAATGCTTTGTATGTTTTCAGTGCATTTTAGCGTATGTATATATGTAAAGCTCCATATATCATTGTTCCAATGGAGAAAAGTATCCATAAATACAGGAAAACAAAGACCAATATAATAATAATAAGGCACCAATAGACTAGGGGGTCTATTGCATGGAAATAACCACTGTCAAAATTTTGGGATACTTTTGGGGTGCTTGGGTGGCTCAGTGGGTTAAGCCTCTGCCTTCGGCTCAGGGCATGATCTCAGGGTCCTGGGATTGAGCCCCACATCAGGCTCTCTACTCAGCAGGGAGCCTGCTTCCCCCTCTCTCTCTGCCTACTTGTGATCTCTCTCTTTGTCAAATAAATAAATAAAATCTTTAAAAAATTATTTTTAGGATACTTTCTTCTAGAATCATTTAGTTAATAAATAAAATATACCATTATGCAATTCATATTGTTTTGAATCTGCTTTTTTCCCTCGGTATATCATGAACATAAGAGAGTATTTTGATATATAAAAACATAAATTAAAAAAAAACTTTTGTCCCCCTTTCCCCAGGAATTTCAGATTTATAATTAGAGATGCCAGCAAATGCTAATATATCCCTACCAATAAACAACTGGGACTTCTCCTGACAACAGGAACTGATTAATACAATGTGTGCAAACATTAATTGATGGTGTGAATTAAGAATCGAATCCCTGTTTTAAAGATGTTATACACGCAGTGCAATCAAGAAAAACATTTAACCAGATTTGTTCATGAATTTCATTGTGTGCTGCTGAATAGCTAATTTATCATTTCATCAGTCTGTAAAATAATCTATTAATAAAATTGTAAGTAAAATTGGGCATAGGTTCATTATCTCAGTCAGTTGTGGATGCTCACTAAAGAATAATTTCCCTGCAGATGAGGTGCAGACCTCATTCTCATTCTCAGCAGAATGGGGAGCGCATTTCTGTCCTTTATTCTTCCTGTGCTGAGTAACATTCCAGCAACTCACCTAATTCATTAAAGTTAGTGGAAAACTTGAATGCATGCTTAATCTTCTTTGGTGTTAATTAGTGTTGTCGTTGGCTTAAGAAATGTTTCATGATTTACTGAATTGAAAAATCAATTGCTTATCAGCTTTGTAAAGGTAACTGCATTTTCAGCTAGTAGCTCTTAGCTTTTGTGGAGAAAAAGCTGGGCCCTTGGGTCATCATTGCTTTTCAGAACCTTTGCTTTCCCATCGCTGTTTGGACTCATTAAAAGTCGGAATAAAAAACCTAGAGAATCTATCCAGGGACTATTATTAAGATTAGATTCAGAGAAATCTAAAAAATCCACAACTAAATGAGAGAGGAGTGAAGAGCCTAAAGTGAAGTATTTATTCAACCAACCAACCAACCAACCAACCAACAAACCAACCAACCAACCATCACTGATTCAGGACTGACAGCATGGGGCATCACGGCTGCACCACCCCACTTCCAGCTGTGAGGGGGAGGGGGAGGAAGAGGAGAATGGGGGGATTGGAGGAGCTGGCCCTGAATGCACTCTAAACCTGGGGGGCTGAGGACCCAATGCTGGGGGCCCAGGCCAACATGGGCAGCCACAGCAAGGCTGATAGTGAGGCAGGTAGTGCTGACACTGTGACCTCCACCCCTCCCAGAACCAGCCCCAAACCCTGGCAGGGGCCCATGCCTGCCCCTAGGGTCTGCTGGAGAGGCCAAGTGTCAACTGCCCAGGAGGTGATCATTTGTCCTCCTCGTCTCCCAGAAGATGATCAAATATTTCTTCAGACAAAACACAAGATAGACAAGAGCCACAGATTCTCACTAGTGATGGTGAGGGAGAACGGAGCCTCATTGTCTATCCGACTGCCAACACCCAAGAGCTTGGCAACTGCCCCTAAACCTAGAGACAGCCTTCTGCTCCATGTCTAAACTAAAAGTTCTCTTCAGCCTTGTCCAGAAGAAAACTGAGCTGCTGGTCACTGACCACTTGCTGTCTCCAGTCATCTGTCCTGCCAGCCACTCGCCTCCCTGTAGGAACATGAAGAAAGTGTTCCACTGCCCATTTCTTCTTCAACATTGTTTGTATCCACAATGACTCTTATGCGGAGGAGAAGACAAGCTGGAAGGACCCGTTCGCCTTCATTCTCAGTCTGGATATTGGATACCAAGGTACCAGTTACACGGAGGCAGCAGTGCTAACTGGGCCAGATTTTGATCTGTGCAACTGCATGGTCAAGCTATCAGCTCATACACTGCAGTGCCCCTGCCAGACCTTCCTACAGCCTGCTGGAGGAGGAGGACAGACCCTCTGAACATCCCTGTACATTTTCACATTCTTGTACAATAAAACCCTTGGCCGAGAGTGCTGGTTCTCAAAGAGGCTCCATGGGACCCTTGGGAGCATTGTTCCAGGAGACATCTAGGACACCTGAAGGACTCCAGAAGGATATCCAAGACTCCAGGCAGCATTCCAAGGACTCTGGGCACCCATTACCCACGTTGCTTGGCCCACACTTTATTCCCACTGTCAGTTATAATTTTCATTCTTCCCTGTGAGATTTTGTCATCACAAGAAAAATCGAAGTTTCCCCAATCCAGGTCCACATAACAACAACAACAGCAACAACAACAAAAGATATGGTTGATAAGAGCACGGGAAAGTGAGCACCCTCACATAACACTGTTGGAAAAGTAAATCAATATATTTTTTCATGAAGGGTGGCAGAAATTTGACCATATCTGTTAGTACTTGAAGTATGTATATAATCCATTATCCAACAACTCCAAATCTAGGATATATCCTATGAAATATAGTTGATCCTTATTTTTCATGAATTCTGCATTTGCGAATTTGTCTACTAACTGTCATGAATTTGTAAACCCCAAATCGTTACTCTTGACACTATCACGGTCATCCATGGACGCAAAACAGCAAAAACTTTGAGTTCAGAATTGATTGCCTATATACCTACAGATGTGAAAACAACCCATGTTCATTGAGTTCTTTCATTAAAAGTGTTGAAAATAGCAGCATAGGCATTTGGAATTCATGAAGCAAACAGAAAAAGAACTGCCCTTGCAGAGTTTACATTCTGGTAGAAGAAAGGTCACTGCAGAAGAGTTTGAGAAAACAGAAAATTTAGAAAAAAACTTCAATGTCCCATAAGAGGTGACTGACAGCTGATAGCACTGGTGATCCCCCTCGTAGGTACATCTCAAGAAAAATGAGGCGTATGTCCAAAAATCACATGTGCAAGAGAGTGCTTAGCAGCTTTATTTGTAGTACAAGGCTGTCCAAATTATGATACATACATATAAGGGAACGTACCACAGACCCTGAAAATGACATACATTCATGGACATAGAACAAGTCCAGGAGTCATTGCTGACGGAAAAAGTCAGTTTCAAAATAACATGATACCTTACACCCAAGTTTGTGAAAATATATAGTTATATTAACACACACACACACACACACACACACACACATTTGTAGAGGTCTATTTGGAAGATTTTTACAAGGGCTTTCTCTTGGTAGTGGGATTTCAGAAAATGTGTACTTTGTTATTTTATCTTCCTGTACTGTTTCAATTTTTTAAAAGATTTTATTTATTTATTTGAGAGAGACAGAGAGAGCATGGGGGTGGGGTGCAGAGGAAGAGGGAGAAGCAGACTCCTTCAGGGCTCGATTCCAGGACCCTGAGATCATGACCTGAGCCGAAGACAGATGCTTAGCCTCCTGAGCCGCCCAGGTGTCCCTCAGTTTTTTTTTTTGTTTGTTTTTTTTTGTTTTTTGGTAATGTTGTATAAGAGAGTACAAGTAGTGCCATTTCCTAGTGCAAATCTGCAGACGGCACGCTTTCAAGGATTTATATGCTTTACCAGTGCACCTTTTCTAGGAGTTTCTCAGAGGATAATACATTTGTTCTTCAAGGAGTCCTGACTTTCCTGGTCTTTTGTCTGATGGTAGAGAACAGAAACCCCCCCACATGTCCAGAAACCTTCCACAAATATCACTTCTCACCCCTTCCACTGAAAACCTAAGGTGAAGCTCCCTTCAAGGCCTGGTCTCTTTCAGGAGCTACCACTCTAGGTAGCAAAATTAGGCATCTGTCACAGCCACTTCCCTGTGCTCCCCACTCCTCTACCAAAGGAGCAACTGACCTTTGTTTTTTTTAAATTGGAAAATACATATGAGAGAGATTGTGTTCTCCAGCTCCCTAGCCAGCAAACCCAAGCTCCAGATGTGAAGAGCTGTGCTGGGGGAGGTGCGACGCTTCGCTTGGCATTCCAGGCCCAGATAAGAGAGAATGGCTGCTGATACACCTGTGAAAATCCAGGGTGCAGGGGAGGGAGATGGAATAGGTCCCAGAGCTGTTTGTAATCATCTTGTTAGCTGTCTTGTTAAAGAAACTTTGTTTGGCGACCATGGCCATTGCTGCTATAAACATTGGGGTACAGATGGCCCTTCTTTTCACTACATCTGTATCTTTGGGGTAAGAACCAAGATGCCCTTCAATGGATGAATGGATAAGGAAGATGTGGTCCATATACACTATGGAGTATTATGCCTCCATCAGAAAGGATGAATACCCCACTTTTGTAGCAACATGGACGGGACTGGAAGAGATTATGCTGAGTGAAATAAGTCAAGCAGAGAGAGTCAATTATCATATGGTTTCACTTATTTGTGGAGCATAACAAATAGCATGGAGGACAAGGGGAGATGGAGAGGAGAAGGGAGCTGAGGGAAATTGGAAGGGGAGGTGAATCATGAGAGACTATGGACCCTGAAAAACAACCTGAGGGTTTTGAAGGGGCGGGGGGTGGGAGGTTGGGGGAACCAGGTGGTGGGAATTGGGGAGGGCACGTATTGCATGGAGCACTGGGTGTGGTGCAAAAACAATGAATACTGTTAAGCTGCAAAGAAATTAAAAAATCATATTAAAAAAAAATAAAGAACCTTTGTTCCTGTGTATGTGTATGCGCACGTGTGTGTTTAGTGCTACTCAACTCAAACACGTTCCCAATCATAAAAGGGGGGTTTTGTTGGAAAAAATGGGTCATGGCTCATAGCATAAATTCATGCTCAGAAAGATCTGGTAAGCAAATGGACAGACTACTCATATCCGTTTGGGCTGACCGTATGCTTAAAATGTCTGCTTAGTTGTTTCGTTAAGACGGCTCAGTCATTTAAGCGTTTGACTCTTGATCTCAGCTCAGGCCTTGATCTCAGGGTCCTGAGTTCAAGACCCGTGTTGGGCTCCACCGTGGGTGTGGAGCCGACTTAAAAAAAAATTAATAAAAATTGACATGTCACATGTCAGCCTGTTACCAAGGTCCACATTCTGAGACATGTCTGTGCTATTTTTGAAGCAGAGTTAGAGGCCCTGAGAGGACACACTGCACCTCACATGGTCTGAGGGGCATTGACATTGACAACTGCAAGGTCTCCACAGCCCGCTTGCTTTGTCTCAGGCAAATGCCCTCTCTAGCCCCCTAAGTGGGGTGCAGAGCTTGTCGTCAGTCTCTACACTGCATTTCAGGGGGATTCTTGAGAGCTGGTCCTCAGACTTCACTGAGTGCTGTAATCTCCTGGGACATTTTAAGAAACAATGGAGCCTGCCTCCGTCCTCCAAATAATCTGATTAAACTGGTCTAGGTACAGTCTGAGCACCTGGATTTTTTTAAAACTTCCCAGGTGACTATGATGGGCAGCCATATCTGAGAGCCACTGTCTCAGAGGGCACCTCGTGGGGCCAGACTGTATGGAGGGGTCACACTGGCTTCTCAGAGGTACATCTCATCCCGTCTAATGATAATCTCTTATTCAGAGAGGCTACAGAAATCATGAAAGCAGCAGCTTCTCATAACCATGCTGTTAACACAGAGGCAGAGACAGCACAGTGCAAGTCACGCATGGAGCCGAACAGCAGCAGCTAAACCTCTCCTCACCTTCTCATCAGGTAACCCAAGGATGCACCTGACAGGGAATAATACGACGTTATGCCATATTCCAAACAACTGAAGCAAAAATGCTTTAGGGTGCCATCGAGCTCATCCCATGACTTGTCAAAAATAGCAGTTGGCTCCAATGTGGTGCAAAATAATCAGAAGGAATGCCTTCCAAGATATGTTCTCTATGCTTAATGCATTGTTACAAATGCATTCTTTTATTCTCACAAATGACGCCTCTTAATATAGAGAAGATGCATTGAGCACCGAGACGTAGGGCAGAATGCAAGCCGAGAGGCATTCCTATATGAAAAAGACCTTGCTTTCATCACATCACTCAAGATGCCTGCCCCCACCTCGCACTACCTCTTTAATTTGGCCTTCCAAGCAACTAAAGGATCCTCAAGACAGAAGCTATATGCTTTAATTAAGAGACACCACCTTGTATCTGAAGTTGTGCCTGCCACAATGCCAAAGACTCATCTACAGATATCCAAGTGTAGTCACCAGTCTAAGGCAGGGAGCCATTGTGTTTACTGTTCAAAAGCAGTACCCCGAGGGCGTGGAAAGCAAGACCGTTACTCTCTCCCCCCACCCCAGGGTGGCCCATCCCTCACCGATTGAAGCTGAAGGAACAATTGGCTCCGCTACAGTTTAATCTCATTTCAAACGCTCCACCCAATACGTCATCAATCCTCAGTGTTGCCTAAATCAGCAATAAGGTACAAAGGTTTCCTCAAACTGGCAGTTTTAGACCCGATACCATCATAAACCCCGAGGCTTAAATATAGTTCAAGGGTTATGAAGGAGAGAAAAACAAATCTCAAATGGACCTCCTTCAAACTCAAGGGTTACAGTGAAACAAAAGGTGATTTTAATGGAGTTTTGGTTCCAGGAAGAAATCCTTGAACATATCCCCCTTGTTCTGGCTGATTCTTTGTCTCCTTTACCTTTTCCTCCCGCGCTGTCCTTGACAAGGGAACAGTACTTGAAGTTCTTGAATTGGACTCCTAGAATATCCTCTTTGGTGTGGTTCATTTTGTCTGTCTCTTTGGAGATCACTGATTGTCATTAGAACTTTTCCTCAGAATGGGCCGAGAGGCGCCTTTTGACCCTGCAAAGTCATGAAGGACTCAGTTTAGAAGAACAGTAGTGTTAACCATTCAAGCAAAAGGTCCTCGAGCCTCTTATCCCCCTTACATGTTTAAAACTGCTCTTGCTGCTTCCCGTCGAGCAGCTTCAGAGCTTGAGGCCGTTGGCCTTACAGCTGTCATCATTTGGTCAAGCAATGAGAACATATGTTTCCGGCCCACTTCCCCATCCCTTGCCTTCTCCGCTGACTTCCAGCAGGAATGGGGAAGGGGCTTCTATTAGGGGAAAGGATGCCAAAGTTGTTCACAACCAGCTCTAAAGAATTAAAAAATCTGACCCACAAAGTTCAGGAGCTATTTCAAGAATACGAGGCAAGGGAGAGAGTAGAGAGTGAGGGATACACGATGTTACAGGCCCCTTGTGGTGCTCAGTTAAGGAAACACTGGCTGTTGGCACTAGGAGCAGATGAGAACCAATCTGGCCTGACCACCCTTGCTATCCGGCTCCCTCCTCCAGCCCCAGAATTTACTTTTCCCCTCACAGCAGCCAGATAAATGTTGTATCATATCTAAATGAGTCGGAAGAAACTAGATTCTGAGCTTTTCAAAAGCCACATTCAAGGTTAACATCTTAATCCTCCAAAAGCTGAATGTGTGTTGGAGATTTCCCAAACATCATAATATTGAGGGCCTGGGGAGCCTGGGTGGCTCAGTTGGTTAAGCATCCAACTCTTGACTTTAGTTGAGGCCTTGATCTCAGGGACATGAGTTCAAGTCCCGGGATGGGTTCCATGTTGGGTGTGGAGCCTACAAGGAAAGGAAGGAAGGAAGGAAGGAAAGAAGGAAGGAAGGAAAGAAGGAAGGAATACTAGGAGGCTGACAGGGGTGGGGCTAACTTTCCCACTTTTTCCATAAAATGACTCCAAGGCACAAGTCCAAAATTCTCTTCCCCATCACTCAGCACCTTGCTGCCTGGCCAACGAGTCACATATCAGGCTTCCCTGGTTTTAAATGATTATCACTATTTCCAACCCCCCAAAGGAGGTGAAATGCCAAGGACTGGTGTTTTTCAGAACACTGTTTGGGCAGTTGCTGTGTGTGGACCTGAGCTAGACAGAGTCAGTGCATCTCCCCTATGTTCAGGAGGCTTGGCTGATGACCTTTGGGTTGCCAGCCAAGGTACAACACATCACTGGATGCCTTGAGTCCTCACTTGGCTTCTTAGGGTTAACCCCAAAGGCAGAATTGCACAGGAAGTTAGACCTGGGGCCATCTTTGAGCATAACCAGCCTGCCTTCATGTGGATGGTTGAGTAAACAAGCCCAGAGCGATCAAGTGACTGGGTGGACCAGTTAGTTTCGCAAAGCTGTTCACAGTGTCCCGCCACAACTCCAGATTTTCTGACCTGTGGACCAGCCAGATGTATTACCCTTGGCTTTCTTCACAAGACACTCAGGTTGGCACTAATGAACAGTATGCCTCTGGGTGACAACACTCTCCTTGCTCCCTGGATGCCCCCTTCCTCTTTTTCATCTCACTATTTCCTACTCTTCTTTTTTTTTTTAAGATTTTTTTTTTTTTTAATTTATCTGACAGATCACAAGTAGGCAGAGAGGCAAGGCTTCTCTGGCCCCAGGTATGAGACTGGGGCTCCTCTACGTGGCCCGCTGTGTTCCCTGCCCACACAACACCCACGACATGCCACTGGAACCCTCCACTAGCCTGTAAATTCCTTGAGGGTGAAGATTATGACTGCTTTGATTTATGCAAAAACAATGCCCAACGCAATATCTGACGCATGTCGGTGGCTCATTCATGTCTGGTGAGGGACGATATGAGCTACTTTATCATCAGTGCATGACACAGCCCCAGGTACGTGGTGATAAGCTTTACTTTATGGGCTCTCTGGAATTCAATAGTCCACACTGATGGCAATGACAATTGGTTATTTAAAACATAAATAAAAACTCACGAGTGTGTTAAGCAAGGTCCTGGTGTGGTAAAAGCCCCTTTTCCAGATGAGGACTAGGAAGGGGAAGTCCACAGAGTTGCTGAGGTCATATAACACCTTAGTAGCCAGACTTGAACTTCAAGTGCCCGTTAAGGAACCCATGCTCTTGTCACTAAATTTGCTGCTTTTAGTGTCACTTAGACAAGAAGCTTTTCTCTGTAGGGTCTTCCATCCTCTGCCCTTTAGGAAGAGAGAAGAGTGTGGGTTTCCCCAGTCCTGTACCCAATGTCTTCTATTATCTTATCTGACCAAGGTTAAAGTGTAACCAAACCGCTAAGACTTCTTAGGTTCTTATCACTAGAAACATCAGCTTTGGAGACAGAAATGGGCCCAAAGACTTCTTAGATGTGAGATCTGTGAGTCAGGGTGTACCTATTATAACTATGTCAGGTGATGGATGGAAAGGAAGAGTGGCTTCCCTTCCTGGCTTGGATCAGAGGAAACTGTTGGCTTCTTGCAGCCCTCCCCCTTTTCCCCCAATGAGGTTAACTCAATCAGCCACCTGGAAAAGAAATGCTGTTTAGATTAGGACTGAAGTGTCATAAGGTTATTATTGTGAATAATAAGCATTCTTCACAATCTGTCAATTATATAGCAGTTAACACTAATAGTAGCCATTACTATTTATTACTGGTATTTATTTCTACATCAGACTTAGGGTGGAGATGGAGAATGAGGCTTAGAAAGAATAGCTAGTGAGAGGCTCTGAGGTTGGACGGAAACCCTCAGCTGCTTCTCCTCAATTCTGTAGCCTGGAGGCCCAAGGCCTGGGAAGCCACTAAGTGCCACAGCCCCCTGCTGGCCACAAGCTAAAGTGACATCTCTGAACTTCCCTTGAAGACCCACTCCAGAGGAGCACTGGGGGCGGTGGAATGGAGAAGAGACCTCACTTATAAAGCTCACCCCACTTATTACAGCCAGAGACAGCCAGAGACTAAAATGGACACAGCCAGGTGCTCCTAGAGGCCCCCAAATTGCAAATGTTGATGGAAAGTATGTCCCTGCCTGTACACTGTTGAGTGCTTCCTTGGAGAATCAGGATGGCTGTAAGTAGCAACTTAAAGGTTTAGAATTTGTCCTCAACATTTATGAAGTCCTAACACACTACTTCCTCTTTATTTCACTTTTTTTTCAAAATAAAATGTCTTGTTTTATTAACAAGCAAAATATAAAAATCTAACTCATGTGGTAATAACTTGTGTAGGAACATCATCCATCTGAAGGATATGTGGGTGCTGGGGAGTGAGTAGAAAAAATTCTAGGCATTGTGGTCAAACACAAGAAACTTTGTGAATCTCTTCCCCAGAGTTAAGTCATTCTAAAAAAACTTCATTACATGGTTTTCTAGCCCCAGCTAGATCTGGAGAAGGGAATTAACAAAGGAAATGTGAGCACTACTGGAGGTAAGTAAACTGCCACAGGAAAAAAATGGAGCAATGACAAAAACCTCTAGGAACCCAGACCCACGATGAGGTGAGCGCTGAGTTGGGTTACCAAATGCTCAACATACCTCTATAACCCTTGAGTGGGAGTGGACCCAGATTTTGTAGGATCTGAAGCTTATACAATTTAAAGGACTTTTTTTTTTTTTTTAAGATTTATTTATTTATTTCAGGGGGTGTGGGAGAGAGAGACAGCAAGGAGGAGGGGCAAAAGGAGAGGGAGAGAGAGTTCCAAGTAGACTCTGAGCTAAGCACAGAGCCGGACATGGGGCTCGATCTCATGACCCCAAGATCATGACCCGAGCTGAAACCAAGAGGTGATGACTTAACCGACTGAGCCACCCAGGCACCCTCAAGGGACTTTCCTTAGGAAAAAGAATAGAAGGGGTGCCTGAGTGGCTCAAGGGGTGAAGCATCTACCTTTGGCTCAGGTCATGATCTCAGGGTCCTGGGATAGGGCCCCAGGTTGTGCTCCTTGCTTAGCGGGGAGCCAGCTTCTCCCTCTGCCTGCCACTCCCCCGTTCTCTCAAATAAATAAATAAGATCTTAAAAAAAAGAATAGAAACATGAAATGCACAATTAAATATAAAAATGAATATTTACTTCCAATGGCAAAACACACACATACCAAATTACCAGAGTTCTGAAGAGTTACGTCTCCTTTTACTGAAATTTCTCAGCAACTTACTGGAAATGTTTACATGCAAATAATTCCTTTGCAACCTTGTTTTTTTAAGGGCATCCCCCCCACCATGCCATCCCATTCCATCTATCTGCAGGAGGTAGGTTTCTCTCTGTTTTAATAATAATGTAATAATAATAAAACAAATGTACCATCCAAATTAGGTTTATAGAGCTATACAAAGAGGATTTTTCTCCCATAGATTTCTATGTCTTTTGTCCTTTTTTTTTTTTTTTTTTTTTTTACGATTTTATTTATTTACTTGTCAGAGAGAGCGTACAAGCCGGGGGAGTGGCAGGCAGAGCAGGCAGAGGGAGAAGCAGGATCCCGCTGGGCAAGTAGGACCCTGGGATGATGACTTGAGCCGAAGGCAGAACTTAACCAACTAAGCCACCTAGGTGTTCGCCTTTTGTCCTTTTTTGGTAGGGATTTACCCAACTGATAGGGATTTAATCCCCTACATGAAAACAGGTTCCTCTTGAGCTTCCCTATATAGCATGTTTCCTAACTCAGGGACTGAAAAGAACATGGAAATTTTCTCTGGTCAATGGTGGATAGCCAGAGATATCTAGCAACCATATAGCTGAGAACTGAGAATTAGGAAGTGAGCCCCCAAATGTCTCTTTCTGGAGCTCACAAAATCCTGAGCTCTAAAGGAGTCAAAGATTGTGGAGAGGTAGGAGACTGAGTTTTGTCTGGTCCCAGGAATTCAGCGAAAGAGCTATCAGATCATTCTGAATGCCTGCGAACTCTACTGGAGATCAAAGAAAAGAACAGCTGCAACTCTACAAATAGAAAAACAACCACTTTCTGCAAGGTAGGCAGTGCAGAGAAGTGAATCCGAGGCGATGCATGGGAAGAGAAACGGCGGAGGGGGAGGAAGCCTCCGTTAGCCGGCTCGTGGCAAGTGGCAGAGCAGCAGAGCACAAAATTGGAACTTTTAGAAGTCTGCTCCACTGAGGGACGGTGCTCCAGAAGCTAAGCAGGGAGTGGAGCCCTTGCGGGAACAGTGTGATCTCAGGGCCCTCAAGGTCATAGAAAGATTTGGGGGGTGGGGAGTGTCTGAGTGTGGCAGAGCTCCCAAGTATCAGAGCAGGGAAGCTGGCTACAGAGACGGTGCCAAGGAGTCGGTTCTCAGCTCGGGGTTACCTTAAACCGTGATCTAAGGCAGAGTCGGGCCACTGGTCTTCAAGAAGGGACCCCACAAGTGGCAGATCTGGGGAGACTCACCTTCCTCCTCTGGGAGGAGCTGCGTGGGAACACACTGCAGGAATTGGCTGGGTTTGGTGACTCCAAATGGGGCCATTCACCAGAGATAGAAATGCTCTGTCACAGGCTGGTGAGCTTGGAGTGCGGCTGGAGGCAAGGAAGACAGGAGGGATTGACTGCTTTTCTCTGAGGACTCACTGAGGAGTGGGGTCCCAAGCTCTTGCGTCCTCCCAGCGGGATACTTGGGAGGCCGCCATTTTTCATTCCCATCCTCCAGAGCTCTACGGAAAGCGTTCAGGGAACAAAAGCTCTCAAGAGCAAACCCGCACAGATTGCTTAGCCTGGCCCCTGGCAAGGGCAGTGCAATTCTCAGGCAGAGACACTTGAGAATCACTACAACAGGCCCCTCCCCCAGAAGATCAGCAAGAACATCCAGCCAAGACCAAACTCACGGATGATTTCTTAAGAAATTAAAAATAGAGCTACCCTATGACCCTGCAATTGCACTACTGGGTATTTTCCCCAAAGATACAGATGTAGTGAAAAGAAGGGCCATCTGTACCCTGACATTCATAGCAGGAATGTCTATAGTCACCAAACTGTGGAAAGAACCAAGATGCCCTTCAACAGACAAATGGATAAAGAAGATATGGTCCATATATACCATGGAGTATTAGGCCTTCATCAGAAAGGATGAATACCCAACTTTTGTATCAACATGGATGGGACTGGAGGAGATTATGCTGACTGAAATAAGTCAAGCAAAGAAAGTCAATTATCATATGGTTTCACTTACTTGTGGAGCATAAGGAATAACACGGAGGACATTGGGAGATGGAGAGGAGAAGTGAGTTGGGGGAAATTGGAGGGGGAGACAAACCATGAGAGACTGTGGACTCTGAGAAACAAACTGAGGGTTTTGGACGGGAGAGGGGTGGGGTGTTGGGTGAGCCTGGTGGTGGGTATTAAGGAGGACAGGTATTGCATGGAGCACTGGGTGTGATGTATAAACAATGAATTTTGGAACACACATACACAAACATTAAATTAAAAAAAAAAAAAAAGAACTGCAGAACTCCAGCACTAGGGGAATACAGAACATTGAATTCATGGCTTTTCCCCCATGATTCTTTAGTTCTTCAATTTTAATTCTTTAAAAAATTTTTTTCTTTCCTTTTTCAACCAATTTCTTATCAAGTTTTTAAAAAAAACTTTTTTAAAATTTTCACTTTTACAGTTACATTCTCTCCCTTCATTGTATTTAATCTTATTTTTGTATATATATAAGTTTTTCTTTTTTTTTTTTACAATTTTGGGATGCAGTTTCTTCTCTCTCTCTTTTTTTGTTTTATTAAAGTCTTTATATTTTCATTTTTACAGGTACATTCTATCCTTTCAATGTATTTAATTTTATTTTTGTATATATGTAAGTTTTTCTTTCTTTACAATTTTGGATTCTAGTTTTCTAACAAACAGACCAAAACACACACAGGATCCAGTATATTGCACTATTTTATTCACCTGTTTGATTATATTCTCTTTTTTAAAATTTTAAAAAAATTGTTACTCTTTTTTTTTTCAGTTTTGGATCTCTTCTGATTTGTTTAGTGTATGTTTCTCTGGGATCATTGTCATTTTAGTATTTTGTTCTCTTGTTCATCTATTCTTCTCTGGACAGAATGACAAGACAGAAAAACTCACCTCAAAGAGAATAAGAAGCAGTACTGACTGCCAGGGACCTAGTCAGTATAGACAGAATTAATACCTTTTAATTCCTATTCTTCTGAAGCAGTTTCAAAAAATAAAAATGGAAGGAAAACTTCCAAACTCACTTTATCAGGCTAGCATTACCTCAATCCCAAAATCAAAGACCCCACCAAAGAGGAGAATCACAGACCAATTTACACAGATGCAAAAATTCTCACCAAAATACTAGTCAATAGGATCCAACCATACCTTAAAAGGGTTATTGACCATGACCAAGTGAGATTTGTTCCTGGGCTGCGAGGATGGTTCGACATCTGCAAATCAATCATTGTGATACACTGCATTAATAAAAGAAGGTCAAGAACCATATGATCCTCTCAATCAATGCAGAAAAAGCATTTGACAAAGTACAGCATCCTTTCTTGATTAAAACTCTTCATAGTGTAGGGATAGAGGAAATATACCTGAATATCACAAAAGCCATCTGTGAAAAGCCTGCAGCAAATATCATTCTCAATGAGGAAAAATTGAGAGCTTTTCCCCCAAAGTCAGAAACATGCCAGGGATGTTCACTATCACCACTGCTGTTCAGTATAGTAGTAGAAGTCCTAGCCTCAGGAATCAGACAACAAAAAGAAAGAAAATGCATCCGAATTGGCAAAGAAGTCAAACTCTCACTCTTCATAGATGACATGATATTCTATGTGGAAAATGCAGAAGACTCGACCCCAAAATTGCTAGAACTCATACAGGAATTCAGCAAAGTGGCATAAAATCAATGCACAGAAGTCATTTGCATTTCCAAACACTAACAATGAGACAGAAGAAAGAGAAATTAGAGTCGAAATCTTACAATTGCTCCCCAAACCATGAGATAACCTAGGAATAAACCTAACCAAAAGGCAAAGGATCTGTACTCAGAAAACTACAGAAGACTCATGAAAGAAATTGAAGAAGACACAAATAAATGGAAAAACATTTCATGCTCATAGATTGAAAGAACAAATATTGTTAAAATGTCTATGCTACCTAGACACTGCATGTCTATGCAATCTATACATTAAAGCGATCCCTGTCAAAATACCATCAACTTTTTTCACAGAGTTTGAACAAATAATCCTAAAATACACGTATGGAACCAGAAAAGACTGTGAATAGTCAAATGAATGTTGAAAAAAAAAAAAAAAACCCAAAACTGGTGGCATCACAATTCCAGACTTCAAGCTTTATTACAAAGCTGTGATCATCAACACAGTATGGTACTGGCACAAAAACAGTCACATAGATCAATGAAACAGAACAGAGAACCCAGAAATGGCCCTCAACTCTATGGCCAACTAGTATTCATCAAAGCAGGAAAGAATGTCCAATGGAAAAAAGACAGTCTCTTCAACAAACGGTGTTGGGAAAATTGGACCACCACATGCAGAAGAATGAAACTGGACCATTTCCTTACACCACACACAAAAATAGACTCAAAATGAATGAAAGACCTAAATGTGAGACAGGAATCCATCAAAATACTAGAGAAAAACACAGGCAGCACCCTCTTCAGCCTCAGCTGTAGCAACTTCTTGCTAGACATGTCTCCAAAGACAAGGGAAACAAAAGCAAAAATTAACTATTGAGAATTCATCAAGATAAAAAGCTTTTGCACAGCAAATGAAACAGTCAACAAAACCAAAAGACAACCGACAGAATAGGAGAAGATATTTGCAAATAACATACCGATAAAGGGCTAGTATCAAATATTTTAAAGAACTCGTCAAACTCAACACTGAGAGAATAAATTATTCAGTCAAGAAATGGACAGAAGACATGAACAGACATTTCTCCAAAGAAGACATAAAAATGGCCAACAGACATGTAAAAGAATGCTCAACATCACTGGGCATCATGGCAATACAAATCAAAACCATGAGATACCACCTCACACCAGTCAAAATGGCTAAATTAACAAGTCAGGAAATAACAGGTGTTGGCAAGGATGCAAAGAAAGGGGAGCCCTCCTACACTCTTGGTGGGAATGCAAGCTGGTGCAGCCACTCTGGAAAACAGTATGGAGATTCCTCAAAAAGTTGAAAATAGAGCTACCCTATGACCCAGCAACTGCACTACTGGGTATTTACCCCAAAGATACAAATGTTGTGACCTGAAGGGGCATCTGTACCCCAATGTTTATAGCAGCAATGTCCATAATAGCCAAACTGTGGAAAGAGCCCAGATGTCCATTGACAGGTGAATGGATAAAGAAGATGTGGTATATATATACAATGGAATACTACTCAGCCATCAAGAGGAAATGAAATTTTGCCATTTGCAGTGATGTGGATGGAACTAAAATGTATTATGCTAAATGAAATAAATCAATTATCATATGATCTCACTGATACGTGAAATTTAAGAAACAAAACAGGATCATAAGGGAAGAGAAGAAAAAATAAAACAAGATGAAACCAGAGAGGAAGACAAACCATAAGAGACTCAATCATGGAAACCAAGCTGAGAGTTACTGGAGGGGGGAAGTGGGGGGATGGGGTAACTGGGTGGTGGGCATTAAAGAGGGTACATGATATAATGAGCACTGGGTATTATATAAGACTGATGAATCACTGACCTCTACCTTTGAAACCAATAATATATTATATGTTAATTAATTAAATTAAAATTTAGAAAAAGAATCCCATGCTCTAGGTGAACTCACTGTCCCCTATAGGCAAAGAGAAGACTGGAAAGGACAAAGCTGTTATTAGTCCTTTCCTTAGAATAAAAAGGTCTGACATCCATGAAGGAGAGGACTATCAGGAAACAAAACAAAATAAAATATGAGACACCTGGCTGGCTCAGTCAGTAGAACATGCAACTCTTGATGTCAGGGTTGGGAGTTAGGAAGGAAGGAAGGAAGGAAGGGAGGGAGGCAGGGAAGGAAGGAAGGAAAGAAAGAAGGAAAAAAGGAAGGAAGAAAAGTTGCATCTGTGCTTTTTCTTCTGGCGCCATAAAACCTTCATGTACTCAGGAAACAATTCTTGACAATTTACTTATGTCATAGGATGGGATTGTGGGTCATGATGTTTCTCCCAATTTTCCTAGACTTGTGAATAAGGGTCATCACTGAAAACAAAAGTCACCAGGGAGCACAGAGTCTCATGTCAGAGAACCCACAGAAGCTGGGGCCAACTGCCTCCTTCCAAGACTTTACCAGATGGGGCCATCTTAGCAGAACCATCTCCTTCCTCCAACGCGCCCCAATCCACACAAGAGGAACCTGAGGAAAGAAGGGTGGTCACCTTTTGGGGTGAACAGGTGGGAAACATTAGCAAAATGAAGCTATTTTGCCTTTCCTCCTCCTGCTTCCACACCCCCAAACCAAGTGTAGGGGAACCTAAGAGAATCACCTGGGATGGTTGAGGCTGGCTGGCAACCATTTTATTCTTTGTGTTGCCACCAAACTTGCCAGCCTGCCAGTGTGCCACCAGGACTGGGGAAATAACGTGGAGAGAGGCAGTGGGGTGGGGGTGCTGTCAGCCATGCACACTTGTCATCCTGCACCACACTCCACTTTCCCTGCCCCAGGAAGTAAGAAAGAGACACACGCATGCCCAAATGCCCAAGGATGGAAGGTGAGCTCTATGGCTTCAGCTTTGCCTAAGACTATCACAGCATGCACAAGGGGTGCCCCCAAGACTGACCAAGACCGCCACGAGCTAGGGCTCTGCCAGACAAAGTGGCTGGATTTCCAGAGGGACTACTCACGCCTTGAAGGGCTACTTAGAGGCACCCCCTGTCAGCAGGACCCACTGGAGCTCACAGAGAAGAGTGAGGGCAAAGGCTTATAACTCCCGCCACCCTTACTTCACTCTTAACTGGTAGACCCCCAGGTCTAGTCTATGGGGGATGGTTGAGAAGGAGGAGAAATCACGTGAATCAGAATTTTCAGACCAAAATGAGTTGTTTTACAAATGAAAAGTAAAAGGTTATAGTGTTAGGTGGGGGACTTAAGCCAGCACAGACCATTGAAATGATGGGGAAAACATGTCATGATTTGGATTCTTTTTTTTTTTTTTAATTTTATTTATTTATTTGACAGAGAGAGATCACAAGTAGGCAGAGAGGCAAACAGAGAGAGGGGGAAGCAGGCTCCCCGCCGAGCAGAGAGCCCGATGTGGGGCTCGATCCCAGGACCCTGGGATCATGACCTGAGCTGAAGGCAGAGGCTTTAACCCACTGAGCCACCCAAGCGCCCCTGGATTCTTCAATATACTGAGTATCCATACCATTCTTGCGCCATTCCCAGTCATTGACAAGATAGAACATAATTTCTAATAAAATTACAGCTTCAAAAATAGGCCAAAAAAGGGAATATATAAAAAATATATAAAAGGATGTTGTTAACAAGGCGTGCTGGCTGAGGAGAATCACACTGGGAACATCAGTGTAGCTCGGAGCTTCCAGCAGCCATGTGACATGCACTGTCCATCAGTAGGAAAAAGAAAATAAGCCACGGTTCACGAAGAGAAAGAAATAAACATTTCCTCGGCCCTGAGTTCTCAGAATTTGTCATCAGACTCTTACTTATTAGGAAGTTTCCCTACAGCCGTGTTTACAGGAAAGGCAAGACATTTTCCATGTGACTTTGGTGCAAAGCCCAGTAAACAGCAGTCCTGAGAACAATGCTGGAGAAACAAGTCCTCCCCGGCAGCCTCCAATCCTCGACTGAACACGACACACTTGTGGCTTGTTTCTGGCTCAACAGGAATGATTCTTCCTTCACACAAAGGAGCTCATAAGATCAAGTTCCTCTCACTAAACCCCGAAGCATTTCTGTGGCAGGAGAACAAGAGACCAAGGATAGGCTCCTGCTATTTTAAGAACCGTTTAACAAGGTGACTTGGGTTCACAGGGCCCAGGCCTCCCCACTTCCACCACCATGAATCTTAGGGACAGAAAATCCCTACATAAAAGCAAGCTCTATAAACTCAACCACAGCAACATGAAATGAAGAGGCAAGGGGCACAGCACAAACTTCGGATGGAAATGTTCTGGAGTATTCCCTCTGCTGCCTCCCATCAGTCATGGCCGCACAGTGGGTGGAGGACTCAAGGGAGAAACAGATCTGCCTCCACCCACCTAGAAACCCGTCATAAATTGAAAATATCCTAAGTCAAAATGCATTTAGTACCCCTAACCTACCAAACATCACACTTAGCCCCGCTGGTCTTCAGTGTGCCCACAACACTTCCATTAGCCCACGGTTGGGCAAAATCACCTCACACAAAGCCTACTTGATAACGAAGTGTTGGCTCTCTCATGTAATTGGGCGAATATTCAACTGAAAGTGACAAACAGAATGGCTCTATGGGTAGAGATTGTCAGTGTCCCTACGGGTTGTTTGCGCTGGGGAGCGTGTGGCCGACTGGGAGCAGGGGCTGCCACTTCTCAGTGTCACTGCAGAGGATCTTACCACATAGCCCAGGAGAAGATCCAAGTTCAAAACTCAAAAGTTTCGACTGAAGGCCGATCACTTTCGCAACATCATAAAATAGAAAACTCATAAGTTGTGAGTCAGGGACCGTCTGTAGTAGCACATGCTGGGATTGTTTTTGTGGATGGTTACCATGGAAACCTGCCTCTCTGCTCAAAAGCTGAGAGCCTTTCAGTATCACATCCTTATGTTCTGTACGCCCAGAGGAAAAGTATAGAAAGGAGCTGTAATGAGGGGGAGTGGTGAGGACTGGTGAAGGTGGTGAAGCAAATAGACAGATTTGCCTGCCCTAATGGAGTCTCAAGAGAGAGGCAGAAGATAGATGGGCTTTCGGTGTGGGTTCTACGCTATATCCTGGAACATTCATTCATTCATTGATGTATGCACTTGCTCCTTCTTACATTAAATTTTATGGAGCACCAACCATACTCCAGATACTATACTGGACATTAGAAATATATAGACAAATAATATACAGTCCCCACACTGAGAGAGCTCATTGTCCACATGTGAGATACACACACACACACACACACATTCAATTAGCCATAATACAATTAGTGCAAAATTACATGTGAAATAAATGCCATGGAATTGAAAAACTGAGAGCAATGATTTCTTAGAATTGGTGTGAGGGCTGGTAAGGGAAAGCTGTATTGAGAGGTTAATACTTGAGTGGGGTTTTGAGTGAGACATTTGTTAAATGCACTGAGAAAGGAGAATATTGTCTGGGCAGGGCACAACACAAGCACGTGCCAGGTGTTCCACATGTGATGAACTCCAAAACGAGCAATAATGGCAGCACTTTCAGCACGCCCAGCTTCTGTTCGATGTGCTTTAGGGGCATTCTCTCGTTTGCTCCTCACAGTGACTCCAGAGATGAAGTCACGCTATACTATTTTACAGGTAAAGTAAGTGAAGCACAGAGAGGTCAAATAATTTGCCAAAGATCACACTGGTATTAGCATTGGGTGACAGAGCCATGCCTCTCGTTCCAAAGCCCGTGCTCCCAACCTTGGTGTTATTATGCTCATCCCACTGCTCTGGAAAGGCCAGATCACAGGACACATGGGGAGGGGAAGAAATAAGACGAGACTGCTGAGCAGCAAAGCTCAGGCCTCGGTCATGATATCCTCAAGTACCGTTTAAAAGAGCTGGAGGTTGGGGGTTCAGGGTCATGAGAAGCCATCATAGGTTTTTAAGCTGGAAAGGTTCATAACGAGAATGATAGTATGGCAATGATTTGGGAACCCATGTGTAGAATAGAATGGAGAAGAAGCAGACTGAAGATTTCAACGGCGAGGAGGAAGAAAGAGGGAGAGAACATGTGTCATTCCAAACAGGCAAGACCCGTGTCATCTGGTTCATCGCAGTGCCACATCCAATAAATCACATCCAATAAATGTTGGTTAAATGAATGTTTCAAAGTTGTCTTAGTTGGCTTCCCCTGGAAGCAGACCTTGAAATATGGGTGCCAGAACAAGAAGTTATTTAGGAGGTGCAGGGAACACCAGTAGGAAGTGGGAATTGAGGCAGGGAAGGAAGACAGCCAATCAGTAGTACATTTACTGAGGCAGCTACAATAGTGGAGCATAACCCTGTGGGGCAACTTTGGAAGTCAGTATAACACAGAGACTTCAGTCATCCCATGAGAAGAGTGAGGGTGGTGGGGTATTTACACAACATCGGTTTGTAGCTGAGGGTTACTTTGGGGGAATGTTAATTTCCTGATACTAGAACAGAGATGTGTGTAGTTGGGGAAGGGGAGGCAGGCACAGAGGTTTACCTGGAAATCACTGGGGTCATGCTGACCTTATCAGGTGCATGCATACGAATGGGGAGGGGTAGGGTCTGCTATAAAATCAATCTTGCGTCAGCACATTAAAAGAGAGAAGAAGCTGAATTGTGAGATATCGTTTCTCCTCAGAGACCTTTCCCCTTGAGTTTCTTTTGGTTTACCCTCACCAGAACAGAGACATGTTTTCCTTTTTCCAAAAAGAACTGTGTTCTCAGCTGTGGGTGTTTTAGACCCTTGAACTTTATTACTTGAGTAAACGCCAGAAAACTTCACTACACAGTATGGGTAGCTTCTATAGAAGATTATGTCAGTCAAAACTGAAAGCTGGAAACTCCGGGAAGCAGTATTTACATCAGAGCTTGACTAAGTAGGAGAGAAGGAAGAGGAAGAAGGGGAGGAGGCGGAGAGGAGAGGGAAGAAAAAAGACTTTTGCTAAAATAAGCAAGCCCCAAACCCAACTCTGGTTATCTGTTTGCACAAAACTTAGAATAGCACATAAAGTTTCTGAACCAAGGGAACCAGAAACTAACATGAAATTTTTGTTCCCCCAGCCAAGCTTGAAGCTTTTATCTGAGAAGCCACACTCCTCCCCATTCCCAGCCTTCTCCCTCACCTTGATATCCTCCTCACCTTCCCACCCACCAAGATCTGGTCTACATAAGTTCTTGTTCTCCATCACAACGCATCCTCTGAAGGTAGGTGTCTATCTATTCTTCAGATTGAAGAGATAAAAACCAATAATCCCCAAACTTGTAATACCACTGTGTGTGCTCCAGCAGGTGATCAAAGGACACAGACCCATATGCATGGTTGTGCAAAAACCATGTTTGTTTCAAAGCATGCTCCTAAGGCTATGTCAGAGATCGATGTCATGGCTATGGGGCTAGATTGTTAAGTTAAGATAGTGTATTGAGTACCTCAAATAAATGATACTGTCAATGCACTTTTCAAACTTGAAGACAATTTTGCAAGTAGGACTCTTGTATCCAACTTATCAATGGCAGAAAACGGGTGAGCAGCCTGCAGAGTAGAGACGGAGGACAGTTCAGAGGCAAACAGAGGGAGAACTATGTTCTTAGTACTGCTCTGCTAGTCAGCACACACTTCTTTTGGCAAATGAAATTGCCTCAGATAGTCTCATAAGAAAAAATTGCAGCCAATATCAGAACAAACAAATGGGTTTATTTCATAAGTCAGTATCAAAGTCAAACCCATCAAAACAGAGACAATTTAAAATCATGTGTAGACCACAGTGCAAGTGTACCCTTGCCCACTTTGACATGCGTTCCAATCACTTTCCAGACATTGCCTCATTTACTCTCCCATCCTCGGGAGAGAGGACAGTTCTGGCAAGTTATAAGTATTTCCTGTCCTGGGGTGGCATGAGATGGGAAAGTATGGCTGGTGTTGGAAATTTTGAAAAGCACAGCAGAAAACACCAAGAATCACTCCCACTATGGTAAAGGCAAGAACAAAGACATGGGTGTCATTTGAGGACAGTCAGTGAGAGACAGTATTTTACAGAGCAGAGTATCAAACAGAGCTCATTAGGCCTGGCAAGACTCATTAAAGAGAGCTTTCGACAGGGCACTGACTCACGGGAGGCAGCTTAAGTGTGGTCCTGGGTGGCAGGTCCTCCCTGAGGCTGCAGCCGCCGACAAGATGGTGATGGAAGGTGGGGGAGCTATCTGTCAGTGTCTTCAGGTGCCTCCGTCTGGGGCGAAGCCATGGTGCTCACAGAGAGTGTGGTTCTGTTGACTGCTCAAGACAACCTGTATAAACAGGCAGGTGATGACCATCATCTCCCGGATGAGTAAGGGCTCTACCACTCATATTTATTTATAGTTTGGTTCTACCAATTAGCAAATAATAAAAGAAATAGAGGTGATGATATAAGACAAGTATATAAAAACCAGACCACCTGGGTGTAATTCCAGGCTCTGTTACTATGACCACTATCATCTTGGGCAAGTAACCACTCTGGGCCTCAGTTTCCTTATCTGTGCCATCAGATTTTACAAGAATCTGGTGACAATTAAATAAGATGGCAGATGCAAAGAATTTAGTATAATACCTCTCAGTAAATGGGAACTATTATCATGATAGCAATAAGTCCTACCTAGGTCAGAGCAAAACTGATGTGGAAAATTATAGTCTAGATACAAATGCAAATACGAATACAGTTTAAAGGATGTAGAGGGGGGAGGGTAGTGGTGGTAAGTGATGGTTATTATATCAGCCCGAAGTAGCGAAGTAGGCCAATACAGTTGCTTAGTATATGATATTAAGCTCTGAGCTTCCTAGACTCTAAGGGAAAAAAGAGAATCATTAGGGCCAATTTATTCTTATTGTGTTATTAAATACATAATTAATACATTATTCATTCTCAATATATTTGTGTGGAATGCAGGAGTTACACTAACCCTTCTCTCCTCCCAGTCTGCTTCTCCCTCCCTTCCCTTCTCCTGAGAGAACTACCTGAATTTACATTTCAGGAGCATTGCCACTTTAAGCCCTGCTTCTAGGGGACCTGACCTAAGGTACCCCTGTGACAAGGAACCCAGATTTACTCTACAGCCATCTCATCAATGCTGGTCAGGCCATGATCATTTTTAGCCACAATTTCTTTGTGATCCCTCCAGAATGGATATTAGGTGAGTATGTGTAGGAATGCCTAGCATCATTATTTATTTCTGATTGCGCAGGTCCAGAGGAGAGATCTGAATTTTAAAATTTTATTTTCTTGGGAATAAATTGTACTTGCCTTATGCGTGTCTTCAGTAAACTCCACGAAGGTGGGAAGACTCTCATCTTCTTTCCCACATGTTATTGTGAGTGTTCACACAAGGAAGAATTTGGCTATCTGAGTGTTGAGAGATTAAATTGAGAGTCACTTTCAGAAAAAGATAATTAGGTAACACCACCAGAGATACTGTCATTACGTTAAGAACCAAGGAAGTTATGGGGCTCTTTAAGGAGATTGATCTTTTAGCATTTGAAAATTAATTACACATTGGAGGGATTTTGCTCAATAAATGGTATCTATGCATCCTGAAAGGAAAATTTCATGGTTCCCAAATGAGTATGTGACTTCATATTTGCCTCTTACTTTATTTTTACATCTTTATTGAAGGTTCTTACACATTGTTAGCAGGAGTAAAAACTAGTGGGATCTTTTGGAAAATTCTACCAAAATTACACAATTTGATATACATATTGATCCCAGAAATTTTCATTCTAAAAATGTATCCTGCGGGTGACTTAACATACGCACATGGATATTCTATGCGAGATTGATTATAATAGAAAAAGACAGGAAATGACCCAAATGCTTGACAGTGACAAACTAGTTAAATGTATCTACATAAAGAAATGGAGCTTCAAAAAAAAAAAAAAAAAAGGATGAAAAGACCTTAATGAATTGATACAGAGAGATTTTTAAGACTGCTCAATTTTTGAAAATTAAGTAGGTAGACCTAGCTACCGTATTTATGGGGGGAGAAAAGGGTGGTACCTGGCTAAGATTCTTGATCTTGGGATCATGGGTTCAAACCCCACGTTGGGATAGAGCTCACTTAAACAAAATAAACAAATAAATATATAGGAAAGAAAAAGAACGAGAAATGTCTCTTATTTGCATGCACATCCATCAAAAATCTTTGGAAATAAGAAACTAATAACAGTCATTTCCTTATTTCAAGTTAGGAAGAAAATTGGGCAGTTGCGCAGTGGTGGAAGAAAGACTTTCTCTGCAATACATTTTATAATGCTTGATTTTTGAGTTATGTTTAATACATTTCTATTTCAAGACAAAGGTAATTTAAGATAATCTTTTAAAATGTGTATTATGTGCAGAGGGCTTTGATCATCACACAGCCCTGCTTTCTAGGAATTTCTAACCCAGTTGATGAGCTAGAAGGCGACCAGTAATCATAATGTAATCATCAATATACCACATTTCACCAAATCTAAAACCATTAATTTTAAGTCACGGATTATATAATGTGTCACTAGGAAAAGAAAGAATGTGGCAAATTAAATTATGGCACAATGCTTCCTTTTCATTTAGGATTTGTACTTAATACCCAAAGAGAGATCTCTTTTAGACACTCATTTATACACTGACTTTTATCATATATCACTCTTGCATGATATATGATGTACAAGACAAAGTGAAATAAGTTAGTTAAAGAATTCTTAAAACTTTTTCTTATTACAGTCTAACTCTTCTGGATCTTTCTCACACTGTATTGTCCCTTGTTCTTACAAAAGCTTTGGTGATATAGCATTTTTGGAAAGTGTTCCACTGATACTTCCAGAATTTTCTTCGAAGCTGCTGAATGCTTAGGTGCAAATTTTGATACACATACCCAGGCAAACACAACCGTATCATGACCATGGCATAGCAAATAGTGATTGTAACATGAATCCAAATTCCAGAAGTGTTTAAATGTGGGGGGGAAAGTGCTCCTTATAATTGCTTAATGTAGGAGAGGGATAATTTCAAGACAGAAGACATCCCTGGGATATCATGGAAGACTCCTCTGGGGGCCAGAATTGAGGCTGGAGTTTAAAGAATGAGAGGGATTTTGGAGTCAGAGATGAGCGGGATGAATGAGTCATGTAAGCAAAACAGCCTGGCAAAGAAAGTGGAAATTGCATCTGGGGGAGGGAAAGACGATGATATGGCCTTGTAAAGGGAAGAAATGGAGTTACGGACATATAGGGGAGATTGGGACCCAACTGTAGTGCCCTGAATGGCCGGCCAGGAGGTTCAGACTTCATCCTATAGGGAAACAGAGAACCTGCATAGAGCTGGAGATTGAACGCCAGCATTTGGGAGAGCCATCAATACTGGAGTCTGGGAAGCACTCGTCTGGAGTCGGTGATATCAGCCAGGGACAAATCCAGAGACTTAACCTGGCTGAACTGTGGAGGGAACAAACAAACTGAGCATCAAAAGGAAACAGAAAAAAACATGTACTGAGAGATTCTTGGGCCACAGAATTTTAGTGCCTGGAGGACTATTGAAGATTATCTAGTTCATGTTTTCCATTTTACAGATACAGAGAACTTCCTAGAAGGCACATTATGGCTTCCAAGTGGCAGGGCCAGGTCTCAAAATTGGGTCCTGTCATCTCCTGAGCAGTGCTCCTCCTGATGGAGCGTGACAGACAGCAAACAGCAAAGGAAATAGTTTCAAGGAGGCAAGTAATCAATAAAGTCCAGCAAAACATAAGCCTAAAGAAGCCATCGATCTGACCATTGCAGATTCCTGATGACCTTCAAATGTCTATCCTTGGGAGCAGTCTGGGTTGGAACACGATTGTGAAAAGTTAAAGAAAGGGAGATAGATGTTTCGCAATTAGAGGCACCATCAGGAAAAAGTTTCTTATTTTTCAATGTTTCCTGTCAAAGGGCTCAGTACAGTTCACAAAGGACTGTAGGTTCAATATTATTATTTCCTGGAAATCCTGCAAAATCATGTGACACATTGCCCCTTGGGCAAGACAAAAAATATATTTACAGGTGGCAGGCACACAGATTTCAAATCTAGACTTCCAACTCTATAAAGAATCCATTGTTTTCTTACAAATAGAAATGGACTAACAAACATGTTAATCAATAACAGTCTGGCCTGTGGGTTTCCAAATTGCACCTCTCTGGAACTTTCTTCACTCCCTAGTTATCGGGTATTGCTCTCTTGTATATCTGCAACACTAAACCTAGTATATGTGGACGCCTGAACTGAGTTTCTTTCAGGGTAATAAAAAATTCTGTCACAGGAAAGTCGTCCTGCTAAGTTGGCCACTACCAGAACCAGAGTGAGCCCTTTAATATCTCTGGGTGGCGGTTTTGTCTTAAGAACATCCTCGCTAACAGCTGAAGAAATTTTAATTAAAGCAATGAGGTGGCACTTCATATTGGTAAATATGTATTTGATTGGCCAAAACATAAAATATTAACAATGTCCAGGGAATTGGGATTAATTATTACATCTGGTTTTTTTTGACAGTTTACTAATATTTATTAAAACTAAAAATGAAGGGTGCTTGGGTGGCTCAGGCCATTGAACAACTGACTTTTGATTTAGACTCGGGTTGTGATCCCAAGGTCCTGGGATGAAGTCCCGCTTTCCAGCTCTGCCTGAGTATTCTCTCCCTCCCCCTCTGCCCAACCCCACTTGTATATGCATGTGCGTGTGCGCGCACGTGTGTGTGTGTGCACGCGCTCTCTTACTCTAAAATAAATAAATCTTTAAAAAAACACAACTAAAAATGAGCACTCCCTATGACTTAGACACACTCTCCATTTCTATCTACAGAATAATTTACGCACATGCATAAGGAGAAGTGTTTGAGAATATTTAAACAGTTTTGTTTATAACGGTGAAAGATTAGAAACAACCCATATGTCCATAAAATGAAGGCTGGCTAAATGTATGTGTGGTAAAAATATCAGTAGATCTAAAAGACATATGGTTGAATTTTAAAAAGCAAGTTGTAAACAGATATATTCAGTATAATATCATCTATTTAAATATACATTGAATACTGTCGAGTTTCTATGGATATAGTTACATGTATATGTGCATGAGTGTGCAAATACATATTCCAAAACAGAGAACAGAAACAGAGCTAACCAGGGAGAAGGTGGGGTGAAATTCCAAGACTGGGAGTCAGGGGTTGGGAGAAAGGAGAATTTTAGCTTTATCTATAATGGTTGATTTTTTTTTTTTTTTAAAGGAGGATGTAGTTATGTATAGCATCAAATTTAAACTATTTTTTTAAGAAAAGAAAATCTTGTTAAGTGCTGTCAAAAACCTCTGATTCGTTTAGGAAACTCCAAATGTGGTGGCATTATATAGGCATGATCTGGGGCTAAAATGAACATTAAAAACATTTTTTCTACATCTACATGTACATAGTGCTGTATCTGTCACTGTCTGGTCAAGACGGTAAAGACCTTAAAAATATTTTCTATTTAAAATGAAGATTGAAAACAAAGAATAAATATAGCAGCAAATCAACATGAGGTTCCTTTGGACCCTGACATAGTTTTGAGTCTGAAAGATATATGTTACTTCAGTTAAAGACTCAAGTTCTAGGGAGCCTGGGTGGCTCAATCGGTTAACCATCTGCCTTCGGCTTAGGTCAAGATCCCAGGGTCCCAGGATTGAGCCCCAAGGCGAAGCCACATCTGGCTCTATTCTTGACAGGGAGTGTGCTTGTCCCTCTCCTTCTGCCCCTCCTCCTGCTCATTCTCCCTCTCTCACACATAAAAAAATAATTTTTTAAAAAAGGCTTGAGTACTAATGTCTAGAGGAACAAGTTGTCTTGTAGTTTCAAACAACAGATGAGTGCTTTTGCTAAGTTTCTGAGACCCTCATGATACAGATGCTGAGTCTAGCTTTAGGCATCTTTCATCAATGCCAACCCTTCAGAACAGAAAAGAACATGGCTCATTGCCAAATACATTTGCCAAGTCCCAATTTGCAAGCACAGTTCAGCTCATTTGCACTTCTATCTTGATCCTGAGTGTTTCTCTATTAAGAAATAATAGAACAATGACATTGTCTCTTGGTTGGAGAGAGCTATGATTTTGGTCACTGCCATCCTTAGGGACAAACATATCCAGATATATATGTAGATTTCCATTTCCTATTGGGTTAAAAGCTCTCCCATGTTGGCCTCTTAGGCCAACTCACTGGGATGCACTATGAATGCCAAAGTAGTATTTTATCTCAGTAATTTGGTCAAACAAGCATTCATAGCTAGAGGGAAATAGTGCGGTCCTAATTTCATGAATGAGGATTTTCTAGTGTTCTTTCTTTGAGGGCCTGAATTAATCATCAGATGGATCTCTTATCAATAAAAATGTAGAAGAGACCCCTGCTGTCTGAGATTTAGAGTTAAGTATTGAGAATATGTTGTGTTCAGGAACCTCTGATACTCGTATAAAGGAAGTATAAAACTCAAAGAGTTGATATGAACCATTGCCAACAGATTGCTAATGGGTGAGATGACAGGGGACATCTGCTGTTTCCCCTACCCAGACACGATTCCTTTCTTCTGGCAGTGGCATCCTGATTTCCCCTCTCCCACTCTCAGTTCATGAGGTTCAGGTTGGACTGTCCCCACCATCTGGCTTTAGGAGTGCACATGACTCTTATCTGGCCACCAAAGAATTCCATGCTGTTGGTCATGGTCATTGACTCATGATAGACCCTTGATCCAAGCCAGGCTCATGAGAGTCCCTGAAGCACTGTTGAGCTACTGGGGGAATTCTGGAGCCTAAGTAGCCCTATCTATGCAGAGGGCCTACCTGAAAACAAAGCCAACACTTGGAAGAACAGGGCCAAAGGAAGAGTAACAGTGTCCCGATGGTGTCTCTGAGAACCAAAGCCAGCGTGATGCCTTGAATTTCTGTTATACAGGTCGTTTGGATTTGTCTGTAATTCGAGTGGAGTTTTGGTCTGGACACCAAAAGAATTCTGACTGATAACACCAATCATACAGTATACTCAGTATTAAGCAAGCCTATATGGACATTACCCTTCTACTCTGCTTACCTGAGTCCTAATTCTTTTTGAGATTTTATTTATTTGTCAGAGAAAGCCCACACACACAAGCAAGGGGAATGGCAGGCAGAGCAGGAAGAGGGAGAAGCAGACTCCCCACTGAGCAAGGATCCCAATGGGGCACTTGATCCCAGGACCCTGGGATCATGACCTGAGCCAAAGGCAGGCACTCAAGTGACTAACCCACCCAGGTGTCCCTACCTGAGTCCTAATTTTGCTTCAAATTCCAGTTACGATATGGTTTTATCCTTCTTCTAAGTCTTCTAGAATCCCACCAGCCCTGAGGTGGGTCTCATCCTCCTTCCTCATCTGAGTTCCTGAAATATTGGCTCTTGTCAGTTACCATCCCGTTTGTTTCTAGTATATTCACATACCCTCTTTCTCCACATTAATGATAATGGATCTCAAGGTTAGGAACCACATGTAATGCACCTCTTTATCGCAGCGACTTCTGGAAGTTAAGGCCTGAATAAATGTTCATTGATGACACACATAAAGGGCCACAGCCTCTGTGATCCAGCTTTGTGGTTTCGTCTCCACGGCCCCCAACATATGCCCATCCCCCCAACCAAACATATCCTTATCCTGAAGTCACTGAGGCAGAATGGGTCCCATCCTCTGTGCTGCCTTGAATCCCTGTTGGCGAGAGGACAGCTCCAGCAGCTGAGCTCCTCAGGGTTCAGTCAGGGCTTGACTACCGTGACACAACTGTTTGGTTTCTTCACCCCATCCCAATGGGGAAATTCAGACGAGCAAGAAGGGAGAGAACAAGCTGAGGAGAAAGGAGAGTCCCAGTGAGTAATCCCCAACCCAAACGAGGGGAAAGCCTGTGCTGTGAACCCGCGCCTGAGGAAAACCAGTGAGATGAAGTTTTGCTGCATCATAAGTACATGTTAGAGCAGACACACAGATTCGCCAGGCACAGGCCCTGAAATAAACTACACAGGACTTGTAAGGAACAGGATCTGGGCGGGTGAGAATTTTAATAGCAACACAAAGTATGACTCAGGCCTTGGCTCTGCCCTTCAGGGCCTTCCAACTCTCTGACCTTGGTTTCATCATTGCTTCTGCTGGCTAGACTGGAAAAGGCCTCCACAGAGCAAGGCGTATTTACATTCCCTTTCTTCCAGCTTCTCTGTGTGAGTAGTGCGAAAGTCACACAAGGCAACCTCTACCAAAGAGAGAAAATGAGTTTTTAAAAGGTTTTCAGGTGGGGGGGTGGGCTAGATGGGGGTTGGGTGTTAAGGAGGACACGTGTTGTGTTGAGCGCTGGGGGTTATGTCAGTGATGAAGCCCTAAAGTCTGTTCCTGAAACCAGTATTATGCTATATTTTAACTAACAAGAATTTAAATAAAAAATGTGGGGAAAAAAAGGAAAATAAAAACATTTTAAAACTTTTTTTTTTTTTTTTTTTTGAGAGAGAGAGCACAAGCCAGGGGTGTGGAGAAGGGCAGAGGGAGGGAGAGGAAGAGAGAATCCCAAGCAGGCTCCACACAGTCAGCATGGAGCCCAACACGGAGCTCCATTCCGCAACCCTGAGACCATGACCTGAGCTGAAATCAAGAGCTGGGCACTTCACCAACTGAGCCACCAGGTGCCCCTAAAATAAAAACGTTTTATTTATTTTTTTAAAGACTTTCTTTATTTATTCAACAGAGAGAGAGAGAGAGAATACAAGTAGGCACAGAGGTAGGCAGAGAGAGGGGGGAAAGCAGTCTCCCTGCTGAGCAGGGAGCCCAATTCAGGACTTGATCCCAGGACCCTGAAATCATGACCTGAGCCTAAGGCAGACGCTTAATTGACTGAAACACCCAGGCGCCCCAATAAAAATGTTTTAAAGAAAACAGTTAACAAGTGGGAACACTCAGGGTGTAGAAGTCAGCAAGAGGGGCGTGTTTCAGTAGCTACTGCCATCACAGATTTACGAAGGGACTCCCCTTTGTAGAATTTCTCAAGCACTAACAGGATAGCCATCCTCTCCTGAGCATGTGTAGTGGGCCCAGCACTTCACAAACGCCCCTCCACTCAACCCTTTCCCCAGCTATTAATTAGATTGTTTCAGAATTCTGGTTTTACACATGGGGAGGCTGAGGCTGTGAGAGAGAGTAAATAGCGGTTCTAAGACTGAAACAGTCCTAGAGCTCAGAATCCTCTTACTCCATCCTTTGAACTGCTCCATAGTATTTACCATGAGTATTTACTTCGTGAAATAAATGGTACCCAGAGACACAGCTTTTCTCTTTTCTTGGCAGAAAACCTTACGGAAGATGCACCATAAAATGACAAAAGTCCAGTTTGCTAAGGACCTCCAGTGCCCAGTGGATAAATTATGGCCTTAAGTTACTTCCACAGGGCAGCCTAAATTCCCAGCTCCCAGTACGTATCCATCCTGGCTCCCTGTGCCTCCTTTCATGGAACTTGCTGTGAGTAGCCTGTTGTTTCCACTGACAACAAAACAGACGGGGATGGGGAACAAGCCATCAGACATAAAGAATTGAGCTCTGAGAAACAGGGTGCTCAGAAAGGACAGAACCCAAAAATGTCACATACATTCAAATGACAGAGGTGAGCCTAAGGTCCACCATGCAAAATAGGCGTCAAATAGCACTTTTGTTTGGGAATGGAGCCAAACAAGAGAGACCCATTCTTTCCACTTAGATATATAGACATTTAGTCCCCAAAATTGTGGTTTTAGTTTTGGAGAAGAGCATGATGTCCTTGCATTCACCCCAGCTGGACTTGGAGACCCTGTGATTGGGTTTAGCTATAAGCCACTTAGGAAAGGCTGTGGGAAACAGAAGCTCCAGGCTTCCAGTACCTTCAAAAAGGCAGCTCACATAGCTGGATCATCCCTCTCCCCTTCCCCCATCCCCCACCAAATCCAAGTAGCACGTAATAGGAATCAGGGCCTGCCAGACTGACAATGACACAGACATGGGCGCTTTGCCTTATCCTGTTGGGGCTCGTCAGGGAATACCAGCTGCCTGGGAGCATGCCCAGCAAGCCTGGCCATGGACGACTGTCCCACAGCTCTCCACTGCAACTTGGCTGGGAGCAGATCACCTTTGTGAGCCCCTGAGCACAGGTCCTCAATTAGAGTTGCGCATTTTCTCATTATTCTTAGCACCAGGCTTGAGGACTCCAAGCCAACAGAAGAAGCCATCCTGCTCCCAAGCCTTGTGTTACCGGTTCCTGATTCCTATGTCTCTGGGTCCCTACTCTAGTGGCTGGACATTTCACAAAGAGGAAGAAACAGGAACAGATTATCCCGGAATCATCATTTCCTTCACTTTCTGCAGAAGTAAGAAAGTGATCACAGGGTGCGAGGTCCTCAAAATGTGCCTAAGATTTTTTTTCTGATCTTCCATCTCATCAGTTGCCTACCAAGGAGGTAAGATCACCCACATTGTAATTTTCTGGACAGTATTTGCTCTCAGCTTGTGGTTCTTTCTGCCTGTTCCACTGGGCATCATTTTTTTGTGCTTGAAAAAAAAGAGAGTGGTGACACAAATCTGCCCTCTAGTGGGCAATGAGAAGCATTTAAAGCATTAAAAAAAAAAAAAAAAAAAAAAAAAAAAAAAAAAAAAGGAGCTCCCAGAGAAGAAGGATGCTTAAAGTTTTACGGCAGTTCCCAAAACTGACCAGCAGATTGAGATTTTGCCAACACTGCTCAGATTGAATATGCAGACCACGTCTACAAAAATTGACTTGTAACTCTAGAAGCGTAATGGGTTGTGGGAGAATAGAGAAATTACATCAAGAAGTGGGAAATCAGGGGTGCCTGGGTGGCTCAGTGGGTTAAAGCCTCTGCCTTTGGCTCAGGTCATGGTCTCAAAATCCTGGGATCAAGCCCCTGATGGGATGGGGCTTTCTGCTCAGCAGGGAGCCTGCTTCCCTTCCTCTCTGCCTGCCTCTCTGCCTACTTGTGATCTGTCAAATAAATAAATAAAATCTTAAAAAAAAAGAAGAAGAAGAAGAAGAAGTGGGAAATCACTGAGCTTGGAATCAGCTTTGCGGACACTGAAGAGTCATGTGACTTTTAGATCACTCAACTATCTGTGATCTCCTCCGTCCAGTTGATAATAGTACCTATATTGTGAGAATGAAGGACATTCTGGAACACATGATTTGTGCTAAGATTGCACTTCATGGACGCACCCCATGGCACAGTGTTTAAGCACTGAGATTCAGCAGCCTGAATGCCTGGGTTGAAACTTCAGCTCTGCCATTTGCTGTATAAATGATCTGGGCATGTTTTCTGACCCTCTGTACATCAGTGCCTCCTGTTACATGAGGATCACATACTTTGCTCATAGGGTCATTCTGAGCAATAAATGAATCAATGTTTGCAAAGTGGTTACACAGTATCTAACACGATATTTGAAAATACTTGTTTAAAATTCAGTATATTCCACAGTCGAACTAAAAAGGGTATGTTGACCACCTATGAATGCGTGCACAGAGTTAGAGGTACAAGACTGTTTACAATCCTGTCCCAGAATAGCAGTAAAAATAGCAGAGATTTATTAAGCACTTATAAGGTGGCAGGCTTAGAACTATGTATTTCTTTGTTTAATATTAATATTAAAGAGCAGCTAGAAACAAAACAGCGCACACTGTATGATTCATTTATATGAAGTTGTGGAAAGTTAAAAAGATGGAACACAAATTAGTGGATGTCTTAGGCCAGGGCGTGGAGATTGGGTTTGGACCAGTAAAAGACACAAAGATATCTTGTGAGATCAGAGGAATATTTTATGTTATACATTTGTTAAGACTCATTCAACTGCATACTTAAAATGTGTTCATTTTATTTATGTAAATTTTACTCCAGTAAAGTTAGTTTTAAAAAAAAAGAAACCTGAGAAACATCAATAAATTGAAATGTAGGAATTTAGCTGAGTCTAGAAGGAAGGTTAAAAAAAATATTTGAGACAATCAGATACTTATAAGAAAAGCTGTAGACTTAAATGATTTTATCAGTAAAAATTAAAAAGTGAAAATAATGAACTAAATAGGCGTAAGAAACTACAAATGGTATAAGCCCCTGATCAAGAGAATTTAATAAAAAATAAAATTAGGGCTTAATTAAACAGAAAAGAAACAAACACATTTTAAAAAGAAAAATATATAAAACTCTAAAAAAACCATGGGAAAACAGAGAACAAATAAAAATATACAACATTAGAAATTATTTTTAAAAAGCTATAAACACAGGTATATCTGAATATAAAATGGTTATAAGAGAATACTAAAAGAAGTGAATGATTTTTAACAGAACAGCACTACAGGTAACCCAGAGAGGCAAATATTTTGAAGCAATTTTTAAAAGAATAGCATACAAATATGCTGATCAGTAAAGAGCCAGCGCCTCCCAGATTCCCCCAAGTGCCACAGCTTCTTCCTTAGGGACCCCCTAGAAACCCTCCAAAATAAATACACACACACACACACACACACACACACACACAAATACAATCCATCAATCAAAGGGTTAATGGTTAGGACAGTGGTGGGCCACCAGCTCTAAAGTTGGTTGTCCATCTTATTGGTCAGCACATACCTTACCATATTATACTACTTGCAAAAGAACACCCTTTTAATAACAATCTGAACCCAGAATGTAGTTCCATTTTACATATAAGAACACAAGTAGCATTACTCTGATGCCAAAAATCAGATAAGGACTCCACTAGAAATGAGAACTTACAGGCCAATGTAACACAGATTACATGTGTATGTATGATGATGAACACAGGTGCAAAAATTCTCAGTAAATACTGGCAAACTGAATCCAATAATACATTTTAAAAAGCATTCACCATGATCAAGTGGGATTTATTCCTGAGTTGCAAGGGTGGTTCAAATCGGTCAACGTGAAACACCATATTAATAAAGAAAAGGAGAACCATATGATCATTTCAATAGAGCCAGAAAAAACATGTGACAAAGTACAACATCCATTCATGATAAAACCCCCTGACAAAGTGGGGTTAGAGGGAACATACCTCAACATAATAAAGGCCATATACGAAAAACCCACAGCTGACATTATCTTCAATGAGAGTTTTTCCTCTATGGTCCACTCTCACCACTGTTATTTGACATAGTATTAGAAGTCTTAGCCACAGCAGTCAGACAACAAAAGGAAATAAAAAGCATCCATTTTGGTAAGGAAGAAATAAAACTTTTAACATTTGCAGATGATATGATATTTTTTTTCTTTTCAACTCCATTCTAGGTTGATTCTTTTTTAATTGTGATTAACTGTGATTCAGATGATATGATAGTCTATGCAGAAAATGCAAAAAACTGCTAGAAGTGATAAACGAATTCAGTAAAGTCACAGGATATAAAACAAACATACAGAAATCTGTTTCATTTCTATACACCAATAAAGAAGCAGCAGAAAGAAATTTAGGAATCAATTCCAGTTACCATTTCACCAAAACAACAGGATACCTGGAAATAAACCTAACCAAAGAGGTGAATGACCAGTACTCTAAGAACTATATGACACTGCTGGAAGAAATTGAAGATGACACAAAAATGGAAAGACACTCCAATCTGATGGACTAGAAGAAAAATTTTGTTAAAATGTCTATACCGCCCAAAGCCATCTACACATTTAAAACAATCCCTATCAAAACACTACCAGCAGTTTTCACAGAGCTGGAACAAACAATTTAAAAATCTGTGTGGAACCACAAAAAACTCCAAAGAGCCAAAGCAACCTTGAAAAAGGGAAGCAAAGCCAGAGGCATCACAGTTTCCAACTTTAAGTTGTATTACAAAGCTGTAGTGATCAAAACAGTATGGTACTGGCACAAAAACAGGCATATAGATCAATGAAACAGAATAGAGAGCCCAGAAATGGACCCTTGACTCTATGGTCAACTAATCTTCGACAAAGCAGGAAAGAATGTCCGGTGGAAGATAGACAATCTCTTCAACAAATGGTGTTGGGAAAACTGGACCGTCACATGCAGAAGGAAACTGCACCACTTTCTTAAACCATACACAAAAATAAACTCAAAATGCATGAAAGACCTAAATGTGAGACATGAAGCCATAAAAATGCTAGAAAAGAACACAGGCAGTAACCTCTTTGACATTGGCCATAGCAACTTCTTTCTAGATATATGTCCTGAGGCAAGGGAAACAAAAGCAAAAATACACTATTTGGACTTTGTCAAAATAAAAAACTTCTGCACAGCAAAGGAAACAATCAACAAAACTAAAAGGCAGCCTAGGGAATGGAAGAAGATATTTGCAAATGACCTCTCATAAAGGGTTAGTATCCAAAATATATAAAAACACTTACAAAACTCAACACCACAAAAATGAATAATTGAATTTAAAAATGAGCAGAAGACATTAATAGACATTTTTCCAAAGAAGATATACCATTGGCCAACAGACACATCAAAAGATGACCAGGGTGCCTGGGTGTCTCAGTCAGTTAAGCATCTGTCTTTGGCTCAGGTCATGATTCCAGGGTCCTAGGATGGAGCCTCACAGTCGGTCTCCTTGCTCAGCAGGGAGACCACTTCTCCCTCCCCCTCTGCCTACCTCCCCCCTTGCTTGTGCTCTCTCTCAAATAAATAAATAAAACCTTTAAAAAAGAAAAGATGCTCAACGTCATTGATCATCAGGGAAATGGAAATCAAAACTACAGAGAGATACCATCTCACACCTGTTGGAATGTCAAAAATCAACAACACAAGAAACAACAGGTGTTGCTGAGGATATGGGGAAAGGAGAACCCTCTTGCACCATTGGTGGGAATGCAAGCCAGTGCAGGCACTGTGGAAAATAATATGGAGGTTCCTCAAAAAGTTAAAAATAGAATTATCCTATGATCCAGCAAATGCACTACCAGGTACTCACACAAAGAATACAAACATACTAATTGAAAGGGGTACATGCACCCCAATGTTTATAGCAGCATTATCTACAATAGCTAAGTTTTGGAAGCACTCCAAGTGTCCATTGACTGGTGAATGGATAAAGAGAATGTGATAAATATATACAAGGAATATTACTCAGTCATAAAAAAGGAATGTACTCTTGCCATTTGCAAGAACATGGATGGAGCTAGAGAGGATTATTCCAAGTGAAGTAAGTCAGTTAAAGACAAATATCATGTAATTGCCCTCATATATGGAATTTAAGAAACAAAACAAATGAGCAAAGGGGGAAAAAGTGAGGGAGGGGCAAACCAAGAAACAGACTTCTCAGTTATAGAGAACAAATTGGTGGTTACCAGAGGGTAGGGTAGGGGTAGGGGGATGTGTTAAACAGGTGATGGTGATTCAGGAGTGCACTTTTTAAAAAATATTTTATTTATTTTGACAGGCAGAGATCACAGGTAGCCAGAGAGACAGGCAGAGAAGGGGAAGCAGGCTCCCCGCTGAGCAGAGAGCCCAACATGGAGCTCAATCCCAGGACCCCGAGACCATGACCCAAGCCAAAAGCAGGGGCCTCAACCCACTGAGCCTCCCATGTGCCCCCAGGAGTGCATTTTTGATGGGGATTCAGGAATGCACCAAGTGTTACATGAAAGTGTTGAATCACTATATTGTATACCTGAAACTTATATTACATGCATGTTAACTAACTGGAATTTTTAAAAAGATTTTATTATTTATTTGACAGAAAGAGAGATCACAAGTAGGCAGAGAGGCAGGCAGAGAGAGAGAGGGGGAAGCAGACTCCCCACCAAGCGGAGAGCCAGATGTGGGGCTCGATCCCAGGACCCTGGGATCATGACCTGAGCCGAAGGCAGAGGATTTAACCCACTAAGCCACCCAGGCGCCCCAACTAACTGGAATTTAAGTAAAGACTTAAATAGAAAAGAAAATACTAGGGGCACCTGGGTGGCTCAGTCTGTTAAGCATCTGCCTTCTGCTCAGGTCATAATCCCAGGGTCCTGGGATTGAACCCTGCGCCCGGTGCCTTGTTTGGCAGGGGAGTCTGCTTCTCCCTCTCCCTCTGCCCCTCCTCCCACTTGTGCTCTCTCTCTCTCTCTCTCTCTCTCTCTCACTCACTCTCTCTCAAATAAATAAAATCTTAAAAAAGAGAAAATGCTAGATTCATAAATGCAAATAAAGCACAAGTATTATACAAAAACAACCCCCCCTCAAATAGCACGGTTTTTTTTATAATAACTGAATGTACAGACACACAATCATCATTTAAATAAACAGAAGATTGTATTTTGTTTGGATCAAAATGTTACTAGGAGTTGTTTTTCATTTCAGCTTCATGACATTTGAACCACCAGCCCACCCACAAAAGTCAGTCTACATTTTATATATGGATAGTCATGGAATTTCTACACGTAGTTAAAATTTTTTAAAGATTTTTATTTATTTATTTGAGAGAGAGAGAGAACATGGAAGAAGCGTGAGAGCAAAAAGCAGACTCCCTGATGAGCAGGAGCCCAATACGGGGCTCGATCCCAGGACCCCGAGATCATGACCCAAGCCAAAGGCAGACAATTAACCGACTGCACCACCCAGGCTCCCCTGTAGTTAAATATTTAACTACTCATATTTTCTAGTCAATTTGTACTCTCACACTCTTGTCAATGTATCATTTTATTATGAATTACTTTTTAAGTGTCTCCTTTATACTTCAGGTGGTTATATTCACTTCATAAAATTGTGAACATAGGCAGTATACTATTTATGAATTTTATTTCAGGATAATAAAGGCGGTGCTATGAATTAAATTGTGTCCTTCCTCCCAGATACATTTGTTGGAGACTTAAACCCCAATGTGATGGTGTTTGGAAATGAGGCCGTTTGGAAAGGGTTAAGGTGACAGGAAGTCATGGGGTAGGGGCTGTCATGATGGGATTAGTGCCCCTTTAAGAAGAGATGGAAGAGATCCCAGCCTGTTCTCTCTCCCTTCACACAGGCACTGAGGAAAGGCCATGTGAGCTCACGGTGAGGGGATGGCCACCTACCAGCACCCACGTCACCAGCACCTTGGCTTTGGACTTCCAGCCTCCAGCACTATGAGAAATTAAGTTCTGTTGTTTCAGCCACCCAGTCTGTGGTATTTCATTATGACAGCATGATCAGATTAATACAGGGGATGTTATGGAATGTTCTTAATGAAGGCAACAGAACTTTAGGACTAATGGGATCAGGAACACTGATATCATACCCAAGCTATTCTGACAAGAAGTCCATTCAAGGAGAAATTTTTCATTTTTTGAAACCTGGCATCCATTCTGGTCTTTCTCATGTGCATTCTTTTTACTCTAGTGCATTGTGTCTGGATTACTTGACCTCCCAATTGAAAAGCTGACAAAGACCGATATCCTTTCCTTGCCCTCATGTTGCCGAGTGTAAGTAAGAAACCCAAGCCCAGCCAGTTGCAATTGTCTTCCATGACTTCGAACCTTGACAAGACTATGTATAAATGGATGAAAATATCAAGTAATGCCCTAGTGTCAAGCATGGTTCCTCAGCTTTTGTCAACCCCCTGTCAATAAATTCTCCCTGTGGTTTAAGGAGACATTGTTTTAGAGAACCTACCTAAAGTAGTAAGAACAGAAAACAAAATCAGTATTATGTATAGTAGAAATAAAGACACAAGATCTCCTTTATTTGTTGATGGCATGATGACTATCTAGAAACACCGAGAAACTTTATTATAAAGTTTTAGTGTAAACTAGAGAATTGGGTAAAAGAACTGAATACAAGTTGTATAAGGGAAAATGAAGAGCTTTTAAAATATCATTAATAAATTTTGAAATGAAAAATAAAAAACTTCCTCATTCATGATTAATCGATATAATACATAGGAACAAGTTTTCAGCAACAAATTAAAATCTATAAAAGAAAAGCACAACATATTTTTAAAAGATGCAAAATATGACTTCAGTAAGTAGGCATACCATCTTGGCTAGAAATGATTAGTATCTCAAAAATATAAATTTGAACCAAATTAATATAACTAAAAGTCACAACCTTTTTTTTTCCTCTTGAGTGAGGACAAAGGTGTAAAACTTCTCGGGATTAATATCTCCCCCATTCTCTGGCTTGTCTTTTTACTCTCTTAGCAACGGCTTTCAAAGAGCAGAAGTTCTGGGATCCCTGGGTGGCTCAGTGAGTTAAGCGGCTGCCTTCAGCTCAGGTCATAAACCCAGGGTCCCGGGATCCAGTCCTACATTGGGCTCCTTGCTCAGCAGGGACCCTGCTTTTCTCTCTGCCTCTGCCTGCCACTCTGCCTACTTGTATTCTCTCTCTGATAAAAAAAAAAAAAATTAAATAAAATCTTAAAAAAAAAAGAGAAGTTCTTACTTTTGATAAAGTCCAATGTACCAGTATTTTCTTCTAAGAATAGTACATTTGATGTCAGACCTTAGAAGTCTTTGCTTGACCAAGATCACAAAGCTTTTCTACTATGTATTCTATAAATGCTGTAATACTAGGTTTTATGGGTAAGTTTATTATCCATTATGAACAGATACTTAAATACAGTGTGAAACATAAATTGCATATGATTATCCAAGTATCCAACACCTTTTGTTAAGAAGACTACCCTCCCTCCACTGTATTGTTTTGCACTGTCGTTGAAAGTCAGGTATCAGTTGTGAGAACCAACATCTAAACACCCTACTGAGTTCCACTGGTCTATTTGTCTGGCTTTATGCCAACTATATGTGTACATATACATATACATATGTATATATACACAAACTGACTTGATTAGTGCAGTTTTATAAAAAACCTTAAAGACAGAATCCTTCTTTTTCAAGTTTTTTGGCTATTCTAAGTCTTTTCCATTTCCAAAGGAATTTTAGAATCAGCTTGTCAATTTAAAAGAAAAAAAAAAGCCTGCTCAATTTATGTATCAATTTGGGAAGAATTAACTTTTTAACAATATTGAGACTTTTGATATGAACGCAATATATCTCCCTGTTTATTTAGGCCTTCTTTAAGTTTTCTTATCACCTTTTTATAGCTTTTAAAGGATAGGTCTTATACATCTTTTGTCAGTTCTATATCTAAGAATTTCGTATTTTTGATACTACGTGTAAGTAGTATTTTTAATTCAATTTCTGATTGTTGCTAGTATGTAAAAAATATAATAAACTTGTGTGTACTGATCATTTGTCCTACAACTTTATTGAAATAACATATTAGTTTTAATGACTGTAGAATTTTTGTCTATTTATGATCATGTTATCTGCAAACAAAAACAGATTCACTTCAACCTTTCTAATCTGGGAGGCTTTCATTGATTTTTCTTCTTTCTTACACTGTTTTAGAACCTCCAGTATCACACTGAGTGGAAACAGTGAGAGAAAACATTGTTCCTGATCTGGTGGAGAACATATTCTTATTTTTGCTATTAGTATGATGTTAGCTCTGGGTTTTTCATGGATGTCCTGTAACAGGGTTGAGGAAATTCAGTTCTATTTCAAGATTGCTGAGAGGTTTTGCCAAGAATGAATATCAGATTTTATCAAATGCTTTTTCTTCATCTATGGAGACCATCTATGGAGACAATCATAGTTTTTCATTTTTAGTCTAAAACCATGATAATTTCATTGATGGGGGGTTCATTGATTTTTTTTTTTAATGTTACTGAAACCTGGGATAAGTCTTTGTTACTAGATTCATAAACACCTAGGACTATTATGACCTGCTGCTAAATTTCATTATCATTATGAAATAATCTGCTTTATTCTTTACTCTAAAGTCTACTTTGATATTAATATAGCCACTCCAGATTTCTTTTGATTAGTATTAGCACATATATCTCTTTAATATTTTAAATTTTAACCTGAGTATGTTTTTATATTTAAAGTGAGCATCTTATAGGCAACATATACTTATGTCCTGCTTTTTAATCTGATATGACAACCTCTAAATTTTATTTGGTGTGGTTAAACCATTTACATTTAACGTGATTACTGTTATTATTAGTTTAAACCTAACACATTGCTATTTTTTATTTGTCCAATCTATTCTTTGTTTCCTTTTTCTTCTTTTTGCACCTTCTTTGGATTACTGAAATATTTTTATGATTCCATTTTATCTCCTTTGTTGGCCTATTAGCTTTAATTCTTTATTTTGTTATTTTAATGGTTGCTTTAGGATTTTTCGTAAACATCTTTAACATATCACAGTTTACCTTCAAGGGCTACTATATCACTTATACAGAATAAGAACTCATAATAATATACTTCCATTTCTCTCCTCCCAGCCCTTGTGTTATATTCATATATTTTACTTCCATATATGTTATAAATATAGCAATATCTTATTTTTGCTTTATTTTTTAAAAATATTTTATTTATTTGTCAGAGAGAGAGCACAAGCAGGGGGAACAGCAGGCAGAGGGAGAAGCAGTCTCCCCACTGAGCAAGGAGCTGGATGTGAGACTTGAACTCAGGAACCTGGGATCATGACCTGAGCTCAAGGCAACCACTTAACCGACTGAGCCACCCAGGCATCCCTTATTATCATTTTAAACAGTTGATTTTCTTTTAAAGAGACTTTGAAAATAAGAAAGCAGGTCTTTTATATTTACCCAGGTAGTTCCCATTCCCAAGGCTCTTAATTCCTTTATGTAGATCCCAGATTTCCATCTGGTATCATTTTCCTTCTACTTGAAGCATTTCTTCCTTCCTTCCTTTCTTTCTTTCTTTCTTTCTTTCTTTCTTTCTTTCTCTTTCTTTCTTTTTCTTTCTTTCTCTTTCTTTCTTTCTTTCTTCCTTTCTTTCTTTCTTTCAATATTATTTATTTACTTGACAGAGAGAGAGAGAGAGAGAGAGAGCACAAGCAAGCAGAACAGCAGGCAGAGGGAGAGGGAGAATCAGGTTCCCCACTGAGCAGAGAGCCCAACATGGGCTTAAACTCAGGTCCCTGAGATCATGACCCAAGCAGAAGACAGACGCTTAACTGACTCACCCACCCAGGCCCCTCAAAGCATGTGTTTCAGCATTTCTTATAGTGCAGTCTGCTAGTTATGAATTCTCTCAGTTTTCATGTGTCTGAAGAAGTTTTCATGTCACCTTTGTTTTTGAAAGATATTTTCACGGGGTATAGAATTCTAAGTTGATGGTTTTATTCTTTCTGTACTCTAAAGATATTTCACTGTCATCTAGTGTACTTATTTTCTGCTGTGATTCTAATTTTTTTCTTTTGCACATAGTGCATCATGTTCCTCCCAGGTGCCTTTTGTGTTTTCTTGTTATCACCAGTTTTAAAGAATTTGATAAACATGAGCCTTTTGTTGTTTTCTTCATGTTTCCTGTAGATTAGTTTGATTGCACTTGTGCTATTTGGATTGGTGAAGTTATAATTTTCATTGAATTAAAAAAATTTAATGATTTATTTATTTGACAGAGAGAGAGAGAGTACAATCAGGGAAGCTGCAGGCAGAAGGAGAAGCAGGCTCTCTGCTGAGCAGGGAGCCCAATGAGCGACTTGATCTCAGCACCCCAGGATCTTGACCCAAGCTGTAGGCAGACTCTCAACTGAGTCATCCAGGTGTTCCAAATTTGAAAAATTTTGACCATTATTTCTTAAATATATTTTCTGTGCCATTCTCTTTGGTAAAATACTTGTAAATAAGGTTGTTTAAAAATTTTCCACAGCTCACTGAAGCTCTATTCCCCCCTTTTTGGGTATTGAGGTATAATTGACATATAAAATTTTAAGACATTTAAAATATACATTGTGGTGATTTGATGTGCATATACATTGTGAAAGAGCCTCCACCATTGAGTCAGTTAACATATCCATTACCTCACATATTTATTTTTGTGTATGTGTGAGAACATTTAAGTTCTACTCTCTCAGCAAATTTTATTCATTACATTGTTATCAACTATAGTCACTGTGTTTTACATTTGATGCTCAGAACTTATTTATATTACAGCTGAAAGTTTGTATCCTTTTATAAACCTTTTTCTATTTCCCTTAAGTGCCAGCCTCTGGCAACCCCTCTCTACTCTCTGATTCTATGATATTGACACTTTCTTTACTTTCCTCTTTTCTTTTCTTTCCTTTTTTTCTTTTTCTTTCCTTCCTTCCTTCCTTCCTTCCTTCCTTCCTTCCTTCCTTCCTTCCTTCCTTCCTTTTTTCTTTCTTTTTTAGATTCCACATGTAAGTGATATCATGGAATAATTGTCTTTCTCTGTCTGGCTTATTTCATTTAGCATAATGCCTTACACGTCCATCCATGTTGTCACAGATGGCAGGATTTCCTTCTTTCTCACAGCAGAATAATATTCGTGTGTGTGTGTGTGTGTGTGTGATATCTTGTTTATTCATCTTTCTAACAACACTTAGGTTGTTTCCATATCTTGGCTATTGTGAATAATGCTGTGATGAACATGAGGGTGTATATAGTCTGTTGGTATCTTTTTTTCAGATATATACCCCAAGGTGGGACTGCTGAATCATACAGTAGTTTTATTTTTTAAAAAAAGATTTTATTTATTTTGAGGGGGCGGGGGTGTGTGAGCATGAGTCAGGGGAGGGACACAGGCAGAGAGAGAGAGAGAGAGAGAGAATCTGAAGCAGATTCTCTCCACACTGCGTGCAGCACCTGACATGGGGCTCAGTATCACAACCCTTAGATCATGACCTCAGTCAAAATCAAGAGTCTGATACTTAACTGACTGAACCACGCAGGCACACTGGGTAGTTCTATTTTTAATTTTTTGAAGAATCTCCAAATTGTTTTCCATAGTGGTTGCAGCAATTTAATCTTTTTTCTTCCTATGTTTCATTTTGTAGTTTCTATTGCTATGCTTTCAAGTTTGCTAATCTTTTCTTCTGTAATGCATAATATGCCACTAATCTCCTCCAGTATATTTTTCATTTCAAACATTATAGTTTTCACCTCTAAAAGTGCAATTTGGTTCTTTTTTGTATCATCTTTGTCTTTGCCTGTCATGCTCAGTCTTTCCTTTTTTTATTTTCTTTTTTTAAAATGTCTTTTCAAAACTTTGACCATTTTAAAATTGAGTTATTTATATTTTTTATTATTGAGTTGTAAGTTTTCTTTGTATATTCTAGATACTAGACTCTTTTGTCATTATTATTATGTTCAATTAGCCAACATATAGTACATCATTAGTTTCTGATGTAGTGTTCAATGATTCATTCTTTTTTAGCTTCTTGAACATATGGAATATAATTCTAATAACTGCTATTCTTATCTAGTAATTCTATCATCTGTGTCATTTTGTGTTGGTTTTGATATATATATATATATTTTTTTTTTTTTTCTCCTTCATCTGGGTCATATTTTTCTGCTTCTTTGTATGTCTGGTATTTTTGATGGAATGCCACAATTTTTTAATTTTTTCTTGTTATGTGTTGGTTGTTATTTTTTATTATTATAAATATAGTTGAGCTTTCTTCCGGGATGTAGTTAAGTTCCAACTTTTACTTTTTGGTTGTATTAGATAAGACTGAATCAGCATTTAGTCTAGGGCTAGTTTAGCCCACTACTGAGGCTGGACACTTTTGAGTACTCTTCCCAATACCTCATGAATCATGAAGTTTTGTACTCCAGCCAGTGGGAACAGGAACTACCCTAGTCAGAGAGAGTGGTGGGGGCCAGTAGTTCTCCGCTGGGGGTAATTCTTCTCCACAAAGGATATTTGGCAGTGTCTGGAGACACTTTTGGTTTTCACAACTTAGAAGTGGGTTTGTTGCTGCTGACATCTAGTTGAGAAAAGCCAGGGTATCTTTAAACATCCTATAACACAGCCTCTAAAGAAAGACATATCTGTCCCAAAATAGTGTTGAGGTTGAGAAACCCTGCCTAATACTCCTGCATGATTTTTCCCTGGGCTTCAGATAGTTTCTTCACATGCATTTTCTGATCAGCAGTTTGAGAGTTCAGGGGGACCCTCATCAGTTCTTGGGGGTTTCTCTGTGTAGCATCCTCCTCTCTGGAGCTCTGCCCTGAGAACTCTAGTCATCTTGGTCTCTCAGCCTTACAACTCTGTTTCCTTAGCTTCAGAAGATGGCTGGGCTTTGTCTGAACCCCCAAACCAATCCTGAGCTGCGGTCTGGAAGCTCTCCAGGCGGTAAGTTGGAGCAATCTTAGGGGTCTTCTCATTTGTTTTTCTTCTTTACCAAATGCTTATTCTACATTGCTTGTTGTTCAATGTCTTGGAAGCCATTTTTTCTTATATTTTGTCTGGTTTTAGTTGACAAAAGTTTTTCCCAGGCGTAAAGATAAATCATATCTCTGTTACTCCACTTTGTTTTGAAGCAGAAAATTCTGTTAGAATTAAATCTAGCTAGCTGTTCCATAGCTGAATCCTTCTCAAGAGTGTTTGGTGTTTTCAAATAAGTTGACAATCCTCAAAAATAATGGAATTTTCATATAAGAATCCAGATTTCCAGCTATTCTTGAAACATCTTTTCTTGAACAATCTCAGATCACCTTGTTGGAAGTCTAACTTTTAGCAATTGAGGCATTGGGGGTGAGTTGGTGGGGGTAAGACCTGGGCTGCACATCTTCTTCATTGCTCCAGGTTCACTCTCCATTCTTCTCCATCCCTTCCTGTGTCCAGGACATTGACCTCTATGACTTCATCAGAAGACTTCCTGACTCTCTTGCTTCTCAGTGGTGTCAGCCTATCAGAAACACAGGCAAGGGATAGGATGAGAGGAGGCAGGATGAAAGTCTGGCTTCCTCTTTGCTAGCTCACTACTGATTGGCCAAGTCTTTCTTTCTTTCTTTCTTTCTTTCTTTCTTTCTTTCTTTCTTTCTTTCTTTCTTTCTTAAGATTTTATTCATTTATTTGACAGAGAGAGATCACAAGTAGGCAGAGAGGCAGGCAAAGAGGCAGGCAGAGGGGGGGAAGCAGGCTCCCTGCTGAGCAGAGAGTCCAATGAAGGGCTCGATCCCAGGACCCTGAGACCATGACCTGAGCCAAAGGCAGAGACTTAACCCACTGAGCCACCCAGGTGCCCCCAAATCCTCCTTTCAAAGACTGCAGCTTTTGGCAAATGGCCTTACCCACACTGTTCTCTCTGGGTTCCAGTGACCCTACATAAGTACAAGGGGGCTAGGAAACATAGATAAACCAATGGGATATTTAGTGGGTATTATTGCCCTGACTATAAAGACTCCTACGGGAACATTTCTTCCTCAGTGCCAAGCTAAATTCTTTTTGCTGAAAGGGACAGAGTAGCGGGAAGGAGTTATTTATGGTATCCACCTCCAGATTAAGACTTAATTGTATTCCTAGAGACTCTTTTCTGTTTCTGTTCTGTCTTTCAGAAGAGTGTTTCATCAGTATGATGAGGATCATCTCCCTCTGTCTAGTCTACTTACACAATCTGTTTTGACAGCTCTGGGCAGAAAAGTCCCTAAAGGAAATATTAGATATCACCATATCATTCTATTCTAATCATATTCTATATTCTGTAGTCATAGCTTAATGATATTTTGCTCTGGAGCACAAATACACACTCCCACGTACAAGCATGCATATGCATTTTTGTACACTACTTCAATTCATTTTATCTGTGCTTTTCCAAAGCAGTTATGCGGTCTCTGTCTACTGCCTACTAAATATTTAGTGATGAATGCAATCAGTTGATTCATTAGATCAACAATCACTTTTTTTTTTTACACAAGAAAAAGCTGGAATCCTGAAAGAAGTCAAATGTTAAAGAATGTTCTTGGATTTTAGATTTATAAAGTAAGGATAACTGCCTGCCAAGTTTAAGAATAATGGCAAATATGTAGGACACAAGACATATGTTCTGTGGATTCATTACCCCAGAGCGGAGTATAGGTCAAAGTGCTAGAAAAAGTAGACATCACTTCATGACAGGCTTAGGTTTTATTTTTTTAAAGATTTATTTGTTTGTTTTAGAGAGAGAGAGAGAGACAGCATGGGCAGGAGGGGGAAGTTGGGGAGGAAGAGAGAGAGACAATCTCAAGCAGACTCCACACTGAGCATGGAGCCTGATGCGGGGCTTGATCCCATGACCCTGAGACCATGACCTGAGCCAGCCAAGAGTCGATGCTTAACCGACTGTATCACCCAGGTGCCTCTTAGAAAAAATAAAGAAGCAGAAAGATTCATTATTAATTATTGATCCATTTTGATCTCAGAATCTTGTTCGTTCCCTGAAAAGCAACAAAACACTAATAAAAATTATGCTTTAGAATGTAATGTTTTCATGATTATTTTACAGGCCTCCGAAATGTTTTGTTTAAAACATAAGGTCCAACTCATGGTATGTTGCAGAGCTCAAGCAGTCCTCGGGGGCCATGGCCTGCCTGGGAGCATTGTGGCTCTCAGCTCTGCCTCTGCATGATGGGATGGATGGTACCAGAGCCATGTCCGAGGTGCCTCCCAGCTGTCTGGTTCAGTGACTCCGGGAATGCTGATTGGTTTGGGGACTTAGGAAGAAGTCCTACTTAACAGAAAGCCAGGTTCTCAGGATGTTAAAACTGGACATTATAAAAGAAATGGGGACAATTGCAGACAGAGTGATATACTCTTCCTGGTGGCCTGTGGAATAGGCTCCAATTCTGTATCTGTGATGGGGAAGGGGGTAGGATCCTAGCCACAGCATCTACACATTAAAATCTACCTTTGATCTTTTTAGAATCACCATGATATTCTCAGTCACCAATTCCATCTCAGTTTCAGAAGTTTGGGGCTGTGAATTGTGGCTAGTACCCTGGCAGTCCCACGGACTCTCCCCGACTCTTCCCTTCCTTAGATCTCCTTCTCAAACCTTCCTTTCACTCCAAACTATGTGGTAGAAACCACTTCTCTTTACTTGGCGTGTACGAAATCATCACCTCCCTAGAACAACCATCATGTTATCTGATAGTCCTTTTCATCACTTATGATCTGCCTATGAGGCTTCACCTCGTCAATTCTTGAAATATACCTTTAAGGGAATTAGGAGACGGATAATTTGCCCTGGGAGCCCAAAAGCGAATAGAAACATATTTTATCACTTTGTTATGTACTGGTTTTATGTGATTCCTTAGCAATTTGTGTGTAGCAAACTCTTTCAATAAATGCTTATCATCTGCTAAATCTTACCAATTCATGCACTTTGTCCATTTTCTCATTCAATTTTCTATGTCCCGTGTTCCCCGAGGGCCATAGCTCTTTTCTTGTGATGATACATAAAGGCCGGAGACCTTGGCTTTTTGGTTTACTCCATTTATCACATTCAAAGTGTCATTGATAATCACTATCCTGAAGAGATCCTTGCAACCCCACGTTCATTGCAATATCATTCGCACTAGGTCAAACATGGAAATAACCTAAGTGTAATTGATAGATAAATAGCTAATAAAAACTGGCATATATATTCCTGCCTTCTGTGACAACATGAGTCAACTTAGAGGGTGTTACCTTAAGTGAAATAAATCAGACAAAGATTTATGATCTTTGTATGTATGACATGTATGATCTCACTTACATGTAGAATGTAAACAAGCCAAACTCATAGAAATAGAGAATATATAAAATGATATGTGCTGGGCACTGGTGGTAGGGGCCTAAGGAAAATGGGGAGATGTTGACCAAAGGGTGGAAGATTATAAAGGGTCCAGTTATAAGTGAGTTCTGAGGATCTAATGTATGGAAAAATGGTGACCATAGTTAATGATACTATATTACATACTTGAAAGTTGCTGAGAGAGTAGATCTTAAATGTCCTCAGCACACACAAAACAAATGGTTATTACGTGATGTGATGGAAGTGTTAACTTAGTGTGGTAATCATTTCACAATATGTACATGTCTTAAATCATCAGGTTGTAGCCCCTAAACTTACACAGTATTATATGTCCATTGTATCCCAAAAGATGGTAAAAATATATGTTACAAAAACTGTCATTGATTCAACTTTCTCTTGTATATGGAATTGGTAATAATAGATGTACTGAAATTCATTTCCTTTGTGAAACCCTTAGTGAAATAATGGATCTAGTGGACAATCATTGGTGGACAACCGCATGCCCCAAAGAGAGATAAGCCAGACATCACCAGACTCCTGATGGACTATTAGTACCTGTGAAATATTGTTGCCATAAAGTAGAACTTGAATCAGATCAAGTCTTCATATGTAATTACCAAGTAACTGGAAATACAAGGGCCAGGGGATCCTGTTGTCACCAGGGGGATGCAATCAGCAAAGTCCAGAACCTGGACAATGAGACAGAATGAACCCTCAGACTTCTGCAATACATTGAATAGAAAAATAAGAGAGGAGAACAAGGGGAAGATGCCCTGGCTGAGAGAATTAAGTGACACATCAACCATATGTGTGGGACTTGTTTGGATCCTGACTCAGACAAGCCAACTGTCGAAAATGAACAAGCCAGAAGAATAACAGCAAAAACTTTGAGATAATAAGGGAAACATGCTTGGATATTTCATGATATTAAGAAACTATTGTTAATTCTGTAGGTGTGATTAATTATAAATCTGTGTGTGTGTGTGTGTTTTGAACAATCTTTATGTTTAGAACCAAGTATGGAAATAATTGTGGGTTAGATGTCAGGGTCTCTGGGATTTGTGAATGAGGTGGGGATTATAGGAGGAAACAAGAGCAGTCATTAGTTGGTGGTTGTTGTAGCTGGGAGACAAATAAATGAGGGTCCATTGCTCTTTACTTTGGTGTATGTTTGAAAATTTCAGTAATTTTTTGTATTAATAAAGAATCTTTCATTTGCCAACGCATTTGAGTTTGCCATCACATATCATGTATAAGATCAGTAATTAATAATGCCTACCAACACTTGGAGCTACTCAATAGCTTACCAAGCAATTCATTTACAATCTCATTTCTTCCTCCAGGGTACTACTGGGCGTGGTCGGTGTTGTTCAAATCCCCACTTCTCAGAAATGAATGAACCTCAAGGAAGCCCAGGGCAACTGTTGCCTTGAAGCCACGGTCCAGAACTAGAACGTGGAGTCTTAGAAATTCCACATTCTGAGCTCCTCCCCTCACACCAACAAGCTTTAGAAGGGAAGAACAGGAGTGGGATAAAGAAAACAATTGTTTACCCAGCGCTCGAGGACCTGGCAAAACGGTGACTTGGGGAGTGGAAGGAGTCCTGTGCGGCTGGGCAGATACTCGCCGTGGCCACCAGATGGCGAAGGCTGCTCGCCGCCCAGGGGAGAACAGCGCCCGCAACTGCGCTGAAACTGCCCTGAGACGCGAAGGCCAAGGGCAAGGCGCTCCGACCGTGCGCGGAAAGCCGAGCCGAGGCCAAAGTTACAGAAGTTGGTGTGCGAGTCCTGCCGCCTCCGCAGGCTTACAGAAGCAAGTTCAGGGCTTTCCCCGGAGGTGGGGAGTGGAGGGTGCACGCCCTGCTGCCTAGAATAAGCAGCAACTCGCGCTTCGGGGTTGGTCAGGGATCCTTCAGAATCCCGGGCGCTTGGGGGCCATGGCTGGGGGCCTGCCCCGTATGTGGCGCAGCTGAATCCTTCCCCTGGGGAACTCGACGCTCTTCTTCCGCGAAGCGCAAAGGATTCCTAGGGCAGAAGGAAAAAAGGGCAAATGGACCTCCAGGAAAGAAAGTTTACTTTTCCTTTAAGCCGTAACAAGGGGAAATTCGGTGGCCGTCAAAGGTCAGCGTCCCCATCATGTTAAAAAAAAAAAAAAAAAGTCCGTAACTTCAGGCGGTATTCAGGTTCAGGCGGGCGAGAACCCCAAGTGTGTGCGTTGAGCCCAGGCCTCGTCCTCTTAGCCAGACCAGGATAGGCGCGGGTGGGCAGATTGAGCGGGTTCGAGTCCGCACGAAAGCCTAAACCTGAAGGATGGGGGACGGAGGAGATGGAGATTTCATAGAAGGGGACTCAGTCGCGCTCACCAACAGTTTTGCAAATTGTCTTTAGAAAGTGCCTCCTGGTGACGCCGAAATCCCCGCGGGGTGAAAGCCAAACTTTTGGAGTCGGCGTGCAGCGTCGTGGGGCGGGGGGACATCTCGGCGCTAATGCGAAAAAAAGGAAGGATGCAGCCAGCATCCAGGCGAGTGGAAAACGAGTGGTTCTAATTTCTGTCCCTACTGGAGGCTCCATTTCGATTAAAGTCAAGGGGCATGCGATAATGTTTTTACTCCGGTGCGTTTCCGTGACACCTGGAAATTTTTTTAAAAATCGCAACATCACCCCCCCCACCCCCGAACGAACACACACACACACACACACACACACACACACACACATACTTGTTTGGATCTGAATGAAGGAAGAGACTGCAGAGGAAGGGAGAAACTGTGAGTCTGCCTTCACCTCCAGCTTTAAAGCTAATCAAAGGTGTCTGGAGAAGGCGGCTAGGACCAAAAGCTGATTTGGAGCTTCAAACTCTCTACTACGAAGCTGGGAGATGCTTTGCGGCGGACTCCAAGCGGGCTCCAAACCCCGGCCCTAGTTCACAGTTTGGCGCGCTACTCTGCAGCTTCTTCCCCCATCAAGTACTTCTTTTCATACTCCACCTGCCTTTCCCAGTGGGCGGCTCCCCCACCCCCCAGGACGGCTACCCCAGCTCCCAGCAATTCGCCGCTTCAGCACGCAGAAGGAGGAATCCTGAAACCGAGGGGAGCGAACTTGTGCCGGGGCGCGGTGGGGAGCGGAGGAAGGCCCCGCCCGTTCTTCCCAAAACAGAGAAGACTTCCAGGGGCTACGCGGGGGCTGTTTTGTTGTTGTTGTTTTTCGTTTGCCTTAAAAAAAGAAAAAAAACTCGAACAACCAAAAAATGGTTATGTAAAGGACAGGGTGGAAAATGGCAAACAACAGCATTTCCAGCTCAGAGTCGGGTCCTTTTTGCACTTGGTTTTCCTCGGGGCTTCCGTTGCGGTTTACTCGCTTTACTGGGTGCTTTTGTTTGGAGCAGGAATGAAGGTGAAGCGAACCCCGGCGGAGCAGCAGACCCCCAAGCCAGGGTCTCCACCCTGCTCCGGGAACTGGTGCAACGCGGGGACCCTGGCAGAAAATGTAAACAAACGGGGCGCCGAGCCCTTGATCTTTATTTAAATAGAGGCTTGTTTATCAGTGTCATCCTAGGAGGATTAATTAGACACATCTCTTCACAATTTGGTGTCTGACACTCCATCTTAGGAATGCCTTATCACAAGGTGTTAATTGGGGCCACTCAGCCACTTACGTTTCTATTAAACACTGTGAGGGACTTTTCACAAGTACCGGTTCTTCTTACTGTACGATGCAAAAATATACAGGACTCGAAATAGACTGGGGCCAGAGTCTGCTTTATCCCGGCGGAGATCAGCATTTTGGGGCTTTCTAGAGGGTAGAGCACTGTTTCAGAATTCCATCGCAGCTCCCAGTACGTTATGTTCCCTGGGAGGGGACGGGGGTGCTGACCAGATTAGGGGGGCTGCTAGTCCTCCCTCCAGAGTCTGAATCTGTCATCCATAATAAATATACATAAACCAGATTTCAAGCTTTCGCTTCTAGGGTCGTAAAATTCCGGGCAACTTTGGCAAAGCGTTTTGAACAGGCACAGTCATAGACGTGGGGCTAGAGTCCGGGCCCCCAAGGTCACGGGCGGCGCGGGAAGAACTCGGGCCCAGGAGGGGTACAGGGAATGGGAAACCAGGGAGAGGCTCCTGGCGGCTTTAATTGGGCGCGGAAGAGGAGGAGGTCCCGGCTGATTGCTCGCCTCCCAGCAGCTAATCCTCTTAGCAGCTGCATTTCCGCGCCACGCAGTTTAGCAAAATGACCCTCCCGGCCAGACCTTTACCCCGGGAGGGTCAGGAAGGGGCTGGAAAGGTTTGCAAGCTGGGCCAGAAGCCGTCTGCTGATAAACCTGGCGGGACGTCTGGCAGGGGGACAAAGGGCCCTCCGCCCCACTCCTGGGTTTAACTTTTCGGCGGGCCCAGGGCTCAGCCAGGGGATGGGGTGGCCTTCGCCCTCCTGGGGAATGAGAGTCAAATAAACGGAGCTAGACTCAGGGCAAACCGCTCCCCGGCCGCTGTTTGCAGAGTGGAGCTGCGCGGGACGACTTGGAATCCTCATTTGTAAGTGTCGCGCCCGCCCCTAGCCCGCGCCGCCGCCGCCGCAGCGTCCCCAGCGTTCCTGGCCGATTTTGGCCGTCCGCAACGCGCCCCGGCCAGCAGCTACCGAGGCGAGCAGCCCGCCGGCGGCCGGTGCGCTTGGGAGCTCCGTGTAGAAAAAAGCCGCAGGTTGGAGCTGAGGCTGAGTTGTGGGCGGCCCGCTTCCCGCCGCACTGCAGGGACCAGTAACTCGTGGGCGCTCAAAGGGCCGCGGGGGTTCCCGGGGAGCCCACGTGGGTTCAGGGATGGGTGGCCCCCAGATAGCCTAGGAAGAAGCCCAGAGAACGAAGTGGTCACGGGCCGAGGCAGGGCCCGGAATCCAAGGGCTGGGGGCTGAGGTTTCCCAGGCCGGCTTAAGCTTAGCATAGACAATTCTGCATCTCTGCAATCTCCCCTCTCCCCCACCCCCACCGGCCCAATACCCATTGTCCAGACTTCCCAGTGGGGTGAGGAAATAAACCCATTCATCTTCAAGAAAAAAAGAAGATAAACAAAAGCAACCCCACCCCCTCAAGACTACAGCGTCCACTCACAGATTCTAGAGCTTGAGGGTGGGGGTGGGAAGGGAGTGGGGGTAGGTAGGGGGACACAGTGTTCATGCTGGAGAAGGGTGGAGAGGGAAGCAAAATATGATCTTTAACACAAAGATTACAACTCCAAGTACAGAAGACAGAGCTATACCTGTTCCCTTAATGAACCACATTTATTAAAAAGGACTAAGACTGTACATAAAAACCCAAGATCTCTAAAAAGCCTATAGGAGCTGTGGCATCAGGTTTTCGTTTCTTCACATTACCAAGCTGGGTAGTGGGGATGGCAAAGAAAGAAGGTGAAATAGAGGAGTTTTCCTTACACACGTTTCAAGTTAGTACAGAGTAGCTGAATACATTCTTAACTATCTAAGAAGTAAACAGAATATTCCCCAATATCCGGGATGATGAGAGAACCTATTCCCCACCCCCAGGCCCTGCTGTCAGGTGATCTGCGAATTCTTGACAAAGCCAAAGCACCAATTTTCATCATCTCAGACACAGAAGTAGACTATTTGTACAATATATCCCACAGTATTCTACAGTGTATCTAAGCACACACAAAACTGTACACTTTAAAATTCTCTTTTTTTCTTTTTTGGCGACTCCCTCGCCCGCCCTCTCCTGAGTCCTACCAGCCACCCCAGCCTGCAGCAGAGGCCTAGCCAGTGAAACAGTCCCGAACTAGGGCCAAACATGGCTTGCTTCAAAAGCCTAGGAGGAATCAAAGTCAGGTAAAGCCAGCACCATCACATACGGTTTTTCTCACCTCCCAGGCCTAGCTATCTTTTGCCCCTAGCAGAAAGTAACAGCAAAAAGTCCTCTGTTGAAGCTTAAGGCCCAGCCCTTCTCCTCCAGAGGCAAAACACCTTGCCACTCTGGGATTCTCTTTGCTTACAGATTTACACATAGGAATGAGAACCAAAGCTTTCAACTCATTGGCTAGCGCTCAGCACTGGAATCTTCATAGCCCGATTCTCTGAATGTTTAGTGCCTCCAATAAATAAATCCAGAACCTTGAATAACCTTCAACTTTTAAAACGCTTTAAAGTCCTTCATTAATTTTATTTAAAAAAGAAAAAAAATGCGAGGCTTGTTTCCATTACCTGCAGCAATCAAAAAGCTTTGGCACCTTCTTTTAGAGGATTGCACAAAACGGGATGCATCGAGGTGCAATGCAAACGTCTTTTTGGCAAACCTAGGCAAAGAAGACAACAAAAAACACCACCAAGTCCATCTGCAAAAAGTTAGCTCATTCTGTCAAAGTTAAAATAACTCTTTAGGGAGTTGTGTAAAAAGCATAATAGCCCCCCATGCCTTTTGAGGTGTCTTTACTGTACTCTTCAGCATTAATGTCCTCACACTTTATGGAGGGAGAATTTTCATTACTAGAGGTGCTAGGAGACAGCCGCCTTCGCTTACAAGCACTGGTGTATACCCCCGAATCATTGGAATCCAGAGACTTGATGGAAGGGGGGGTCTCTATCCAAGAAGAGCTAATTTCTTCTTTGACTTTCTCCTTGGAGAGTTGATCTTCAGAGAACACAGGGGGGCTTGTTCTGGAGGTCCATGGGAGTCCAGCTGCCATCTTCCTCTGGTAAGAGCCTCGACCTCCCCACCCTGCCATGGCAGGGAAGGTTGGGTCAGGGTAATAGCCCAGGGCGTGGGACGTCTGGAGGGGCAAGGATTTAATACCATATGGGAGCAAGGTGCTGGAAGTGTATTCAGACTCATAGGAACCGATGTCTAGTTTGTTGGTCCCAGGTTGCTGGACAGGCGTGACAAGCCACCGCTGGGGAGGGTTGGCCACCTCTTCGCTCTGTTGGGGTGAAAGGAGGCCGTTGGTCTGTGGCACGGTTCTCTCGCCATTATAATATCGGGCTTGAGGTAAAGTGTTGACAAAGGGCTCCGGGAAGAAGGACTGAACGCCGTACCGACCTCCAGGGACAATCTGATGGGATCTAGGAGAATCCGTGGGAGATGGAGTTAACCTGTCATTTTCTGAAGCGGTGTACATGCTACAATATAAAGAGAAACACTTAAAAAAAAAAAAAAAACCTAATGTTGTCCCCAAATAACCACCTCCCAGAAATCAAAAAGGCTCACATAGTGGGCTCTACTGGGCATGCTGATATGCTGGAGTGGAGGGAGAGAGGTAGGAGATGCCCTGGCCCATTTCAGCTGACACTTGGCTCATACGGAAAAAGTTTCCTCCCAAGCACTAAGTATTTAAGCTATAGAAAAATCCACCTTCACAAGTCTTAGAACTTGAACAGAGTAACAGCTCTCCTTCTCAGTGTCATGGAAGAAATGCTGGCTGTGGTGGTAGAAATCCCACTTGTAAGTGGTCTTGAGGGTGTTGCTGTTTAATGTTGTGAAAATTACATCCTCTTAGTTTTAGGTTTTTCTTATGTAAAAAATAATAATAATAATAAAAGAGGGGGAGTAATACCTATTCCTCAAAGGATAAAAAATTTGATCAAATGAAAAGGAACATATATAAATGCAAATTATGAAAATTTCAAATCTCCCCTCAAATGTCAAAAAAAAAAAATAGCTCTTCATTTTTTAGCCCTTAACATTGCTTTAGAAAGTAACAAAGCCTTTCTGCGAAAATTCTAAAGCAAGATTAGCCAAGGGGAAAAAAAACGCAAAAATAAAAATAGGTGAAAATCCCCAACAAATGTGAAAGCTCGTTCTAGAATGTTTTCTCGGAAGTGCCTGGTGAGGTATGTCCTGTTCAAAGATGACCATGCAAATCTGAATAAAAGCTGCACTTACGAATCATAGTTGTCTCTGAAGCCTTTTGCAAAGGGGTTATGATCAATCTTTAGTTGAGTTATCTAGAGAAGGGAGAAAAAGAGTCAGTCGCTGAGTGCTTTATCATGCTGGACCTAGCTGTAGAGTCTTGGGACACGTGTGACACTCACATCGGTGTTCTGGTAGGCAGTCACCGCAATGAACTGCGTTTCAGAGAAGGTAAAAGTCTGAGTCTTTGAGGGCTCGTTCAGGTCTTCCACGCCGTCCTCCGTCACCTCAACAATGTGCAGTCGCGGTTGGTACTTGTGTAAAGACTGCAACACTATCATCTGGAATGGTAGAGAAAAAGAGCTGCCACATCCAAACAAAGTCTCTCACTAGAGGTAAATCTTGACAAACTACTTGTTTTGGAATGGGACCCCTGCTGGTTTCCCACTGACAGTTACCTTTTTCTAGAGCCATTTTTAAGATCTTATCATTGTTGCTTTTGAACCTTAAAACCTAGCTGGCTGGGTGTGCTTGTTGGACAAACACTCCTTCCTCTGTGTTTACTAAGTCCCCCAAAGACTTTAGTATTTCTTCTCCTAATAGTCAACTCACTGTTAACCGAAATCTACGACAATGAGAGAGGTCAAAAGAAAAAAAAAAAAGGGTTAGAACTAGGTGAGCAAACAGGTAACAACTGCAGATATCACAAATACAGTGAAGAGTATGGAAACTTGTTAGGAAAAGAGGTCTATGGCCGGAAGCCACCCCATCCTCTGTCACTCTACCTGGGTGTTGTTGTTATTTGCGCCTTTGTTATTGGTGAGTTTTAATTTCCCAAAGGAAATCTCCTGTCTCATCCAGTGGGAACCAGTATTAGGAGACTCTGGGTGAACATACATTTTGTTGCCTAAGAGAAAATGAAACAAAACACAAAACCCAAGCAGATAGGGCTGATTACACATGGACACAGGGGAGGGATGGATGTCTGTCACTTTTGGGCAAAGATTTAAGAGCTAGTCTTCAGGCACAAGTCTCCCCAGAATTCGCTCTCCACCTAGACTGCACTGACAGCCCTCCAGGGCCCCTGTACTTTGGGTGCCTTCCTTGGACAAGGTAGTCATCTTAATGCCACCTCAAAATTCATAAAAGGAGCCACCAGGAAATGTCTCTTGAAGGTAAATTTGGAGGCCTTCTAAAGCCGGAAGGGCAACAGCGGATGCAAAGTGGTTGGGTTTTCAAGGGTAGACCCATCCTTGGGGAAGGCTTTCTCAAGTGAAGGTTGGAGTATCAGGAGCGCTTTCCACCCAGGAGCATTTAGTAGGAAAGGTGGGGGAGGGCAGGGAGAGGTAGGGTCATGATTAAAATACCAAAGTTTATACTCCTAGGCAAGAAATCTGACTTGGCAATTCTCCCCCTCTCTCCCTGATTCCAACCATCAACATCAAGGAACTCATACTAACACCTCTAGGCCCCAGATGAGGGGCAAGTGCTCGATTTAAATGTGAGTTTTCAGAATCAAGAGTTCACCACCCTTCCCTCCCTTCCTGGGCCTCCTCTCTCCTCACCCTGCATGTTATTGTCCGCTTTGCCGCAGGTCACCCACTTGCCCCCCTGGAATCGCCAGTGGTTGGGGTCCGCCAGCACCACCTCTACAAACACATTGTAGTGGGCCGTGGGATTGAGTCCGTTTATGTTGAAGCTCAAGAAAGGAAACATGCGCCTGGGCAGGGGAACAGAAGCAGGATAAGCGATTTTAAACCCAGATGCTGGAGAGCAGGCCCTCAGCAGACCAGGTTTGCCGGCACCTTGGGGCCGGTAGGTCGGAGTGGGACATTGAAAAGCCTACAGAAAGAACAGAATACCAGTCCAAAAGTGGCCTTACTCTCCAAAATACTTGAGTTGTCAACTCCGGGAACATGTTTTTTCTGAAACAATTTGCTCCAAAGTCAGTATTTCCCAAATTGAAATGCCACTGCACCCTCTTCTCACTCAAGTCCTTAATTTTTCTTCCAGGACGTTAAAAATCATTCGTTTTTCTACGTTTAAGTACCAGAGAACAAACAACGTGCAGTTGTTTGCGTTTACATTCTTAAATTGTACTGGTCAGGCTAAAAGTTCCCCTGAGCGACCCTCTCCCATCTCCCACCCTTCACTTTCCCCATTCGTACCCGCTGTTAGCAGTTGGATGGGTATCAGAACTTTCTCAAGTCCCGAACTCCACCAGGTCTGGCTCCAGGGCCTGCCTAACCAACTACCCGGACCAACCCACCCTCCGATGTCCATCTACCCGAGACCCCCGGTGGAGACTCAGGCGCCAAAAACTGCGGGAGCCCATCTATTGCGCTCAGGAAGCCAACCTTTGCGCCTTTCCCCACCCGCGGCTCCTCTCGGGTATGCAGGGACCAGCTCGGTATGCAGAGCGGGCGGATCTAGTAAATCCAGCTTTGTGGACAAGCCCCAATTTCCATTTCCGCCTCCTTCTCGCCAGTCCAGGTGAGGGTGACCGGAGGCGGGGGGGGAACAGCTGTAACATTGGGACCGTGCACAAACCGGTTCGCGGACCCGGAGGGACACCGAATTGGAGATGCGCGCGGAAAAACACTTTTCAAGCAAATCGTGAAGAGAACGGGCCCAGCTCCCTCACCCCCGGCCTTCCCCACACAGTCACTCAACTGTCATTCACCTCGGGGCCCCTCCGCGCTGCGCTCACCTGCCCTGTTTCGTAATGATCATCTCGGTTTGGTGGCGGTGGAATTTGAGCCACAGAGGCCGGTTGCACAGGTAGACGTGGGCACGGAAGCCGGAACCAGGAACCCCCAGCCCCCCCAATCCTCCGCAGGACCCCGCAGCTGCCGCCCCAGGGTACGGCCCATAGAGCGGTGCCCCCTGGCTGTACTGATAGGCCCCAGGGCCGCCTGCCCCGCCGCCGCCGCCGGCGCCCGCTCCGCTACTAGCGCCGGCTCCGGGGCCAAACTGTGCCCTCCCAGGTGGGCACACAGCCGCGGGGAAGCCGCCGGGGGGCAGCATGGAGCCGTAGGGGTAGCGCGCCCCGTTGGGAGTAGGGTAGACAGATCCGTGGGGCGCCCCGGCCGCCGCCTGGTAGGGAAAGAGAGAGCAGGGCGCGGCCAGCTCGGAGCCCTGAGGCCCGGGGGACTGGAGGTAGTAACGCTCCGAGCTCAGGCTGTCCATGGAGTAGCGCGCGGTGGCGGCGGCGGCGGCGGCCGCCGCGGCGGCTGCGGCGGCGGCTGAGGGCAGCTCCTCCTCCCCGCAGGGGGAGTCCTTGCGGCCGTCCGGGGGCCCGGGCTTGGCCACTGCCGCGGCGCTGGCGAAGGCGTCCCCGGCGTCGGCGTCACTGAGCATGGTCGCGGGGGCCCCCGCGCTGGCGGCTGTGGCTTCCCCGCTCCCAGTCTCGCACGAGAGGCTGCCAGGGAACTTCTTGGGCGCTTTGTCTAAGTCCAGCCTCTGAGGCGAGGGGGCCGCGCCAGGGAGGTGGCCTGCGCTCCCGCTGCCTCCGCCTCGCGCACTCTCCAGCGGGTAGAAGTGCGCGCCGGGCAGGTTCACCGAGCTCACCAAGAGCTGCTCCCCTAACTGCATGCTTTGCAAAGCGCAGACGGCAGCTGGCTGCTTCCTCTCCTCCCGCGGCCTTAATATAAAGGCAGGATGGGGGAGCCAGCGCCCTCTTCCGAGGGGAAGGTAACTTCCCCTTCCTCCGGTGCTGGGGCTACCCACCTGGCCGCACGCGGGCCGCTAAGGCGCGCACTGGCGCGCCCTGAACCCAGCGTCCTTTCCGCGAGGAAAGCGCACTGGGTTTGAAGGCAGGAGGTGGCAATGGACCGAAAAGCACTCTTTTCCCTTCCCGTCCTTCTTGCCTCTCTGGACCCCCGTCCTCCTCCGCACTCACACCCAGGAAGAAGAGGATTTAGATCTCTGTCCCCACCCACCCACCAGCGCTAGCCTTTCTGCCCTTCTCGACTGCCAAAGCGTGGGTCAACTTGACCACTTGGAAACTTGCGGGCTGTCACTGGCTGCTTTATATATGTGCGGCCAGGGAGGGGCTTCGCGGGCCCACAGCCTGGGGACTCTCCTATTGGCTGATGGAGGTGACACTAATTCAATTAGGCATTTACTAATTGGATCATGTCGACTGCGACTTTCTTTTCCTTTAGTCTTTTTTTTTTTTTTAAGACTCTGTCATACTATGAGAATCAATCCTGGTGTCCGTATTTTGCTGGAGTTTAGGGGGAAAGGGTTTGGGGGTCCGTAGCGGGGTCCAGTCCTGCCACAGAAGTCATCTCAGCACTCTTGAGAGGAGGATGCGGGGGCGGGAGCAGGGTTTAGAGGCTGGCGCGAGAAAGGCTCTGCAAGCTGAAGGCTTGAAGGAAGGCACCGGTCCCTGAGGGTGGGGATCTGGGGAGAGTCGGAGAGAGGCCGAAGCGAGGTCTCTTTCCTCATCAGGGGCTGTAGCTTCAGGCACACTTTCCTCTCGAAAGAGGAAGGCTCCCAGGCCTTCAACACACAGGAACCCCATTTTGTTCGGTCCCACTCATTTACTCATTGGGAAGGGTGCGCGACCTTGAGCTCGGCTTTTGGGATTCCAGGGTCGGCGGGAGCACATTGCCATCCTTGAGGACCAGCTTATGAGTCCGAAGCCCTGGTGGGGTGAGGTACTGGGGACACCCTCACCCTCGCGCCAACACGCATGCTTTCAGGAGGCAATCGCTTTTACTCTCCACAGTTTAAAATCCACCGCAGCTCAGTTTCCCTGCATCCCGGACCCCCTCTGTCCCACACACCACCTTCAGTGGGGCCTGGCACCAAGAAACAAAGGTTCTCCAGCAGCAATGCGGTTGAGATTCCCTGCGCCTCTTCTCTGCGGCGCAACACAGAAGGTAGAATAATTAGTGAAATAATCAGTTTGATATTGAATTAAGCCCTTTTGCCCCAGCTGCCTGTTTCTCCCTTGCGTTTCCGCAGACCGTGGAGTCAAGAGCGGTGCCGTCTTATTTTATTGTTTTATTACCGAAAGGGGGGGGAGGCACGTTTCATTGCGGATAAGGAGAAGCATGAATATTCGCTGTTAATAAGCAATTACAGACGCGGCTTGTAATCGCTCCGGGAGCGCATTTTCCGGCTGAGATGTTGGGACTCTGCTTCCCCAACCGAACACGATCACACGGGAACCTCTAAACCCACAACAGATGAGACGGCCGCAGGATTTCTTGAGCGCGCACACACCAGTGCAGAATGGCTCGAAGCCTTCCAAGCCAGGTTCAAACCACAGCAGCACAAACCAACATCTGCACGTCTGGGTTAGAGAGAGCGAGACGGTCCGTAATACTGCCGGACGCTCCAGGGAATTTACCAGTTTTGTGGGGGGGGTGAAAACCGGGGGCATGAGAAGGTTTTCAGGGTCAGGACACAGTCCGTGGGGAGGGGGCACATTCAGAGAGTGGGCCGGGGCGGTGGCCCCGCAGGTTCTGGGCAGAGCAGTCCAGGAACAGATCCCTGGAAAGCTGGCCCAGAGCGCGCTCAGCCCAGCGCCGCTAGCATCTCGTCCTGCTAGTTGAGTTCGGGTTTGGCGTGGCTCTCTGCTCCGAGCACCCCACCGACCACTCCCACTTCCCGGCTTTTGTTTTATTTTGACCCAGAAAAGTCTTGAACTGAATTTTTTAAGTACTTTGTGTGTTTGAAGACTTCATGATTTCAACGTGGAGATTCCGTGAGGGGGGACTCGAGAACAGGAAAGGAAGGGACTGTGCGGTTGGGGCAGCTTGACGACGTAACTCAGATTTGGGGGACCTGGTTACTACTCGTGGGCTCCTCCGCGTTAGGCTTGACCTGAGCTGCAGGCTGTTTGACGGAAAAGTAGGGGTGAGATGGAATCTCACATTATTTGGAGATAGGGTGGCTGAGGGTAGGTATCAGTTTTGCGCTTTATCACAGAAAGCGGGCCTCCGTGTACCATCAAATTGCTTTCGAGGCGACCAGGGAAGCGCTGCGCGTGGCAAAGTGCCATAGCAGGCAACAGGCATCGTTCCGACCCACTCTGGCGCAAATAACGCGGGCCAGCTGTCCCCCGCGCCACATCAGAAAGGGCTGATTTTATTCCAGCCCCAGAGCAAGCTCTTGAAAACGCGTGGGTTCATTCTGAGGGCTACCTTATTATTAAATATATACACGATATGCGTGATCCAGATTAGTGTTGACTCCTGGGGCAGGAAATTGCAGTTTACATCTCCCCACCTCTCCAGAATTTCTATAATTTGACCCAAACTTTAACACATTTTACAGATGAGGAAATAAAGAGGAATTCAAAGAGAATCAAAATTCGGGCTGTACAAAACTGCTCTGAGACCTGGCATTTTGGGAACATGGAAGACATATACATGATTTATATTACATTTTTAAGTAACAAATTCTTCTTTTTTTTTTGACATAATGAAGAGCAACGTTTCAACTAAAGATTTTTTTTTCCTGACAACAGAGAGATAAAGAAACCTCATTGAATGATTTTTCCTGTATTGATTGACTAACTGCATTATTATTATTATTATTATTATTATTACACATGGAATATACTAGTCTAAATGCCTGGAGAGTTATAGATGAGCAAATCTGTGATTTCCTACTTAGAATGGATTTTCTTTTGCTGGCTCCATTTTACTTATAATCAGGGAAAGAGACACAAAAAATATTTTCATGTATCCCAGCCAAACTTTAAAATCTAAGCACTCTTTTCCAGAAATAGGAACAGAAAAGAAAGCTAAGCACTGGCTTCCATGAACATGTCAGGCAGCACCCTCCTTAGATTGGGTGTGGGCAAATAACAGCCCCTTCCAGCCTGTTTGCTGTTTGATTTCAATTACACCCCAAGCTTCATGAAATCCAAATGAGACATTTATTGAAAGGTGCCTGGTTTTATGTGGCTCAACTGACAGTGTATTGGAATACATTGAACAAAAACATCAACACCGGGGAGGAAACGTGGAGACCCCTTGGTACCCCAGTCCCAAATGCTGGCTGGATTAACTCAAATCTTGCACCTTCCAGCATGAGTTGGAGCAAGCAGGACCCTTTGAAGGCTACAAGGAAGCCAAGGCCAAGCCTGTATATGAGCCTATGGAAGATCTTATGCTCTGTTGGTTCAAGCAATCCTATCAGCTTCCTGCCACCATCTCATCCTGAGAACACAAAGTTATTGACAACCTGGCCAGGTGATCTCTTTACCCATTTCTCCCCCTTAAAGGTAACCACTATCAGTGCATTCATATTTTAAAAGTCACACTGAGAAGCATTTTGCTAGAACAGGACTATTAGACATCAAATACATATATATACATATATACATATATGAGTAAGTTACAGGGGTGAGTTATAGATGAGTGCAGTGATCTATGGTTTTCCTCATGCCCTGCCCCCCTCTAGACACAACCAAGGGGGCCCATATAAATGTCCCAATAAATTCTATTATTTTCACCCCCACTAAAAATGTGTTATCAAAACACCGTCCGTGTTATTCAAACACTTTGTAAATTCTGAGCAGACTTGCTGCCGGTTCTCCTTTTAACCCTAGGAAAACATTCCAACATTACCCGGTCACCAGCGCTTCGCCTGGACTCTGGGAAAACGTCAATGGGTGTTTTGTGGTGAGCTGGTCCTTTTACTATTTATCTATGGCCTTTTCTTTGTTGATGTTACATTTTATTTCACCATCTCAGGTTAACTCTTTGGCCCTTTGTTCTCTGCTGGCCAGATCTGCCACCTCCACTGTGCTTTCCAAAGGGGGAGGGAGCTTTCATCACCGTAAGGTTGTTCATGTTTCACTTTTTTTTCTTTTAAAGAAAATGTCCTGTAAGATAAAACATTTTGGCAAGGACAAGTAGTTTTGATTCTGCTGACAACAGCAAGATACTCCCACGAACACAGTTTCACTTTTGTAAGAATTTTTAATTCACCATGATGCTGGAATTGACTGATCATTGCTTAAAAAAAAAAAAAAAAATTACCAGGTCCACAAATGTGTGAGGTAAAGGTTTACATTAAACTCACTGCATTTTTCAAACAAACATGGCAAATTTAAACTATTTTCTTAGCTCTCCATCTATGTATTTAGATTGCTAAGTACAATTGTAGGTTATTGTTAAAATTCGAAGAGGTGGGGGAATCCTGGAATGAAACACAAGAAACATACCCGAAGTTGCTTATTACAAGAAATAGTCGATCCTTCCTTAAATGTTGAATCAAGATTCTTTTTTTTTTTTAAATGAAAGCATTTTTTAAACAGCAAAGGAATTCCTGGATTTCAGTGCTGCTTTATCATTATTATAGTCACCTTTATGGAAGTACATAGATTCACCTAAATACAAGACAGCCATGTGGGACAAAGTAAATAAAGTAAAAAACTCTCAGAAATAACTTATCGGACTGTTTGGTTAATTATTGTTACATTAAAATATGAAAGTTATTCAGGGTTCCACCTGTTTTGCTTACTTTTGCACCTTGAAAGTCCTGACACTTAGTAGGGGCTCATCTGTTAACTGAAAGAAAGGGTTGCTTGAATTCGTAAACTAAACAGATGAAATAGCCCAAGGACAGTGTCAGGTCCCAGGCTTTATAACTATGAAGATGAAAGTGAAAATGCTATTTGCTCCCCATGAGAAAAAAGAGAACACAGATCTTCCTAAATTAATGGACATGGCATTTTCAGTTTTTTAAGACTTTTCAGGATTTTTAAAATCTTCCCTACACCTTTCCTAACCCAACGTTCTTACGTGATTGTATGCCTTCTCTAGTGTATTTCATCAATGTTGACACTCTTCCACAGGAAAATAGAAAAGTTAGTGCTGGAATTGCAGTATAGCTCTTAATGGGAGCAACCAACATGTAGCCAAGGAGAAACATCCTCCTAAACAGAGATCACTTGCATATCACTAAGAGAGTTGGTAGAGCCTATGGCAGTGAATGTTTCAACAGAAGCCACCTCTATGGTACAGGTGCGGCAGGATGTCTACACAACAGGTGGGCAGAATCCAATCCTGTTGACCAAAGCTTCAAAATGACAGGGCAGCTGCAACCTCTCATTCAGGCCCCCTGAGAGAAATGGGGAGAGGGGCAGTCTTGGTTGAGGGGTTACTTAGCAGAAAGCATTAAGCCAGTAAGATAACCAAGGAAGAGGGGGGAGGTGGAGGGAGGAAAGAAGGACACCAAAGAGATCATTCCATAAACTAAGTGAAAAGCAGAACGTTGTATGCAGAATTGTAGGTATTTGTGGCTTTTTACCTTTTACTAGCTTTGTGAATCTGGGCAAACTCCTTAACCTTACTGTCCCCCAGTTCCCACTTGTAGTAATATAGAATGCATATAGAATGCAAAGCAATTAGAACAGCACCTGACACATAGGAAAGTCCGAAGTCTTCCCTATTGTTCCCCATCACACTTACATTGAGCTCATTTTTTGCTCTTTTCTTAGTAGATGCTGGGGCGAAATGAGGATGCATCCTAGTCTGGGGAGAGGCCAGGGACCTACAGGTCAAAAGCAACGTGAACTAGAAGTAGGAAGCAGGACTGAGTCAGGTAGAACCTGAGAGGAGAGTCCCCAGTTGTTTCTACAGCTTCTTTCAATTTCTCCAAAACCTTGCGGGATGGAGGGGGTTGGGGGGAGGGGTGGAATCCAGTGCCCTCCCCTTGAGCGCGGCTGGAAAGGTGCACTTCAAAGGGAGGCGGCTGGGGCGCCCAAGCCCGGGTGCGCCTTCCGCCCCCTCCAGGCCCCCATTAGCATTCTGTTTTTCCCAGGCCTCCTTGCCCTCCCGCCTCCCGCCGGGATTTTGCCGTTCTGGCCCATTATTTGTCAAAGGAAAAAAAAAAAAAAAAAAAAAAAAATAGGGTTTTTAGCTCAGGTTTTGTTCTCCACCTACTTGGATAAAAGGCTTGACCACGCAGGAGTTAAGTGAATGGTCCGATGCCTCCCGCAGGGCTCTCGCTCCTGGAGAAGGCACCCTGAACTGGTGGTCCCCAAAAGGACACCGTCTGGATCAGCTCGCGGCGGGGGAGGGGGGAGTTGGCTGCAGGCCTCAGTGGCCCCATCTGCAAATTGAGGGGACTAGAGGACTGCTGTTAAAGAAGCCCCCAAGTCCTGATCAACCTGGTCCGCTTAACCACTCGGTAGGGTCCAGGAACTTACGTGGAACCCCCTCCTCCGAAAGATTCCAAGGGAAAAGAGTTTCTAGGGAGACCAATGAAGGAAAATAATAAAAGCAGCAACCCCTGACCATAGGCCAGACTCTTCTGCTTTATCTGTACGATCTTTTAAAATCGACACCTTAAAATGTTTCGACAACCCATTTTACAGAAGGGTAAAGCCATACTTGGGGAAATGAAGGCCCTTGTCCACAGGCACACAGTTAAAAATGGTAGCCGGGGAATTTGAATCCTGGCAGTCCGAGGTGCGGGGCTCCCAGTGGAGGGGTTAAGGATGTATAAATGGGGCGGGGTGTGGGGTGTTGTTTTCTTTGAGGGGTAAGGCTTCCAGCTAAGTATTGGAATGGGGGTCATGTGTGGCTTCAAAGGAAGCGAGTGGACTGCGCGCTCGGTGCGCATCTGCAGCCGCTGGACCTTTAAAATGAGTCTCTTTTATGGAAACTGGGCCCCATAACTCCACCCTATATCCCAGTTCTGGGCTCTGGCTAGTCATTCTTGCTTGGGATAACCATAGTAGGGGTGGACCTCTCTCTACAGTCTCCGGCTGGGCCAAGCCCTTGCCGTACAATATTCCATTTAAAACTTCACTACCACCTCACAGAGGTAGGTAATTTTATCATCCCCATTTTAGAGATGGGAAAACCGAGTCTGAGAAAGGTCAAGTAAACTTCCCTGAGAGCATACAATTTGTGAGTAGCTGCTCTAGCGGACCTGGAATCTGGGAAGGAAGAGCTCTTTCCCCGGAACCCTGAAACCTTTACTAGAAAACGGGTTTCTGGGCTCGAGCTTTGACAAAGGGGCGATCCGCACAGAGAGCGGCGGCGAAGCAACAGCCAGTTCTCGACTCCCCTGCCTGTCGCGTTTCTGTTTCCCTGCCCATTCCCAGCCGCAGAGCGCAGCCGAGCGCCTATCCCACGGGCTCCAGGGCTGGGATCTGCGAGCTGTTGGGGGCCCTTCTCGCCTATCTGGCGGACGCTCGAAGCCATTCATTTGCGGATGGGCGGGGAAGCGAGGCGCCTCACTTGGGTCTCTCCCTGGTGCGCCGGGCTTCTGCGGCCGCCCTAACCCGGCGACACGAAGCCCGGGCACGGAACCCCGCGGTCAGAGAAGCCAAAGAAGTTTTTTAGAGCTCAGAGAGCGCGGCGAGTGCCCCTTCCTGACGCAAGACAGAGCCCACCCACGCCCCGATGTGCGTGGCCTGAGCAAAAAAAAAAAAAAAAAAAAAAAGAAAAAAAGAAAAGAAAAGAAAAGCCAATTCCAGGCAGAGGCTGAAACCCAGGATTCTGCGCCCCGGGCGTGGGTTGTCGGTTTCTGCCCCGCGACAGGCTTAGAACTCCTAATGCAGTTGGAGCGGCGCTTGGGTAGCCGAGCGTGTCAGTTTCTCCTGTCCCTTTCCCCATAATCACCCGCGCGCTTTGGGCGAAAAGATATGGGGGTGTCCCACATACTTCTGGTCCTCTCTCTTTGCCTTTGCACTCCGCGAGCCTTTCTGTATGTTAGGTAAGCCTGGAAGGCAGAGGCCAGTTTGAACTTCTTTGACTCTACCAACCAGAGATAAATGTATATGTGTATTAGATAACATATTGTGTGGTGTTATAAGATATAATATCTTTCACAATAGAAGACATTATCTACAACATCATACAATATATAATGCAATATAAAATCAATCAATCAATCTATCTATCTAACCTACTTGCATAAGGCTTTTAAAAAACTCAGCCACCGGGTTGCAACATCTCGCGCGCACCTCGGTCTGATGGCAACCACCATTAATTTCTTGTATTTCCGGGGCTTATTACATGTTTTGCACCAGCAAGTGTGTGTATGCACCTGAATTCCTCCTTATCTGTCCCCCACCCATCTGCATGCTTTTATGCGCACTCTTCAACAATTTGGTTTTTTCACTTAAAATACGTCTTCAAGTTAGTTCCTGCGTTAGTCAGAGTTTTGCTTGCTCAACACATCCCAGGGCGTGCCCGGAAGGCTTAATAAAATTATATTGGTGTTTGGGGGCTTTCCTCGAAGCTGCACGCGCCAACGCCGAGTCAAGCTGCGATTCCCTGATCCCCTGGGAGGCCTCCCGCCTGCAGCTCTGCGCCCCCGGAAGCGCACGCCGCGGGAGGAGCGGTGTGCGCCGCGGAAGGCGCAGCGCCCCCTTGCTCCGAGAGCGCGGAAACCCGCCAGGGCCTCGCTGTGGGAGTTTTCTTGTCTTTGAGACCCCTCTTTGTTTGTACTCTCAGACCCCAGAATCGGGTAAACAAGCTCTCGGACCCTGCCCTGTGCTCCTGGGGCTCTCGGGCAGGCGAGTTATCTGCTAGACAGTCCCCAAGCTGATCAAAGAGGACGACCTGAAGGGGACCGTCAGCCCCATTAACATCCCGCCTGGCTGGGCTGCTGGGGGCTGGGATGCAGTTGGGCAGACGCGGGCCAGAAATCGCGTGTTGCCAAAGGCCCAAGAAATGACCCGGTCTGAATTATTTTCTAAATAAATCTCTTAAGGCTTAATGGCAACTCTCGAAGAAGCCGAAGCTCTCTGGACAGTGTTGACAAGGATCAGCTTCCATGTCCTCAGAAGGGTGGGGGATACAAACAACATCCAGTAAGCAATTAAAACAATATCGGAAAATCATCCAGCAGGGTAATGCAGGGCTTTCCAATCTTGGCAGAATCACCCGGAGCGTTCTTAACAAACCCAGTGCCCTGGTAGATAGCATCTCAGGAACAATGAAATCAGGATCTTTGAGAGGGAGACGCAGGCAACGGTATTAATGGAAGGGGTCTAAATGGTTTCAATATGTAGCAAAGTTGGAGAACTACTGGGCTGATGGGCTCGGGGTCGATGGAGGTCTTTCTGAAGAACTAACACTTGAGCTCAGAAGGGAAGGGTGAGAAGACTGTGAGGGGACACTCTGCGCCTGGGTCCTGTGCTTGCTGGTGCTCTGGGATTGGCGGTGGAGGAGGGAAAAAAGGCATTTTAAGATAGAAGGAAGCAAGTGATAGCTGAGCATCTGGTCACAGTGCTGTGCATCCCTGGGAAGTCTTTCAATTGCCCAGTTCCTAGGGAAGCTTTAAAGATCACTGGAAAATACCTAGTTTAAAAAGATTAATTTTAAAACATAAAAGTCAAATAAAGTATGGAAATATTTTTAAAATAGAATAACGCTGAAGGACTTCTCCATGAAGGGTTTCATGACGTTTCATGAAAATCTAAGATGCCATCCATTAACATACTCTGTTATTTTGTTTGTCACTAAGAAAGAAAAAGCCAGCTCCTAACATTTTTATTTCATGCTTATGGGAAGAACTGCTTTTTTAGACAAAGTGTTATTTTCATGTTTCGTGCGTATATACATAAAAGGAAAATAAAAGCCAGAAGCCCGGGCAGTGACAGTTGTGTCACAACTGTCACAACTGACACAACGACCAACAGTGATCGTAAGACATCATTGATTGTAGAATGTTTCCGGATTTCCAGAAATTAAAAGGAGCGTTGTAGAATTTATGCAAATCAGCATCATCTGATGAGCTCACTGCTCAATGTTTTACATCTTTAAGGTCATTCAGTCCTCACAACAACTATATGAGGTAGGAACCATTCTTTATTTTATTTTTGAAGATTTTGTTTATTTATTTGAAAGATAGAGATAGCAAGTAGGCAGAGAGGCAGGGAGAGAGGTGGGGGTGAGGGGAAGCAGGCTCCCTGCTGAGCAGAGAGGCCAATGCTGGATGCGGGGCTGGATCCCAGAACCCTGAGATAATGACCTGAGCAGAAGGCAGAGGCTTTTGAGCCACCCAGGTGACCCTGAACCATTCTTTATTAAAAACATTTTACAGATGAGAAAACGGAGGTACCGAAGGCTATGTTATTTCCCATCAGACCACTACCAAGTTGCAGAGATAGGATATAAATCCACAGGGTCTTAATCTCACATTAAGCTGAGAAAATGGTCTCTGTTGAGTCAACTAAAACTCAGAAGGATTAGAAGAAGGGGAATAGGGTTGAGGGGGAAAGAAAGGACTTCAGGGCAAAATTAAGTGGCACAGTGGGATCTCCATTTCAGCTGGACCTCAATTTTATAACTGCTTATGGGTAGAAAAGGATCACATGGCAAAACAACATTATACAGCCAAGAATATTCATGTCATCCATTAAAAAACCTTATAAGGAAATTATAATCTGTGTATTCTAGTCATATTTAAAAAATAAACTCCAAAAAGTCAAGTGTAGTGCATACCGGAAAGTACACATATCCTAAATACATAGCTCAATAAATTTTCCCAATTTGAATGCATTTGTATAACCAGCATCCATGTTAAGAAATCCAGTATTGCTTGAACTCCAGAAGGCCCCATGCCCTCTTCTGGTCACTGCCTGCTAAGAGGATGCCACCATTTTGACTTCTATCACCATCAGTTAGATTTCTAATTTCTTAAATTCTATATACGTGGAATCTAGTGCATTCTTTGTGTCTGGCTTCTTTCATTCAGCTTGGTTAGGAAATTTGCTCATGTTGATGGGTGTAATTGCATTTGTGTGTTCTTCTTGCTGTGTAATATATATGTAATATATGTGTAATTTATTCATTTTGCTGGAATATATAATATATGTAGCATTTATATAATTTATAATTTATATATTTTTTGAATTCATTCTGCTGGAGGCATTTGGGTTGTTTCCAGTGAGGCTTATTATGGAAAGTGCTGGTATGAACATTCTTGGGCATGTCGTTTGGTGAACATCGGTAGTGCCTTTCTGTCAGGCCTCTGGGAGTGCTGGGTGTTACAGGTCAGACCATATATTTTTATTTTTATTTATTTATTTTTGAGTATTTTTACTTAAATTCAGTTAGTTAACAAATAGTGTACAAATAGTGTATTACTAGTTTCAGGGGTGGAATTTAGTGATTCGTCAGTTTCATATAACACCAAGTGTTCCTTATATCAAGTGCCCTCCTTAATGCCCATCACCCAGTTACCCCATCCCCCCACCCACCAGACCATATATTTTTAAACAAGGTCTGTAACATTTTAAAGTCTTGGGCTATTCAAGCATGACACCTTTTACTCTTAGGACTGGGTTAACATCATAACAATGCTAGGGAGTATTAAGGGAAGGGATATCAAGTTAAAGAAAGGAGGAGGAGAGAAATAGGAGGCAGGAAGATAGATGCTAATATGCTTTAGCATACATTTATTGTTTTGTGATCTAGTATCCAAGCACTAAATGTTTATGAAATTTTTTTAAAGATTTTATTTATTTATTTGACAGAGAGAGAGATAGGCAGAGAGAGAGAGAGAGAGGAGGAAGCAGGCTCCCTGCTGAGCAGAGAGCCCGATGCGGGGCTGGATCCCAGGACCATGGGATCACGACCCAAGCCAAAGGCAGAGGCTTTAACCCACTGAGCCACCCAGGCACCCCAAGAATGCTTACATTTTTTCTACAAATTGTTGAACACCCATAAGTGTGTTGACAAAGTAAACAGATAGGGAAAGACTCAGAATGCCAGAGGGAACACCATAATTTCCTTTCATCTAATGTTTGTGACTTCCTAGCAATTGCCTCAGTTGAAAATTTCTAGCATAAAGGTGGAGGCACTGATATGAGTAAATTCTCAAGTCTAGGTTTTCCACTGATACTTCATTTTATTATAATCAAGGAAAAACTTTTTTCCCCTCTTGATGGTATATGATCTCTGTTCAGGAAAAAAAAAAAAGAAAGAAAGAAAGAAAGAAGAAAGGTATAGTGAGAAAACTAAAACCCAAAACAAAAAACCCTGAGGACTCGTAAGCAAACCTCCAAGTGATAACCACTCTGGGTGTTTTGTGGTTATATATGGGGCACCAATCGGTGTCTCACCTAGTGTCCATCTTATCCCACTGTATTTCCAAAAAGAATTCTGTTTTTTTTTTTTAAGGTTTTATTTATTTATTTGACAGAGAGAGATCACAAGTAGGCAGAGAGGCAGACAGAGACAGAGGGGGAAGTAAGCTCCCTGCTGAGCAGAGAGCCTGATGTGGGGCTTGATCCCTGGACCCTAAGATCATGTCCTGAGCCCAAGGTAGAGGCTTAACCCACTGAGCCACCCAGGCACTCCAAGAATTCCTGTTTTAGTCAGGCATCTGTTCCTTATGTGACTCAGGGAAAAATGATCCCAGACCCAATATGGGGGAGAGCCTCGTTAATTTAAGTCAATCAGTACAGGTTGTTTCTATGGAAATTGCTACTCATCCAGACTGAAGGGGATGACTTGGAGTCAGTGGTTAAGAGAGAGGTTTCTTTTTTCCTTTCGTTATCCTGCTTATGTAGGAAGCAAGTAGCCTGATGGCCTCTGGCACCACTGTGGGACAGTGAGGGGACTCTCTTTAAGAGAACCCAGTGCTAAAGCAACAGATAAGAGAGAGGCAAAGAATCTGGATCCTTGACTTTTTTGAGCTGTTGATGGCTGACCCTGTCCCCTTCCGAGATCAGAACTAGGCTAATGTATAGGTTAATTTGAACCAACATCCTAATTTCAACCACTGTGTGCCTTTCCGGATATGCCTGGACATAATGTCACACAAATATAATACTTCTGTAATCTGTAAATATGCAAACAGTGTTCAGTTTTTCCTGTTACAAGCAACACTACAATAAACATTCTTGCATGGAAATCTTTACATACATGTCCTGCTATTTCGTTGGAATGAATCCCTTGAATTGGTGTTATTAGATCAAATATATTTGTTTAAAATTTTGGTATACATTAACAGATTTTTTTTGGTACCAACTTACATTCCTAATAAAAATGTTTAAGAGCATCTTTTTCTCCTCATTCTCAGCAACACCGGCTATGACTTACCCTTCTAGTCTTTGTGATTCTGGTATGGGGAAATATTACCTTGCATTTCTAAAATAACTAATGAGTTTGTGCATCACATTTAAGTTAGTAGGGCTCTTTAAATATCATATGTATCATACTTCATGGAGTGTTGCAAATATGTACCCCTATGTAGCATTTATCTTTTGATGTAGTTTATGATGCCATACTCTGCACAGAAAATCTGAGTATCTTTCTTGGTACATGTTGGACTTTATGTGAAACTGCAGAAAACTTGAGATTTCTCTGAGATTTCTTCTCTGAGATTTCTTTTTCATATCATATGTTTTTTTGGATACATTTGAAATTAATTTGAGGAAAAAATTGGTAGAAGTTCATCTTTATGTTCCAAGTAGCTGACCAGTTGTTTAAAAACCATTTACCGATTAGCCTTAATCCGAAGTGCTTCTAAAAATATATACCACATTTTCATCTATATTTGGGTATAATTTTGAACTCTATTAACAGCCCTGAATATTTGACTGTTTCTGTTTCAGTGACATGTAATTTTACTTAGTTTTATAATTTTCCCCCATAGTACCAAAATATATACTATGTTGTTTCTTTCTTTTTTTTTTTTTTTAAATATTTCATTTATTTGACAGAGAGAGAGATCACAAGTAGGCAGAGAGGCAGGCAGAGAGAGAGAGGGGAGGAGGCAGGCTCCATGTGGAGCAGAGAGCCCGATGCGGGGCTCAATCCCAGGACGCTGGGATCATGACCTGAGCCAAAGGCAGAGGTTTTAACCCACTGAGCCACCCAGGCGCCCCTCTTTTTTTTTTTTAAGATTATATTTACGTATTTATTTGAGAGAGAGAGAGAAAGAGAGAGCAGGGGAAGGGGCAGTGGGAGAGGGAGAGAGAGAGAATTTCAAGCAGACTCTGCACTGAGCCTGCGCTCAGCCCCAGGAGAGGTGTGGATCCTGAGGAGTCCCTGGATCTCAGGACCCTGAGGTCATGACCTGAGCTGAAATCAACAGTCACCGCTTAACCCACTGAGCCACCCGCGTGGCCCTACACCTTTCTCATTTAGGCAATTTTTTTGGCTACTCTCTAACTGTATTCTTTTACATGAAACTGAGAATTTGAGTTTTGATCAGGACTGCATTGAATCTAAAAATTCATTTATAAAAAATGGTGTCTTTACAAAATAAACTTTATTTCCAAAATTAATGTATATCTTTAACATTTACTCAAGTGTTCTCTCAGTATAGCTGTATGTTTTGTTCATGTGGGCTTATACCTTTCTTGATGAATTTATCTGTATGCATTTTTGTTGTTGATTATATTGTCATTCCTGATAAAAGGGGATCGTTTATTACATTTTTAAAAGATTTTATTTATTTATTTGAGAGAGAGAGAGAGAGAGTGAGAGCACAACTGGGTTACGGGGGGGAGCAGAGAGAGAGGGAGAAGCAGGTTCCCTGCTGAGCAGAGAGCCTGACAGGGGGCTCCCAGGACCAGAGCCCAAGACAGACACTTAACTAACTGAGCCACCCAGGTGTCCTGAAGCTATTGATTTAAAGAATAATCTTGTTATTAACTACTTTCTGAATTTCCTTATGACTTTGAGTAGCTTTGCATTAGATTATCTTTGGTTTTTTTCACATGACTCATCTGAACATAGTCATTTTCCTCTTCTTTCCCAATAGTTCAATTCTTGAATACTGAATATCTCTTACAACAAATGTTAAATAATAGTATCACTGAGCTCTTATATCTAATGGAAATGCTTCTCATGTTGAATCATCTGGTCTGATGCTAAATTTAGAATATATATAACAAATGTAGGAGTTTAGAATACATTTGAATATTTTTTTGTAAATAGATTTTGTGTTGGTATTTTGTGGATACATACAAATTAAAGAATTTGCCATCTATTATTCATTTACCTGACATAATGTCACATGTTAAAAAAATCAAATAAAAAGTCAAATAAATAACATGTGTATTCAAATGAATTATTTTTAAAGTCAAATATATTAAGGTATACTTTATACAATATTCACCGTTTTTAGAAGTCTGTAGTTTGGTAAGTTGGGACAAATGTATACAACTGTGTAACTAATACCATAGTCAAAATAAGAAACATTTCTATCACCCTGAAAAATTCCCAAGTGCTCCTTTGTCATCAGTCTTTTTTCCCAACCCCCAGACCCTGTCAATTCTGGTTTCTATGGAAATTAGTTTACTTTTTCCTATTTAATCTATCATTATGGTGAATTTTTTTAAGAGAATCTCTAATATGTAATACCTCTGTGTTCCTGGGGTTAGCTGGCTATAGTTATATTTTATATCCATAATGCATTGCAAGGCTCCTCATGCTGAACTATTATTTGAAAATTTTGCGTAAGTATTTAAAAAAGGAATCAGTCCATATTGTCTTTGTTGGGTTTTGATCTCAACAGTATGCTTTTTTTTTTTTTTTTTTAAGATTTTATTTATTTGACAGACAGAGATCACAAGTAGCCAGAGAGGCAGGCAGAGAGAGGTGGGGAAGCAAGCTCTGCTGAGCAGAGAGCCCGATGCGGGGCTCGATCCCAGGACCCTGGCTGGATCCCAGGACCTGGGGATCATGACCCGAGCCGAAGGCAGAGGCTTTAACCCATTGAGCCACCCAGGCGCCCCAATAGTATGCTAATTTCTTAAAATAAGTTACAACTTCGTTTTATTCTCTATGGAACAACTTAAATACCAGTATCAGTTTAGTAAGAATTTATCCCTGAAATGAATACAACCTGGAAATGCCCTTTAGAGCTTTTTTATATTTTCTCTTATTCTCATTTATCTATTTAGTTCTTAAATTTTGAAATGTTTTAGCAGAATTATATCAAATAGTATAGCTATATAATATAGCAATCTGTTTCACATAGTAATATAGTCATGTTTGGTCTTGATTCTGCCATTTTATTTTATGATTTTACTTCTTGCTTGCTGATTTTTTTGTTTTCTTCTTTTTCGTGTGTGATGCAGTCTCTATCTTTTGTCTTCTTTTCTCCCTCTCCATACTTCATTAGTATTTCAGAAAAAACCTGTCATCAGTGACTATTTTTATGGCTCTAAACAATATACTTAGGTTTTTTAAAAAAAATTAGTATTTATTTATTATTGATTGATTTCCTAGAGACAGGGAGAGAGAGAGCATGTGTGCACCGGCAGGAGGGAGGAGAGGATGAGGGGGCAGAGAGAATCTCAAGCAGGCTCCATGCCCAGCACAGAGCCCCATGTGGGGCTTGATTTCATCACCCTGAGATCATGACCTGAGCCAAAACCAAAAGTCTGACACTTAACCCACTGTGCCACCCAGACATCCCTGTACTTATGTGGAGGGTTTTTTGTTTTGTTTTTGTCTAAGAAACAAAACTGGTTTTATAGACTATTGTGAATGATTATGAATGATTATGAATGAGGACAGCCAGGTGGAATGGAAATATCATGACATAATAGGTTCTTGTCTATTTCATTCACCCTGGGATTCTCAGTGCCTAGACCAGGGCCTCAGCGGCAGCTCATGTTTCATACTTGAAATCGACTAGGTGAATGAATTCATGGAGGCATTGCCTCCTACCTTTGAATTTCTTTCTTTCTTTTTTTTTTTTTTTTAGATTTTATTTATTTATTTATTTGTCAGAGAGAGAGCAAGAGAGAGCACAAGCAGGCAGAGACAGAGAGAGAAGCAGACTCCCTAACGAGCAAGGAGCCCAATGTGGGACTCGATCCCAGGACCCTGAGATCATGACCTGAGCCGAAGTCAGAGGCTTAACCCACCTTTGAATTTCTGACAGCAGGCTTTGAGATTTAAGTACCAGTCCATCATATCTACATTATACCTATCTTCTTATAAGTTTGACATTATGCTCTTTTCCCTTCAAAAATAAGAATATTTAGGGGCGCCTGGGTGGCTCAATTGGTTAAGCATCCAGCCCTTGATTTGGGCTCAGGTCATGACCTCAGGGTCCCCGGTCAGCCTCCCTGAGTCTACAGGGAGACTGCTTCTCCCGCTCCTCTCCCCCTGCCCATGCTCTCTCTCTCTCTCTCCCAAATAATTAAATAAAATCTTAAAAAAAAAGGAACATTTAACATTTATTTTATAATTGCAATTGTTGTAATGATTTGTCATCGTTTATAATTAAATGGATTCTGAGCTCACTGCCAGTCCTTTTGTGCACTGCCCTCTGTGTTTCCAATCTCTTTTGCATGACTGGATTGTGTTATTATACAGATTTTCTCAGGAAAACTTTGCAGATGCTATTTTCTAATGATTTGATCTTCTATCCAAATGCCCTCCGTCCCTCCCTCAACCTCTTCCTTCCTCCCTTCCTTTCTCTCTTTCATTTCATTTTCTAAGACATTTACTCATTTTTAAAAAATAATGATAAATTCATATGGTTCAAAATTCAAGAACAAAAAGGGATATCTTTGGGGTGCTTGGGTGGCTCAGTGGGTTAAGCCTCTGCCTTTGGCTCAAGTCATGATCTTGGGGTCCTGGGATCAAGCCCCACATTGGGCTCTCTGCTCAGCAAGGAGCCTGTTTCTCTCTCTGCCTGCCTACTTGTGTGCTCTCTCTCTCTCTGTCAAATAAATAAATAAAATCTTTAAGAAAAGGGGGGGATATCTTCTTTCTTTTTCTTTCCCAGGTGCTCAGTGGCTCTTCCCAGACACAACCAATATTACCAGTTTCTTATGGATGCCTCTGGAGACATTTTTTATTCAGATAGAGAGGTATATTTATATTTCCCCCCCAGGGGAAGCGTATTAAAGCACCATTTTGCATCATGCTTCCCCCCCACCTCTTCGCAATGAATGTTGGAAATCACTCCATATCAACACAAAGAATTTCACTTCTTTAGCCAGCTGCAAGAGTATCCCCTTACGTGAATGCATCATAGTTATTCAGCTGTTTCCCCATTGATGGCCATTTAGGTTTTTCCAGTCATATGCTATATAAACAATACTATAATAGGTGACCTTTTGCATTGCCAAATCCTTTCTTATCCAGGACTGACTGAATCAGAATTTCTGGGATTGTCCTTTTTTTTATGAGAGCCTCTTGGTGAATCTGATGTATGGTGAACCATACCTCAATTATATTCCTTAAACCCTCTGAAAACTTCATTTGTATACCTTAGCACTTCTTTAAACTAAGAAACTACTCTCTGCTGGTGATGGGAAGAGGGCTCCCTTTGACATATTCTTGAGGTTCCCTTGGGCCAGATCTACTCCCAGGCTTGGTGAGAATGTCCAGAGGTGTACGTCTTCAGTTTGACTTACCCCAGCATCGATTCTGGGAGTCCTCTTCTAATGCGCTGCAGATCTTTTTGTCTCTGGATTTTTCTCCTCCTCCTCCTCCTCCTTCTTCTAATTTTTTTTAAGATTCATCCATTTATTTTGAGGGGGAAGGGACAGAGGAAGAGAAAGCAGCTTCATGACCTGAGTCGAAGGTGGACACTTACCTACCAAGCCACCCAGGCATCCAAACCCAATCTTTTCTTTAGATAATCTTTTCCCACCATTCTTCTGTATTTCTGGTTAAAGCTCTCACTGTGCACTGGCTCATAATGGTGTCATCCATTTCTTTGACACAGACAGACTTTATTTGCATTTTCCACACGCAGGAATAGGCTTTATTTTCTGAGGCTATTGTATTTTTTTTTCACTTTTGATAGAAACAGAAGGTTAAGGCCTACTTGATTTTTTTCTTAAACCCACCGCCATAAGAAAACACAGCTCAGGCAAGAAGGTGATAATACCTGATATTTACCAGGTGTGCTTGCAATGTGGGAGGGGGCACTGTTCTAAGTATTTCATGTATAGAATCATTTAATTCTCATCACAAAGCTGGGTAACAGTTATTGTCCTACTTAACAAATAACAAACCAAGGTACAGAAATCAGGTGACTTCCCCACAATGAGCACTGGTCAAAAATTATACAATCTAGATTCAAACCCAGGCAGGCTGGTCCAGAGTCCACAGCCTTAGCCACTGTGCTTGACTGTCATCCGAAATCCAACCACCACAAGTGCCTCTGACATTAGAGGCGGGGTGTCTCTGGCACATTGGCTGCCTCACCCTGCTTCCACAGAAAGGGGCAATAACATTTCAGCCCCAGCCCACTGGCACCGGTGAAAATTGGATAACACCTTTGTCAGTTCTACTGATTTTTTTGAAGAGAAGTCAGAACTTAGATATTTCTGCAAATTTTCTGGATTTTAAAATATTGAAAACTATTTAATTATCGTAAAATCCAGAAAAATGTTGCCTAGGGCCAAGAAAGCATATCTTTGGACTGAATGTGGACTATAGGATATCTGATTGAACACCTGGTATATAGACTATCTCTTTTGGACCCAAATCCACTTCTTAGATATCTCATTATGAGCAGAAAGCAGTAAGAGAGAGAAGGTGGAGATATGCTGTTTATGTACCTTCTTCCTTTTATTTTCTCTCCTCACCCCCTTGTCCCTATTCCTACTTCAGTGGGATTATAAAGAAACTGTTAGCATCAAAGAACTACAGTTGGATAAAATAAACTTCCCGAATGGAGAGAAAAACTTTAGCAGAGTACCCAATAGTTCAAGGGATCTTAACAACTGATTCCATGTACATTATTTATCTTGGACAACATAATGCTTTTTCTAGGACTACAGCATTTTTTCAGTGTCAGGTAGCCTCATTTAACACAAATTTATGAAGGACTGAGTAGGTGTCCGGTTCTGTGCTAACCTTGAGGATGCCAGAATGTTAGATTTATATCTTTGAGGATTGTTACATCTATTAAGTCTTTAACATTGTTACTATTATGATTATGTGAACTTACAAAGGTTACTGGTACTACAAAGTGAACCAAACAATGGCAACAACAGAAAGAAGACAATTTAATATGAAAGAAAAAATTCTATTTCTAAGATGCTACCTAGAAAGAGTGAATGTCTGAATTAAATGAAAGAATGATTACTTACAGATTGATTGTTACTTACTGATTTTTTTCATGCCTAGTTCTTTTTTTTTTTCTTTTCTTTTTAAAGATTTTATTTATTTCTTTGACAGAGAGAGAGAGAGAGAAAGAGACAGCGAGAGAGGGAACACAAGCAGGGGGAGTGGGAGAGTGAGAAGCAGGCTTCCCACTGAGCAGGTAGCCTGATTTGGGGGCTCCATCCCAGGACCCTGGGATCATGACCTGAGCAGAAGGCAGACGTTTAAGGACTGAGCCACCCAGAAGCCCACATGCCTAGTTCTTTAAAGATCTAGTCTTACTATTGTTGAATGCAGTGCTTAAACTTGTGATTCCCAAGAAAAGGGGGGGGGGGGTGTCATGTCAATCTCTTTAGCTGTGCTTATAAAGACAAGAAGCAAAACTGTTGCCAGTATCTTCTCTTTGTCTAAGAAGGACTACAGTATACTTTCAATTAACTTCTTATATTTAGGAGTTTATAGTATACACATTAATGCAAAGTGAACGGCAGCAACTGGATGTGGAGAAGAGGATAGTAAGTATCCCAGACTGATGAAAATGGTGCGATTCTCCCCAGATTTACCCTTTCAGAACATGAGGAAAGTGGCCAATTACTTTACTGTTGAAAATTCTCAGATGTTGTGTGACAGAGTGTGACAGCTTGGGGAGTGAAGCCATTTCTTCATTAAGAATAGCTACTGAACCTCTATTTCTTCTCTCTCTGAAAAGATTTGATGGCACAAGGCATAGAGAACCAGAGAGCAATAACTTGGTTTTTATTCTTAGGTTCACAATATAGGATGGGCAAAATGCAAGCAATTAGATGATTGAAACTTAAGCTGATATTTACTTTTAAAGCTATGGGGGCAGGACATTTCAAGAATTTGATGAAATTTTATAAAAACATTTTCAAAAAAGAAACCTCAGATTTCCTTTTCGCCTCCAAAATGGTTGAAATTGCCAGATCATATTTTGGACTGTTGCCAAAAAGAATTGGCAATATAAATTTGAATGTTTAAAACTCTAACCACTTGGGAATTTACAGAAGCTAAGAATTCACTCTTTTCTAACAATATTGGGACCAAAGGAGGACTTAAGAATAGAACTAATGTATATTTAAAAGAGTAGTGAAAGCTTATGAATAGCACATGCCCACAGTAATAGGATGTTGCCCAGACTACAGCTGTTCCAGGTCCTGTACACTTCCATATGCCTTTTAGAATTAACTTGACAAATATCTATAAAGCTGTGGCTTTCAGTGAGTTTATAAAAACAAAATGAAAGAGGCAAAGGAAACGAACTGAACATTTAAATTACTATTTTAGAAAAAGAAAAACTATGCATTCGTGAGTCTCTTCATTTACCTTTGTTAATTTCTTCCTTTTATTGTTGTTTTTGCTATGAAAAAAAGCCCGCTGGGATTCTCAGTGGGATTATACCAAATCTAATTCATATCTTAACAATATGGAAGAAAAAGGCAGAGTCTTCCCCAGAAGCCCCAGGCTTCTCCTCTAGTCTCAGGCTTGAATTAGGTACCCTATGCTGCTCATCACTGAACCATTCTCTGTGCCTAGAGAGATGGGGCCGATCCTGGGCCTGGAGAGGTCACACCACACCCTCACAAATGTAAGGCTGTGAGGAATAGGAAAGGGTAAAATGAATACTTGGGCAGAACAAACACTAAGTCACTGCATAAGACATTAATCGAAGGATGGAGGTGCTGGGGAAGAGTGCCAGGGGATTCCTAATTGTCTGTCCATCCATCCACTCAACTATTCCCACAGCCATCCATCCCCTCAAGAAACACTGGACACTTACTGGGTAACATTCATTATTCTAAGTACTGGGTTTATGGGAATGAAGAAGGCACACAAGATCTTTCTTTTCAAGGAATTTATAAAAGAGGTACAGAAGATGAAGTAGAAAACAGGAAGGTAAGGCAATTGCAGACCCTCAAATAAAGCAGGTCAGTGTGAAAAGCTGATAGGAGAGCTGCTCTGGACTGGGAGCTCAGGGAAGCCCCACCTCAGGAGTTCCTGTCAGTGGGCACCAGATGATAGGCTGCCTCCTGAATCAGAAGGAGGAGCATTCTGAGCATGGGGACAGCGCATACTGCACCCATGGTGTGACAACCATGTATGGTGCATTTGAACCTGAAAGGAGACAGTTCTGGAGACTGTGGCTAGACAGTGATATGAGAGATAAGAAAGGTGGTCAGGGACCAAATCATCTGGGAGCTTGTGGTCCCCAAGTAAGCATGTTCACATTTTAGTCTAAATGCTATAAGCAGCGTTATGAGCAGCAGCAGATGATAAGCAGGGTTTGTATTTCTAATGTATCCCTCTGGCTGTCATACAGAAAAGGAATCCAGAGTTAGTGAACTGGTCCAAGCAAGGGATGCTGGTGGCTTGAGCTCTGGGTGTTGCCATCAACATGGGGACCACTGGTTTCAAGAGATGCTTGGATTAGACACTGTTGGGCTTGTTCATTAAGTAGATGACATATAATTGGGTTTGGGGTGGGATGGTGACCACAGATGAAACTTGAACTGGCTGAAATTTTAGGATATATGAATATGCGATGAGACAACCACCACAAATGAGTATAGAGAACAATTCCTCATTAAATGATACTGACAGCTCAGCTCTGCAATTGTAGGGGGCAGGAAACTTCATTTTCTTTTCTTTTCTTTTTAAGATTTTATTTATTTGACACAAAGAGAGAGATCACAAGTAGGTGGAGAGGCAGGAAGAAGGAGAGGGAGAAGCAGGCTCCCCGCTAAGCAGAGAGCCTGATGCGGGGCTTCATCCCAGGACCCTGAGATCATGACCTGAGCCGAAGGCAGAGGCTCAGCCCACTAAGCCACCCAGGTACCCCTTATTTTCTTTTTTTAAACATGTTTTTTTTTTGTTTGTTTGTTTTTAAGTTTTATTTATTTAAGTAATCTCTATACCCAATGTGGGACTCAAACTCATGACCCCAAGATCAAGAGTTGTGCTCTCTTCTGACTGAGCCAGCCAGGAACCTCAAGGAAACTTCAGTTTTTTAAAAAAGATTTTATTTATTTATTTGACAGAGCAAGAACAAGTAGGGGGAGCGGCAGGCAAAGGGAGAAGGAGAAACAGGCTCCTGGTTGATCTGGGAGTCCAATGAGGGGCTTGATCCCAGGACCCTGAGATCATGAACTGAGACACACGTAGATGCTTAATGAGCCACCAGGAGCCCCAGGAAACTTCATTTTTAAATATATACCTTAAATAACATGCCAAAATTAATTCCTGGTGATTTTAGAATGAGAGATTTTAAAAATAAGAAATATCCCCACGGGAAGCCTGGGGTGGTTCAGTGGGTTAAGCATCTATCTGCTTTTGGCTGATGCTTTACTAAAAAGACGCTTTTAAACGATGTTTTAATTACTGAGAAAAAAAGACAAATTAGACTAAAGCAATAGAAAACTTGTATAATTCAAAAAAATCAAACCAAAATGAAATACAACAGTGATATAAGGAATACGCATAGCAAATATCATATATCAAATAAAGGAATAATATGATATGTGATAATGAACAAAATTGTTCATAAAAGAAGACTGTATCTGTAAAACAAAGATATAAACCACTAGTAATTCAAACAATTACCCCCAATGCGGGGCTTGATCCCAGGACCCTGAGATCATGACCGGAGCCAAAGGCAGAGGCTTAACCCACTGAGCCACTCAGGTGCCCCAAGGACTACCTAATTTTGAGAGAGGTTGTTATTTCAGTCAGATGAGTTTAAAAAAAATGGTATGTTGCCTTGATTTGCATTTTAAAAATAACAGAATGAAGTGGAGTAATTTTTCATGTACATTAATGTTTACATTTCCTCTTCAAAATCAACTATTCATTTAAATTGGATATTTTGAATGGATAAAACCTTATTGTTAGTTATAACCAAGTTAATTATTGAACGTTAGTCTTTTGAAATACATATTTTAATACATCTGTTTTGCTTAAAATGAGCCTTCTTAACCGTTACCACAGATAGTTTGTTAAATTGATAACTAGGACAAGTCAATTATTTGCAAGAGACATCTTCAGCGTTCAGGAGTTGCTAAATTTGGATTGGTTGGAATTGCATATGATTTGATTGGTCCTCACATCTGCCAGTGATACACACAAGGGCAGGCTGGAGGGTTGTGGGGTTTTCCTTTACATGGAATGTAATAAGCTTTGTTTGTTCTCACTTTATAGCTGATGATCTCCGGTTTAGTGGGTTTTGGATGAGATGCTCTAATGTTGCACAAAAGTATGGCTGAAAACACACATATTTATATTGTAGAATTCTCCAAATCCTTGCTGGTGTGAAAAAAAAGTGGGAATTGACTGTTTTCCAGTGTTATGTGTTTTACATTCCTTAGTTGGCCTGAGAGGTTGTGGGCTTGAGGTCTTATAGAACTTGGTTTATCTATTAACCAAGATGCTTTTTTTTTTTTTTTTAAGGTTTTATTTATTTATTTGACAGACAGAGATCACAAGTAGGCAGAGAAGCAGGAAGTGGGGGGCGGGGAAGCAGGCGCCCTGCTGAGCAGAGAGCCCGATGCGGGGCTCCATCCCAGGACCCTGGGATCATGACCTGAGCTGAAGGCAGAGGCTTTAACCCACTGAGCCACCCAAATGCCCCTAACGAAGATGATTTACCAAGATGACAACCCAAGGTCCAGCTGCAGGAGCCAATTCCTGATGCTTCCTTAAATGTCAAAGAACAAGCTAAGAAAGGAAGCTATAGCAAGTAAAGGTCAAGGTGGGAATGAGACAAGACCATCTGGGTCTATTTCTGTCACCATTTGAATTGCTTTGTATTTTTCTTCCTGGATGTTGCCAGATGTCTGGAGAGCAAATTGGCTTAGCTATGGGTAAAGCAAGAGTTGGGGGAGACATTGTGCCACTTGGTTTCATAGGAATGTATATGATATATCTTTTTAAGGTTTGCACATCGTGCTAGGAATCCCATTTTGAGAGGAATTTTGTGTGTAGGAGAGAAGAGTGGTAGCAAAAGGCAGTCAGAAAACCCAAGTATGAGACAAGAATGCAATGAAAAGAGGAGCTATCCATGCACCATCATTTACTGGCTGGGTGACTCAGCAAGTTTTTAAATTTCTCTATGCTTCAGTTTCCTAGAGATAGTAATTCCTATTTTCTAGGTTTGTTGTGAAGATTCAATGAGTTCATTCATGAAAAGTGTTTTTAAAAGTATCTGGTACTAGTTAAGTGGTCAATAAGTATTAGTATCCTCAGGATGGTCATCTTTAAGAGGCTCACCAAGGTCCATCCATATATGACAATACTCTTTCCCATCAGCTGAAGTCTTTGAAGGTGGATGTTAGAGATTGTTGGGCTAAAGAAAGAATGAGACTTTCCCAAGGATTGGATGTGAGAAGAGAAGAGAAGAGAAAGGAGAAGGGAAAGACATTTAAAACTCTGTCCAAAAAGAAGGCCACCTCTGGGGGCCATGAGGTTACTGAGACGAACTATGAGGAGTAGACTGCTGGAAAATTCCTAATGGGCTGGGGGTGTGGGGTGGGGGCAAAGAGAGAAAAACGCTTCACCTGTGTCACAGGAAGCTCATGTTTTCCCTGGTGCTCTCTGAATAAAACCATGAAAGTTCTCAAGAAGGAGAATCAATTTTTTTCAGTTGTCTGGCTCACAGTCATCATACAACAATGACAGGACCAGTCCAGTGACATTTTGCTGCTCCTTTTCATCATCTTCTCTCTCAAGTGCTTTGACTGCCAGCATGAGTCAGCAATCCTGATGGTGGGGGGCGGGGATGAGGAAGGAGGAATGGGGATGAAGGGCACAAATAGGTAGGTTCATGCTGCTTCCTTGAGCTTCCTGTCTTCAGAAACCTTCAGGGTCCAGAAAGAAGAATGTTTTGCCTTAAAATCATGTTCAAATTTTATGATTATTATGTGAGATTACAGACATTTAGCTACTAAACTTAAGCAAGTTTTCTAACTTAAAAATGACTGTAAGCCTCCTTCTTTCCTTCCTTCCTTCCTTCCTTCCTTCCTTCCTTCCTTCCTTCCTTCTTTTCAGAGTTATTAGAAAAATCACAGGACTGCCGCAGTGCCCGAGTTTTCATCCTCAGAGGGCAGAGGGCAAGTTTCCACCTTGAATGAGTTTTAACACAAGAGTAGGAGGCCTAAAAATAAAGATGAGATCTGATTACATGCCATAACTTCTCTTTGTTTAATATACTGGTAATTTTTAAAAAGATTTGTTTATTTATTTGAGAGTGAGAGAAGGTGTACCCCTGAGTGGGGGGAAGGGGCAGAGGGAGAGACTCTCAAGCAGACACCCGCTAAGCAAGGAGCCTGAGGGGGAGCTCGGTCTCAGATCCCTGAGATTGTGACCTGAGCTGAAATCCAGAGTAGGCTGACTGAACCACCCAGGCACCCCGACAACGAAATTTTTTAATGTCACTCAGAAAGGACGATAATAAACCATGGGAAGACAGCTTCTCTTAACAGGATTATGCATGTAAAGCCAAGTGTCCACATTTGTACCATGTTATTTTATTCTGGTGTCACTGCTAGTTTTGAAGGATTTATATTTGACAGATGGTACCTAATGCAGCTTTTCCCCCTTCGCCTATTGTGAAGAGGAAACCGTTGCCAAGATTTCACAATATGAAAATTGCTCCTGTTTCCTAAAGGGCAAAAATGAATCACTTTCTTTCTGGATTCTGAACAAGTTAGGAAGGCTCAGAGAGACATTGTCGTGGTTTACTCGCCAGAGTGCTGAAATTCAATGCTGTATGGATTTCTGGGAGAAAATTTCTTGTTGTCTCCCTAGGATAGTAAGGTAACGTTTAAGTGTTAAAGTTGGAGTTAAGGCATTTTACACTGTATAGATCTCCATGTGTGGAGTTACAAAATTTAAAGTTGTTTTTGTTTGTTTGTTTTTGTTTTAAATAAAGCACTTTGCAATGTGTAAAAATTATTACTCTTCGACTCCTAATCTTAACATTGTTAAGGAGTTCTTAGTTCATCTCCTGGTACTTGAAGAAAGTAATAACTTGTTTTGGGGCACCTGGTTGGCTCAGTGGGTTAAACCTCTGCCTTCAGCTCAGGTCATGATCTCAGGGTCCTGGGATCCAGCCCCACATCGGGCTCTGTGCTCAGCAAAGAACCTGCTTCCCCCTCTCTCTGCCTGCCTCTCTACCTACTTGTGATCTCTCTCTCTCTGTCAAATAAATAAGTAAAATCTTAAAAAAAGGAAAGAAAATAATAACTTGTTTTGAAATGAGAGATTGAAACATCAACTCACCTTATTCTTGTTTTATCTAAATTCTCATTTTTACAGACCCGTACAAAGTACCACTTCTTTCAGAAGGCTTTCCTAAAATTTTCATTTTTAGCAACACATTACTCTTTCGGTATTGACTTGTATTTTCTCTCTAATCTACTTTGTTCTCTTTGTTTAATTTATGCAGCATTGCCTTCTCAACATGTTTATATGCTTCATAATTTTGACTTCGATATTTATGATTAATCTATAATACAGATATCTGTGCAATTTATGATCTATATTCCCATAACCTAGTGCCATACCTTACCAGGCATTTGGTAGGACCTCAGTGGGTCTGATTTTGAGAGGGACCACTCTCTAGGGAACTAGTCTTAAGGAGGAAACAGTTACCAATTAAATAATTAGGCTAAAGAAATAGTTCATAAGAACAGGTTTGCCCTTTACCTCCGTTAAAAGGTCCCTCTCCCAGCCTCCATCTTGCCCATTTTGATTCATGTGTCATGTGACATCAGAGAACTTTTTTAAGCTGCACACCTGATTACACCATGCCACCAGTCCGCGGCTTCCCATGATCATGGGTAAGAGTCAAAATGTGTCTTTGGCACCCCGCGCTCTCCGTGATCTGACAGCCTAGCACTCTTGCAGGCTCCTTCCACTTTTTCCAGCACACATTTTAGGCCCAGCTCAGAGTCCTCCTGCAGTGACCGTACAGGAATTTATCCCTGGCCTTGTTGGGATATTTTGATAGGTTGAATTTTGCCCCCACCCCCACTTTGTCCTTTAAATCCTAACCCCACTACCTTCAGCGTGTGGCTCTGTTTGGAAAGAGGTTCCCTGCAGATGTAATTAAGTGCAGATGAAATCATAACCTGAGTATGATGGGTCCCTAATCCAGTATGACTGGTGTCCTTGGAAAACGGGAAAATTTGGACACAGACACGCACACAGAAATGTGACGATTGGGGTGATGCTGTCACAAGCCCAGGAACCACCAGATGCCAGAAGGCAGTGCCTTCAGGGAGAGCACGGCCCTGCCAACACCTTGATGTCGGACCGCAGCTTCCAGAACTAGGAGACAATAAAGTTCTATTACTTGAAGCCACCTGGTGTGTGGTTCTTTGTTGTGGCAGCCCTAGGAGCCTGGGACACCTTCTTTGCACTTGGCGCACTCCTACCCACTGTTCTGTATTTGGTTCAACTGTCTCCTCTTTTGGAAGCTGCTTCTGACATCCCCGCCCTCTCTCACTGCTGAATGAGGAGTCCCTTCTGTCTCTTCTTCTCGTCTCTTTCTTCACATCTTTTAAATTTGACCATTGACTTCTTTGCTTCTTTCTCACCATGATCTGTGTCTTGTTCCTCTCTGTATTACAGCTCCCTGCTTTCACGTCTCAATACATGTTATTGAACAAATGGATTTTTACCTTTTTGATGACTTTAGCATCATCTCGATAGATAAATATTTCCCAGAGGAATGTGGTGACATTCATTTTCTAGAGGGAAATCTAGAGGTATCAAAAGCTGGAGTGAAAATAAATGATCAAGTTTGGCTGTTCTGTTCAGCAGCCAAGAGCAATTGGGGTTTAATATCAAAACATTCTGGAGACTTCCAAAACCTCCCTTTTCAGATGGAGAAGCTGGGATCCAGTTTTGTTAGCTGGAAATGACTCCGCATCTGCATGGGAAAAGAATCCAGAAAAGAATGAAGTTCATTCCTTTGGATGCATAGGAAACTATTCATAAAGTTGGGGAAATCTGAGAAATTTAATTGAAGATTCAGAATTTAGACTTATCTTCGTAAACTTTTATCTCATCCCAAGAGACCCATGGAAGAGTGTCAAACTTCATTTAGAATGTGTGTGAGTATGCTTTTTTCCCCAGCTCTTCCTGGCCCTGATTTAGTCAACAAATCTTTGTATACTGCAAAAGAAAGTTCATTGTAAAATAGGAGCTAGAATTAAGAATCCTAAAATGGCCCAGTTCCAGGCTCTACTGACAATAATATTGATATAATCTGAGTCACAATTCTAGGGGCATCTCCTAATACAAAGTAGTAAAAAGTGCGTGGCTAGCCCTGGGTACCTAAGCATTTTTTGCTGTTGGTCTGCTGGCTTCAGGAAACTCACTGTGGACCTAGTTGAAAAACAAAATGGAAGAGAGTGAAAGGATCACATTTGTGTCATAAGCAAACCCTTTATAAATCATCAAGAGACTGCAGAGATGGCCACAAAGAGATTTTGTAAAGGGTTTTATACAACTAAAATCAATGCATCCACTTTATCTGTTTTGAGCATACTGAGGACGCAACTGGAGATGTCACTAAGAGTTAGAGCTGCTCAGAAACCTTTAAGGTGTCAACTGACCATATTTTTAGGTGCAGAAATGTTACATGGACACACCACAGATTCACCAGTGATTTACTTTTAAAATCTGCAACAAATGGACCCAGGAATCTACAAGGGAATAAAAATATCATGAGAGCAAAGCTGAGTTGAAGCAGGGTAACTCAAAATCAATATTTTGCTTTTAAACTCTTAAGGGGAGACCCAGGAGGGCTGCACTCATTTTGTCCTCCTTACTTATTATCCTCAGAGGATGGGGTAAAAAGTGACAAGCCTGCTCCTTACTGCAGTCAGGACATTCTCTGCTAACAAGCCACTTGTTAGAATCCTTAGCTCCAATTTCCTGGCGAATGGGTTTTTAATAGCTAGGCTATCAGATGCTGGTTTTTTAAAAAAATCAAACTTACCTTCCATATTATATGAGCGAGATTGCATTTGGGGAAGCAGGCAAGAATGTCAATGTCAAACCTGATGGAGGAAAGGGGATCCTCTTGTTAGCTGTTCCCGGGCAGTAAAGGGAACTGGAACGCCACCCATTGCCGTTGGGCTGACTTTTCCGCTATGAATTAGGATTCCTTGCTATTAAACTATTTTTTGTCCTTGTGTATGGACAAGCAAGACTGCATTTCTATTACGTTGCTGGTGTTTTCAGTAAGTGCAAACAGTAAACCGCGGAGTAGGTGGGAATTTTCTTTAAGAATAGCCTGGGAATCATTTTTATTCTGAGTGTATGACATTATTTAAGTTTCCTCCTTAAAAAGCCTACTTTTCAAAACAAAACTGGAGCTCTGATGATTTCAAGGGCTGAAACGGTTTAGAAATCAAAGACGCAGGTGTTGGTTCAGTGTGAAATGTCCCCTCAACACTCAGCTCCTTGGCTTCTTGGCTCCTTGTCCTTGCTCCATAAGCAATGCTGGCTTGAGCATTTCCTTCATAGAAAAGGTAGGAAGAGACTTCAGTGGCTTTAACGTTTAATTTTGTAAAAAACAAAACAAAACAAAAAAACCCCCAAAAACAAAAAACTGGGGGAAATACTGGGCAAAATGTGTGAGGGAGAGTTTAAGCTCAATTAACTCACTTATTAAAAAGTATTTCTTGATATAGGGCACCTCTGGTTCAGTCGGTTAGGCGTCTGCCTTCGGCTTGGGTCATGATCCCGGGTTCTGGAATCAGGTCCCACTTTGGGATCCCTGCTCAGTGGAAGCCTGTTTCTCCTTCTGGTTCTGTCCCTCCCCCCTGCTTGTGCACGCTTTCTCTCTCTTTAAATAAAACATTTAAAAAATATATTTCTTGGTATAGTATTAGGGTCCACACAGAAAAACAGAAACTGCAATGGTTATGTTGGTAGAGAGAATTTCTTCCTTTCTTCCTTTCTTTCGAGTTTTCTTTTTTTACATAAGCTCTACACCCAAGGTGGGGCTTGAGTTCCTGACCCCAAGATCGCGAGTCACATGTTCCATCGACTAAGCCAGCCAGGCACCCCGAGAGAATTTAATATGAGGAATTAGCTTCACAGATTGGTAATACTAAAAAACTAGACAGTACTGGTCGAGGTAGCCCAGAGACTGGAACTCCAGGAGGCAATGATGACCAGAAAATTACCAGACCACAAAGAGTTAAACCAAGATGGATTTTTATTTTTTTAGAAAAGAGTATTAAATTATATTGCTCTCATCAAGTATAAAAACCTTTTTTTTTTCTTTCTTTTTTTTGTTTTTTTCAACTTTTAAATGAATTTAAATCTATTAGTACCTTATTGGGAATATGGATGTAAATGTATCTACTGGGTTGAATGGGAGAGGAAGACAATTGGACACCCCAGATCTAAAGAGAAACAAACAAGGAAACACACATCCTGCCCTGTGAACCGCCTGGGGTCTCTCATTCGCCGCGGTGTCTACAGTCTCTTGTAAAGAGTCTGGCACAAGGAACGGGGTAGATGGTCTGGCCCCTCTCCATGTTGTAAGTGCTACAGGCATGAGAGTTGCACGGTATTATGGAAGAGGTGGGTAAAAGGGACACCCCCAGCTGGTCTGTGTGGTTAGGGAAGAATCCCAGAGGCAGCAGGAAGAGGAGGTAACTAGGTGACCACAGTGTGGCAGAAGGTGAAGCCACCTGGAGTTCTCCTGACAAGAGCACTGGAAACACACCAGGCTGTTGAGATGGGGCAGGAACTGGGGAACAGAAGGATGAGGTAGGCTATGGTCAGCGCTAGTCAGGATTTTGATCACTATTGGAGTTATCCCACATATTTGTTTTTCACCAGGGAATAATTTATTTCACCGAGAAGCTAAGTAATATTTATTATACCATACTCTTAAAATGTGCATCTAAATAAAAGTATTTCAAGGTAAGGAAGTGTGACATGAAATATGATAGGAATAGAACAATCAGGTGGGAATTTGGAAAAGGGCAAATTTCTTACCAGCTCTGGGATCGGATTGTATTGTAAGGCTTATAATCTAGATAGATAGATAGATAGATAGACAGACAGACAGATGGATTCTTTAGGAATTTAAAGCAACTAAGGTATTTGTCTATTTTAAATTATATAAGTGAATTTGCTTTTGTAAAAATGTGAACAGTTCAGACAAAACTAAGGTTCTTATCCCACATTGAAATCCCATATCAAAATCCCCTAAATTGATGTATACACTTTTGGAGTTAGGACTTTGATTTCTTTCTCTAGTTTTTTTTTTTTTTCTGTACATTTATTTATTTTTTCCTGTATTTATATACATACATATAGACCTGTAGAAAAGTATAGAGTTATAGTGTTTTTTTTCTTTTTTAAAAGTAAGTTGCTTCATACCCTTTGTATTTTTCTCCTACTTATCTTTTTTCCCATTAAACAGTGTTTTATGCTAGTGATCTAGATCTAATTTAATCTTTTTAGTTGTGAAATATTTTCCAATATGGAAATAGTTCCAATATTTCCAAATAGTTTCCAAATATAGGCGTGTCATCATTTATTCTGTTTTCTCCTACTGATAGAAATTTAAGTTGTTTCCAGTTTTTAGCTATTACCAACAATGCCACAGTAAACAAACTTCTGCTCTCAGGGAATTTACTCTAGTTGGGAAAGAGACAATAAACAAAATGAAATGTGAAATACATAAGATATTAGAAAATAATAAATTGTCAGGAAAAAAATTAAGAAGTTTACAAAGTATCAGATGGGAGGTAGTTGTATTTTAGGTGAGGAAAGGCTTTACCATGAAAATGATTTCTTTATGGCCTGAGGGAAGTGGCCAGGGACACAAGGACATGTAAACGATACACTACATGTCTTTGCTACTCAATTGGGAATCCTCAGAATTATTGAAGTCTTATCAGCAACACTAGAATTATTTGTAACATATAAGAGCCAACTTAAGTATTTTTTAATACTACTCTACTATAATAAATATGGTCTCCGTGTGTTTGCCAAATTGTATTTTCTACAACTTTGTAAGTTTTCCTTTTTCTGCCTTAGTTGACCACACTTTATTTGTGTATTTATTTATTAAATACACTTCCTCAATTTTGCTAGGTATAATGAGCCTTTGGAATCTCGGTTGAGATTACATCAAGTGCTTTTATTTCTTGCTTTTTATATCCATATGAAGTTGACCAGACTAACTGAATTATTTCTACTTGTAGTGTATATATATTCTATCCATTCCTCTGGGAAAGTGGGTCTTGATGGAATCTAATGAAAGCTATGGATTATCACCTTGAAAAATACGTGTATTTTTGTCCTTCTCTTAGTTCAGAGATATCCAGAAATCCAAGCATAGATCAGGGTTCAGAGACCCTGTGATATTAAAAAAAAAAAAAAAAAAAAAAAAGAAAGGAAACAAGAAAACAACCGTCCTTAAACTCTGAAATCTGTCCCCAGTATAAAAATGACCTGGGTGGCGGCGTGGGTTGGGGGTGGAGCCTGGATGGCTCAGTGGGTTAAAGCCTCTGCCTTGGGCTCAGGTCATGATCCCAGGATTTTGGGATTGAGCCCCGCATCGGGCTCTCTGCTCTGCGAGAGCCTGCTTCCTCCTCTCTCTTTGCCTGTCTCCCTGCTTACTTGTGATCTCTGTCTGTCAGATAAATAAATAAAATCTTAAAAAAAAAAAAATGACCTTGGGAGAACCTGGTAGCTGAATCACATATCCCAGAGCCTCTGAAGGGCTGCCTTGTTTTACCTTTGCTTCAGCATGAAGATGGAGCCCATAATGAGGAGTGAGACTTTAAAAAAATGCCACCTGTATAGCTCACTATTGTATTACTGTAAGGTCCTTTAATTCATTGTGTTTCCGTGTTGAGGTCCGCGGGAGAAACTTCTTTGTCTAGACGTAGATTCAGGAAAAACTTTTATACTTCTCTGGACCAATGGATTTGTTTTAATTTACAGTGTTCACTGGAAATCCTGTCATCTTGGTGGCTGCTAGAAAGCCAAGATCCTATGTGGGGGCTTCCTTTAGCATGTGAGTGGGTTACAATAAATGGCCTTCTTTTCCAAGTGGTGTTTGATCAAACAGTGGGATAAACCCCTTAGGAAAATATTTTCAGGTATTCTTCATAGCAGAACCATGAAATAAGTGCTCTTTTCTACCTCCGTTTTCTTGAGGAGGAACTGAGACTTGTTCAGTGGACTTGCTTAAGGTCACAGAAGAAGGTCACAGGCCTAGTTGTCTAATAGGAAAATGTTCTTAACTACTCTGTAACACTCCCTTGCACGAGCTGGTAGTTTGGATCCTAACCTTTCCCCTTTCTCTGTCTTGCCATCCTACTTTTATCCCAGTTTCATTTTTTTCATGTTTTTTAAATTTATTTTATCTTCATGTATTTTATGCTTCCTTGCAAGTTGCCTTAAACTGTTTTTGGAAAAGGGAGAGTATAAATAAATAAATACGGAGATTACTAGGTGGTAATTGCACACTGAGTACACTTAGGTAAACATTTAGAGCCCCCTTTCCGCTTTCTCCTAATCTATTTTACCCCTGCCTGAGAGTGCTAGTCATACTTAGATGCTTTCCAAATCTTACCTGATTAAGACAATGAGTATTTTATTTTGTTAGAAAAATTCCATGTGCCAGTTTTTTCTTTCTTTTTCCAAACATGTTTTTGCCATTATTTCTTCCCCTTTGAGATAGTGTATTTATGATTTCCTCCTTTCCAGTTATTATTAACACTCTCACCACCCTCAACCATCCTGTATGAATTAGCAGAGTTTTTTTTTTTTTTTTTCCCCTCTGAGACATTGAACCCTTCTTTATGGAAAGGTGGTCCCGTAGAAGGGCAATAAACTGGCATTTGAAATGTTGGCTGTTCGGCATTTCTTGAGAGTCACTGATGTATTGGGTACATTTGTGTTAAATTGTTTAATTTCTCAGGGCCTCAGCTTTGATATCTAGGAAGCGATGGCAAGACATTCACTCTATTTTTCTCACAGGGAAGTAGTAGTTAAAGATCAATGAGACTTTCTCAATGAGCCGGAAGAGGTGCTGGGCACCCAGCGGAGGGGGCTTGGGGCTGTCTTTGGAAGATCAAAGAGCTAGGCTGTCTCCTGAAGCCTCCTCTTCCTTCTGTTATTGCAAGGACCCGGATGGAGTCCATGGGTGGGCTGAAGGGACATAGGTGGAGGTAGGGGAGAGCAACAGGGAAGTGTGTATATGTTTTCAAAGAAAAAGGACTTCTGGTGAATGCAGAGCATAGGAAGGTGATTCCCTTCTTGGGCATAAGTCAGAAAGGATCTGAATGTACTTACCCTCCTGGAAGCACATCATCATTATGTGATGCCTTCTGGATAATTTTTGATGATGCCTTCTGGATACTTTTTTCTCCATGTTTCCTAAGATTGTAGAACTGAATTTCTGCCCTTCTCTTTATTACCCTTTTCTTTTCTCCTGTACGATGGTAGACAGCATTCCCTCTGTACTGGGTGACACTCACTGTTCGTAACTGTGAACCAGCAAGCTCTTGCTTGCTGTCTGTTCTTTGCATCATAAATCCACTCAAAGGATGTCATTGAACTCTTACCTCTCTCACTGTCTCTTAGAACATTTTCCCTTTTTCATCATTTGTGACCCCTCCTGGCATTTTTCTCCCACTCAGGGAATTTTGGTCAGCTCCCACTGCTGTTCCTGCAGAAACCCTTCTCTTGCCTTGTTTTGAACAGAAAAGCATGACTTCTTAGCAATAGATCACTTTGGGAGATGAGCATAAAATGCAGCAGGTGGAAAAATCAATTCTGTAGTGAGGGCAAGTGCCCATCTCTTATTTCTTGTCCCGTCTGTGATGCTCTGGAATTAACTACACAGCCCAATGTTTCAGGTCACCTTGCTTCTTTCTGCTCCACTCAACCTAGGACCCCTACTTCAGCAGTGTAGTCCTCTCTTGGTGACTGTGTCAGCTGGTGACTGTGTCAGCTGATGACTGTGTCAGCTGATAGCAAGCGATGATCCCCATCGCTTCTGTTTCTTTTGAATGACTTCTGGTCTGTTGGCTTTAGGAACCATGACTTATGGAGCTTTCTGGATTATTTCTTCTCCCTGGTGGGAGCCACTCTCCCTACCCCAGCTCCTTAAACTAACTTGTCAGGTTCTCTTCCCCCCATGGCAGAGGAATTGTTCCAGCTTCTCTTTCCCATGGTACGTGAGCCTGGTGACTTCAATCCTCCTCCAGCTGTTTAGTTATTGTTTAGAACAATAACTACTGTGTTTTCTTTCTGTTTGAATCCTGTACGGAAGAAGTTAGCAGGACTTACTGAGTAAGCAATAAAGGAATAAACTGACAGGCTAGCCAGGGAGATGGGCTAGTACCAGGGTCATCAGAATGACTAAACTTGGCAGAACTCCCATAAAAATAAAAATAAGTGAGGAAACAAAAGATGTTTTCTCTCTCCAATACCATAAGGAGCTACTGGACCGCAAGGGCTCTCGATTCTCACTTCTTGCTTCCTCCAGTTTGGGTCAAGAGAGTGAGGACTTTGTGCAGTTAGGTGTATTTGGGCTTATTGGCAATTATGTTTCATCAGTTCTGAGCCCAAATGTACAGGAAGAAAAGAGCCCCTAGAGACAGGGCATTGTTAACTGGACGCCACACTGGCTGCAGCCTGGGGACAAGGCAGGGAGTTACGGTGGCAGACAGAGTTGTGACCTTCAAGAACTTGGAAGCAGACTGAGCACAGAGACTGCCCGCTGTCTGCTTGAGCAGGCAAGAGCTGAACTGGAACCATCACAGTATGAGAAGATGACTCTTTGGGGAAGGGTCTCTGTTTCTTGTTTGACCAACGTTGGGTAGGTAGGAAAAGATCCCTTGCTTTTCTCATGGTGACATCAGTTCTGCTTCCACATCGTCAGAGCTTCTCATTAGGCCTCCTTTCTTTTTCTGATCATCACCCTTTCCTGCTTCCTATTCTATGCTTACTTTTTAATTTTAATTTTATTTTTTAAAAAAGATTTATTTATTTATTTATTTATTTTAGAGAGCGGGAGAGAGAGCATGCAGTGTGGGGGGAGGCAGAGGGAAGGGGAGACAGAGAATCTTAAGCTGGCTCCACACTCAGCACAGAGCTTAAAGCAGGGCTTAATTCCACAGCCCTGAGATCATGATGTGTTTAATTGTAAGTAAATAACACCCCCATAGAGGGTTATTTCTCATTCATGGAACACTCCAGTGAGGTTTCCTTCCGAGCAGTCAATCAGGGACCCCGTGTGGGAAAATATCTGCCATGGGCAATGCCATGTAACTTCTAGGGTTTTTCTGGGGGTTACCTCTACCCCAGTTAGTGGGAAGGAGGAAAGAGCATGTGGAAGAGTGCTCACGGAAGGGTGTGTGTTTCTGTTCCAGCCTGGAAGTTGCAAACGTTCTACTTCTTCTCCATATTCTACTCCAACCAAATCCAGTTACGAGGGCAAATCCAAATGTAAGGGAGGCTGAAAAATGTGGTCTAGCTGTATGCTGGAAGAAGAGCCCATGGATTTTGGTGTAAAGCAGTCTTTGTGAAGAAGGACATATTAATTGAACTGATGGGTAAAACAAAAAATAAATATTCCTTTGGGGTGCAGGAAGTGGTGTCTGGCCCATCACAGTATGCTCAGTGGTTTGCAGCATGCTTTACACATGCAAGGCAATAAATATTTGTGGAGTGAATTATGCATGTCTTACCAGTTTCTCCTGGTGGTGTGTGATGGGTCTTTACCCGTCTCTTATTTCTGTGGTTCCCCTGAGCTTACCTTGGGTTCTGAATTCAGATGGCACTGTACTGGGAGCCAGTACAATTTCTGTACTGAGGGAGTATATAGACTTTGCTGTCCAAAGGAAAAGGAAATTTTTTCATTTTCTAGGCTGGAGTTCTAGAAACTTGGAGTTTCAAGTAGGTTTCTCATTTAGAATGGAAGGTCATTTTATTTTATTAATTTATTTTATTTTATGATTTTATTTATTTATTTGAGAGAGAGCACACACAAGTAGTGGGGAAGGGCAGAGGGAGAGGGAGAAATAGACTCCTGCTTAACAGGGAGCCTGACATGGTACTTGATCCCAGGACCCAGGGATCATGACCTGAGTAGAAGGCAGCCACTACCCAGGTGTCTCTAGAAGGTAATTTTTTTAAAAAGTGTAGAAAATGAATGAAAATGTTTATCTCCTGACAAATGCTTTGTGTGCCTCAACTTTTAGGGATGTAGAATATCAAAAAAATCTCTTCCACATGACAGCTTAGATATCATAAAATCACAACAAGGGCTGTCTGGCTCCTCAGTCTAGAGAGCATGTGACTCTTGATCTTATGGTTTGAATTCAAACTCCATGTCTGGTGCAGAGATTACTAAAAAAAAAAAAATATTAATAAACTTAGAAAAAAAGTATCACAACAAAATTTTGGTACCTGAAGTATAACACACTTACAAAGCTTTCCCAGTATGAAATAAGCTGTTTCTGGGGATTTTTTGAGAAATCTTGTAACTGATTAATATTTTAGAACTTTTTACTGAAGTAAAAAACATAGAGCAAAAGTCTATAGTTTAATGGATTTTCACAAGCTGAACACCCTTGTGCAGCCAGTGCCCAGATCAAGAAGAATTTACCATCACCCTAAAAGCTACCCTCAGACTCCCTTCCAGACCCTACTTTCTCCTAAGAAGTAAGTTATGACTTCTGTTAGCTTAGCCTAGAATTGCCTTTTTTGTCCTCAGATGAGTTGAATAATACAGTATGTACTCTTTTCTGTCTGGCTTCATACACTCAAAATATCTGTGAAATTCACTCATTATGTAGTCAGTCCTCATTGCTGTATAATCAATTATGCCATTATTCAAATATACTACCATTTACCATCCATTCTATCATTTATATTTATTTATTTATTTATTTATTTATTTATTTATTTATTTGAGAGAGAGATGAGAGAGAGAGAGATATGTGAGAGAGAAAGCATGAGCAGGGGAGAGAGGGAGAAGCAGACTCCCCACTGGGCAGGGAGTCTGATGCAGGGCTCTATCCCAGGACCCTGAGATCATGACCTGAGCCGAAGGCAGATGCTTAACAGACTGAGCCACCCAGATGCTCTGGGTTTATTTTCTATTAGTCAATCAATGATGGGTATAGCAGGGAGTTAAAAGTGGGAACTAAAAAAATGTTGTCAATTACTGTACAATAAAAAACCTCAAAATTTAGTGGCTAAAAAAAATAACTTGTATTATTTCTCATGGTTCTGTGGGTTGATTGGGATTAGCTGAGCATTTGGTTCTTTTGCTCTGAGTAGTATGACTGGAACCCCTATGTTGCTGCAAGTCGTTCTAAGATATCTGAGATGGTTTCACCCACATGCCGGGAATCTTCTCTGGCTCTAGAATGGCTGGAACGGTTAGGGGCTGCCTGTACCATCCTCCCCCTTCCCTCTTTATATCAGTATTTTCCATCCATTATGGATCCAGCCCAAGCTTCTTCAAGTGCTGATTGGACCCCAAGAAAGGGAAAATGGAAGCTGGGTGACTTCTTGAGGCTAAGGCTCTAGAACTCACAGAACAACGCTTGTATTCTATTAGTTAAGCAAATCACCAGGCCAAACTAAGATTTAAGAGGAGGGCTGTTAGTGCCCCCCAGTTGATGGGAGAAGCAGTGTACTTTCACAAAAATGAAAAGAATGGTCTGTAGCCATTTTTGTAGACAGTCTACATCAATAACCTGTCTTGTTTCCAGCCAGAACTTGGGGGGGAGGGAGGAAGACTGTGCTATCTTTATGGTTATGGGGAGAGATGAGTAGACATTTGTATGGGAAAGGGGTAAGGTCAATGACATCGAGGAAAAGGGTGTGCTGCATAGTGTTGGAACTGCAGTGCAGAGTCGGGATAAACATATCTCCTGCCCATCATTGTTGATGGTGTATTCATTCATCCAGCAAATATTTAATGCAAGAGGCATGAGGCAGAATGACAAACTGATAATTTCTGGGAGCTGCGGTGTCCTTCAAGGCTGCCTGTTCAGAGGGCAGTAAATATTTAGAAATCAGATTACTCAAACGACAGAGGGACTAAGGTAGGGACTCAAGGGAAATCGGGACACCCAGGAATGAGGGAGGAAGTGTTTTTACAGGAGCTAGGGAGGGACAGGCCTGAGGTGATTGCTGAGGTTCTCTGTGGCCTGCCCATGCGTGGCAAGTACACACAAACTTTTGTATGGGTATAATTGAAGAAGCTAAGTAGTGTAGGAAGTTTCAGTATTGTTGAGGAAGTGGAACAGTCTGTGAAGATGTTCAGTCAGCCTGTTGGCTGTAGGTGATGGCTCCAGAGGACTGCCAAGGCTTCGGCCATATTTGATTCACCACTGGAGAAGGAAGGATTGAGATTAGGAGAACCTGGGTCACCATGAAGTTTTGCAATTGGTTGAAGGGGAGACTCATTTTGCCATTTATAGTCTCTAACGTTTGAGGCAACTCCAGGTGACATCTCTGATGGGTTTAGTGACCAAAGAGGATGTCAAGGCTCAGGGGCCTAAAGGGCGCTCTAGTCGGTAGGACAGTAGCTTTATCAGTGCGCTACACCTATCATTTTATCTGGACCACTCAGTGCCTGACTGTCTTTGCCTCAGAGCTGTCTCTTGTCATTGGAGCCAGCTTTGCCACTTGACGACATAGGATTTGGTGTATAAATAGCCCAATTCCCCTGTTCCTCTAGGGGCAACCTTGAGGTGTGTGTTCCACACTGGCTCCAAGTGAGATTAGATTCCAGGAGCCAAGTGTGTAGTTGGCTTGATAATGTGCTTTAATGACTGCCTTTGCTTTCAGCTGTTTTTAGAATATAGTATATCAACAGACCAATCAGAGCAGGCAGCAATTGCCATTGGAAAGGTAGTTTGTTACTCAGCATTCCCAAGAGGAGGGGGTACACCCTGCTACAGGGGGCTGGTGGGGTAAGGGGAAAGCAATGAGGTTGGTCAGGAGGCAGAAGGAGAGGGGAAACTGGGGAAGAGTCCTTACTGTGGTTTGCTCGAGAAGGAACAGAAGAGGCAGGATAAGGGCGTTTAGGATTGGAAACAATTTCGGCAGGCTCTGAGGCATGGGGTTTTTCCTAGTGGTCTGGTACCCAGTCCTGGGTAATTAGGGCAAGTGAATAATGGCCTAGAGTACGATATCCCAATAATGGAGGTGGCTGGATGTGGGCTCTGGGAGGATTGGCTTATATTTGGAACTCACTCATGGGCAAGTTGTTAACTATCTCTAGGAAATGGCTAACTCTGGGAGGGGCAGTCCCCTACCACCCCCCAGCCCCCAAAGTCTGTGAGGCTCTAGATGTCAAAGCATCAGGATACAGAAAATCAAAGACATGGTAAATATAGACTGTTGCTTCCCTGCTCCCATGTCCATGTTCTTTTCTCTTCCCAGATAAGCCACCTGAATTTGAGTCCTTCTCTAAGGCTTTGCTTCTGGGGGAAATCAAAACTAATTCAGGTAGTTACGGTGACTCTTGTAAAAATCTGGATTTGGGTGTCTCAACTAAGGGAGTGGCAAGGAGAATAGAAAGAAAGGGGTTCTCTAGAATACACACAATATTTTCACTCTCAGAATTGTGTTAGTTGAATCAAAAAATATATATGTATTTTTTTTTCCAAAATAAATTGAATCCCTGATACAATTTAATCCCAGTCCTTGTTACTGCCTGCTTGATTGGTGTGCTTGCTGGAACAAGCTTGTATCACCCCATGAGAACTGATTTCTAAATATTCAGAACATTTGAAAGCTGGTAGTTGTTATTGTTGTCTTGAAAGCTGATTGTTAAAATGTTCGTAGATTGAAATTGGCCATAACAGGCATATTTACACCACAGAAATTAGCAAATGCTCTAAATCAAGGCTTGTCTTCCAAGAGAGTTGCTTTGCCAGCACTCCACTGCTATTATGGGAGGTTTATGAATAAAAGAATATATTGTGTCACGGAGTTTTAGTGTTGGGAAAGTAACTGGGAGTCATCTCCTCTAATATCCTAAATCAAATACAGGAAATGAGGTCCAGAGAGGACCAGGGGGACAGTTGCCCAGAATGAGAGTTGGTGGCAAGCATACAACTCCCTCAGTAAATAGGGTTCCTCACAAATCTCAGACCTGGGCTGTAATTTTTAAATCATTATGACTATTGCTAGTACTGGCATCTTTTTCCATTTTCAGATTTTATTTACAAAGTAGTGTGTGTGTTGAGGAGGGGAGAAGGAAGGAGAGAAAGAGGGAGAGAGGGAAAGGGGAGGGGGAGAACCTTCCGCAGTATTCCCTACTGGCAGTTCAATTTAATAAAACCATTTTGTTACAGGCTGAAGAAAATAAATAAAAATTCCCTGAGCATTTGTTGACACTGTAAATATGGAAAGTCTGTTATTTAACAGCAGTTAAGTAGATGCCAAGGGGGAACATTGTGACAAAATCTCAACCAAATATTGATATGAACATATTTCTGTTTGCGTGAAAATATGTTCCCTCCGTATGGGGAAAGGAAACTGTAAGGAGAGAAATACAAACAACACATTGAAGAAATGTTGAGTGGAGAGGCTGTTTATGTGCCAGAGCAAACCACTCCTCTTCATCCTGTGAATTTTCCTAGAGAGGTTGTCATGCAATTCATTTGCACAAGCGGGAAGCCAAAATTCTTCCATTCAAGGAAAAATGACAGATTTTAAGGACTGCTTTGTGGTAAAGTTGAAAACACACACAATATGGTTAGGCTCTGAGCAGGTATTTTGACTGGATCAGCGGAGCTTTCTCATTCCCAGAGAAAAGGAGAAGGTATTTCACTTTGAGAAAATTGTGCATATTCATGTGTTTACCTACAGAAATTTTTATTTGGTATCATGATCCTTGTTCCTGAGAATCCAACATATTTTGAAGTCAGTGCATCCAGCAGGGAATTTAGTCTGTAGGTTTAGATCTTCCAAATCAGATTCCAGATTAAGAAAAATCACAATATTATCCTCCCAACAGCCTTCTTTTTAAAGTTAATTAATTGATTGATAGATTGATTTTATTTATTTATAAAGATTTACTTGTGTGTGTGAGAGAGCACACGAGGGGGAAAGGGAGAGCAGGCTTCCCACTGAGCAGGGAGCCCAACATGGGGCTTGATCCCAGGACTCTGGGATCATGACCTGAGCCAAAGGCAGATGCTTAATGACAGAGCCACCAGGTGCCCCCTCACAATAGCTTTCTTTTCTTCCAAATACGAGACGTATTGAGATTATTATTAGTGAGACTAATGAAAAGGAAGCGATCATGTCAGAAAGACGAAAAAATAAAACAGCCCCGAAGCACATCCTAACTAGTCTAACCTTGAGAAATTCAGGAGATGGCTCCTGAAGGGGATTCTACAAATACCTGTCCACTACTCCTCAAATGTCAGGAAAATCAAGGAAGTCTGAGAAATGGCAACCAAGAGCAACATAAGGACACAAAACAAACAAACAAAAAGGAGACAAAACAACTAAATGTGTGTGTGGTCACAGGAGTTAGATCCTGGAACAGGAAAAGGACATCAGGGAGAAATGGAGGCAATTTCAGTAAGGTATGAATTTTAGTTAATAATAATAATATATCAATGTCAGTTTGTGAATTGTAATAATGTCTTGTGCCAACAAAGGATGTTCAGAACAGGGAAGATGGAATAATGTGGAGTATACGAGAATAGCCTGTAAAATCTTTGTAATAATTCTGTAAACTTGAACCTGTTCTAAAAATGTTTAATTTATTTAGGGGCACCCGGGTGGCTCAGTCGTTAAGCATCTGCGCTCTGCTCAGGTCATGATCCTGGGGTCCTGGGATCAAGTTCCGCATCAGGCTCCTTGCTCTGAGGGAAGCCTGCTTCTCCCTCTCCCACTCCCCCTGCCGTCTTCCCTCTCTCACTGTGTCTCTCTTTGTCAAATAAAATAAATAAATAAATAATAAAATAATAACATAAAAAATAAATCAGAAGAAATAAATAAAAATAAAAAATAATTCAGAAACTTATTTGGCGGGGGATGTAAGTGGGGTGATAGAAGATCTGTTAGGTTCGGCTTTTATCTTTCACTCAGCGTATGTGCATAGTCTTATCCCAATGCTGTCAGAAGAAGCAACCATGTGCTTGAAGTGGGGAAAGGGAGAGGGAAGTGGACGAAACCATCAAGGACAATTGAGGACCTGCTGGTGACAGTACATAGTATCAGATGATACCTGGCTTTAAATTACCCAGGACTCCAACCGGTGGGCACTTCCTGTCCAGGAACTCTCTGATTCTTACTCTACATGGGAACAGTTGTGTCTGTGGGAGGGAGCTGGGAAAGAAGAGCCCAAGCTTGTAAAGTTCACATCCCTTTAATGGGACCCTTGTTGGGGAAAAGTGGCCAACCAATAGTGCCTATTGCTGTTTATGCCTATGTTTATTTCCTGCATTTGTCTCTTTTTTGTGATGCATTGTCTCTAAAGACGGCCACCATTAATTCCTTTCCTCCCCGTGGGTTCATGCTGCTCTTCACATCAGGAGGTGGAATCCAACTCCCCTCCCTTTGGATCAGGGTGGGGCTAAGTAACCTACTTCACTGAGCGATGAGGAGGAACAGACATTTTGGAACCTCTCTGGCTGGGTTATTAGAAGCTTAATGGCTTCTCCCTGGGCCTCTCAGGATACTTGCCCATGGGATGCTCCCTCTCAGGACTCTCCTTGGAAACTAGCCATCATCCTTGAGGAGAATAACTACATAGACAGCCCCCCTACAGGTACTGTGGTCCACAGTCCCAGCTGAACACCCAGACCCCACAGAGCCGGCACTGACTGCCAGCCATGTGAGGGAGCCATGTCCCATGTCCAGCCCAGTTAAACCATCAGATGATTCCAGTGCCAGCCACCCTCTGACGTGAACTGTGTGAGAGACCTCAAGCCAGAATTGTCCAAGTAAGCTCAATCAACCTGCAGAATTATGAGAGAAAATAATAAATCATTGTTTTAAGCCACGGAGTTTTGGGATGGCTTCTTCAACTACAGTAGATAATTGGAATTTCCCTAAGAAAAGCACCCTATCTAGCTAATTTCCAAGGTTTGACCAATACGTGATGTCGGCCTCTGAAATTTAACCTACATGGTCCTTGTACTATCTGGCACAGTTGGAAATCAAAAACATTTTGGTATAGTATATATTGAGTTTTAGAACTGGGTATGGTATGATAAATAAGACAGATTTAAGGCTCAAAGAGAGATTTTATCTAAAAGGAATTTCATGTTTTGTTTCCCAGTTTTAATATTTGTTTCACCCCTTTAGGATTATAGACCCATATGTAAGACCTGGGAGAATTTTCTTCTTTTCTTCTTTTTGCTCTGTTTTGATTACCCTCAAGTTACAATGTGTGTGTGTGTGTGTGTGTGTGTGTGTGTGTGTTCAAAAGAAGGAAAGGCAGATAAGAAAAAGAAAGAAGGAAAGCCGCAAGCATTTGGTTGTTGGAGTTGACCATCTTTTTTTTCAGGGAGGGGAAAGGCAGAGGCAGAGGGAAAGGGGAGTGAGAGACTCTTTAAGGAAGGTCAGGGCTCCACACTGTGCTTGATCTCACCACCCTGAGATCATGACCTGAGCTGAAATCAAGAGTCGGATGTTTAACGGACTGAACAACCCAGGTGTCCCTAGAGTTGACTATCTTTTATATCTTCTCCTTTCCATATTTGTTTCCTCCAAAGAGAAAATAAAACAAATAAAATCATCTATCAATTCTTTACCACATAGCCCAGGCACTGTTCTCAATGTTATTCATTTATTTCAAAGATTTATTTATTTGTTTGAAAGAGAGAGTAAGGGAGCAGGGAGAGGGGCAGAGGGAGAGCTAGAGAGAGAGAGAGAATCTCAAGCAGACTCTCCACTGAGCATGGAGCCAAAGGCAGAGCTCAGTGTCAGGGCCCTGAGATCATGACCTGAGCTGAAACCCAGATCTGGATGCTCAACCAACTGAGCCACCCAGGCGCTTCTTGTTCTGAGTGTTTTATGCAGAGTAACTCATTTAATTCTAACACCCTATGAGTTTGGTACTGTAATCATCTTTAGTTTATAGATAGAGAAACTGAGGCACAGAAAATTTAAGAAATTTGGCCAGTAGTTGACTAGCAAGTGTTAAATGGGGTTTCAGACCTAGGTCATCTGATTGTAAAAGCCAGGGTTTTCAGGTGCCTGGGTGGCTCAGTTGGTTAAGAATCTGCCTTGGGCTCAGGGCCCTGGGATCGAGTCCTACATTGGGCTCCCTGCTTGATGGGGAGTCTGCTTCTCCCTCCCCCGATTGTGCTCTCTCCAGTGCTCTCTCTCAAGAATAAATGAAATATTTGGGGCGCCTGGGTGGCTCAGTGGGTTAAAGCCTCTGCCTTCAGCTCAGGTCATGATCTCAGGGTCCTGGGATCGGGTCCCGCATCGGGCCCTCTGCTCAGCGGGGAGCCTGCTTCCCTTCCTCTCTCTGCTTGCTTCTCTGCCTACTTGTGATGTCTGTCTGTCAAATGAATAAATAAAATCTAAAAAAAATAAATAAATAAAAAGAATAAACGAAATATTTAAAAACAAATAAAAGCCAGTTTTCAGTTGCCACTCAACATCTGCAAATTTTAATAAGGTGTATTTACTTTTAATTAATTAATTCTTATTGCGATTAATTAATTCCACATGTATAGTTCACTAGGTGTTAGTCTGTGACTTATAATTAACTGCTCGAGGTAGCCACATTTGCAAACTCTTTAGTAACAAGGCCTGCATTCCTGTGTGCCTGAGTATGAAAAATGATACACATATACACTCGATTCCTAATTTTCAATTTTCTAGAGAAAGGTGGTGGAAAGAGTGAAAATGAGACCAGACAACAACAGTGAAAAAACGCGAGGTAGGATCTAACAGACCTGGGTCTGAATCCCGGCTCTGGCTCTTGAGCAAGTTGCTAAGTTCTGCTTAGTTTCCTTATCTGTGAGAGAAGGGCACCGATGCGTTTTACCACAATGTCATGGGAAGTAATTGCACTTCTCTACATTGAATACTCGTACATAGTGGGAGAAGCAGTTGAGCAGCGTTATGAAAATCTTGGGGTTTGGAGTCAGACAGAGTAGGGTTTGAAACCCATGTCCCTAGGGCACCTGGGTGGCTCAGCTGTTAAGTGTCTGCCTTCAGCTCAGGTCATGACCCCTGGGTCCTAGGATCAAGTCCTGCATTGGGCTCCCTACTTGGTGGGAAGCCTGCTTCTCCCTCTCTCACTCCCCCTGCTATGTCTCCCCCTGCCAAGCCCATGTCAAATAAATAAAATCGTTTTTTTTTTAAGATTTGATTTATTTATTTGACAGAGAGAGAGAGATCACAAGTAGGCAGAGAGGCAGGCAGAGACAGAGGAAGGGAAGCAGGCTCCCCGCCTAGCAGAGAGCCCGATGCGGGGCTCAATCCCAGGACCCTGGGATCATGACCTGAGCCGAAGGCAGAGGCTTTAACCCACTGAGCCACCCAGGTGCCCCCAAATAAATAAAATCTTAAAAAAAAAAAGAGAGAGAGAGGAAAGAAACCTATGTCCCAGACCTACTCAGTATATAACTTTAGACAAACAAACGTGCAAACCAGATGAGACAATGTTTGGAGATCACCTGTTACATACTGAGAACTCAAAGAGTGGTAGTTAGGAGATGCTACGGGTTACTTCTACTCCACCTCCTCTATCTCGTTCCCTTCCCCATCCTCTCATCCTTTGGGGAGAAACTGCCACGCTTGTGTCGATAGACGTTCCCCCTCATTTTATTTTTATTATAGAATTACTTAAATACAGGAAATTTACTATTTTTAGTGTACATTTCTGTAAGTTTTGATGGTTGCGTGCAGTTGTATAACCACTATGATGAGACATAGTATGTTTCTGTTACCCCTTCTCCCCAATTCTTACCGCTCCTTTATGCCAATTCCTACCTCAACCGTAGGCTTTGGCAGCCACTTGTTTGTTTTCTATCCCCATTACTTTGCCTTTTCCCACATGTTACATAAATGAAATCATATAGCAGGTAGAATTTTGCATCTGGCTTCTTTCACTTAATGTAATGCACTTGGGATTCATTTCTAATAGGGTTTTAATTATTTTTAAAAATATACATTTTCCCCCTCTGTTGCATCATGCTGGTGGTGATAGATGAACTAATTAAGGGTGAGATCTCGAGAGTCCCTCTTACACTCAGAGATTATGCCATTCTTTGGTTCACCGAAGTGCTAGCAAAAACCCAACCCGAACTAAACCCAGTGAAATCGACAGAACACAGGAATATCAGTTTCAACCAATTTGGAATGAATAGCATTCTGTGACAAGCAAGACTCTGTTATCCCCCTCTTGTTTTTTGTGCAATTAAAAAAGAAGAAAAGAAAAAAGAAAAAGACTCACTACTCTGATTTGAGCTACTCGTTCGTTTTATAGGAATGCTTTTTTTAGTGACTTGGTCGCAGGAATCTGCAGCATCTCATTTTGAATTCAGTGTCTTCAGATACCATTTTGAGTCACTTCCATCCTCTGCATTTAGCCGTAATGTGATTTATACTTCCATGCTGACTCCATACATACTAGCTGGCAATGGATTGAAATGAAACCTGCTGAGGAGAATCCATTGACAGTAGGAACTCAGGAAGATCAACGGGCTTAGGGAAAAGGGATCATGGTCTTTTTCATGCTTCTTCTCATTTTAACTCTTAGAGATTCTAAATCTCCTAGCACTTACCGTTAAGTCTTAAACAAGGAGGTAGGGAAAAAGAGATCTGTCTTTTCATCCTCTAGAATTGAGGTGGGAAATAGGACGGGAAGGTCAGAGATGATTAAAACGGAATAAATATAGCAGAGTTTGGGGGAATTATAGCTATCAAGCTTTTAACTGATTTAGCGTAATGATTCCTCCAAATGACATTCCAAACCTCAAATGTATTATTATTTCCAAGTCTCTAGTTGGCATCTTCATGCTTTGGTGCTACAGAAATTGCTAGTTGTTTCACCATATTTACTCTGATGACAGTGCAGTAGCCCAGTGGTGGGGCAGTTCATTTAACAATAATTCTGAGTGCCTCGTAGGCATTGTGCTAGATATAGAGAATTTAGGGGTAAGCAAATCCACCAGCTCTCATCCTTATGGAATTTACAAGCTGGTGAGATTTTTGAGAATATCTTGTAAATTCATGATACTTTCTCAATGCCCCAAAGACATCAGGATATCAGTGTGTCACATAAGCATCCTCCAAAATATAACTCTCAACTTGACAGGACGAGGTAAATATGGAGGTGGTGTTTGCTTTGAAAAATGAAAAAAAAGATGATTCCAGGGATTTCGAAGCTTTAATATTGTTGTTTTATTATTTCTGCAATCAATATTTTATTTTATTTTCAGCTTCATTGAGGTAGAATTGATACAATATTGTAAGATATACTACGATGGCTTGGTATATAGTTGACCCTGAACATGGGCATTAGGAGCACTGGTACACCTTATGTAGTAGAAAATTGTCTATAACATTTTTTAATATTGTCAGCTTTTAAAAAAAATTTTAATTATTATTATTATTTTTTAATGAGACTCCACACTCCACGTGGGGATCGAAATCATGATCCTGACAGGAGTCTCATGCTCTATGGACTGAGCCAGCCAAGCACTCCCTGTGTATAACTTTTGACCACCTAAAAACATAATTACTAGTAACCTACTATTGATCAGAAGCCTTATCGATAACATAGTCAATTAACACATATTTTGTATGTTGTATGTATTACGTACTGTATTCTTATAATACAATATAATAGTATCATAATGGAAGATCAAACAGAAAATGTTATTAAGAGAATCATAAGAATGAGATAATATACTTTCAGGACTGTACTTAGAAAATCTGTATTTAAACAGACCCACGCAGTTCAAACCCATGTTGTTCTAAGGTCAACTGTACGTAAGCTTTGTGAAAGGATATCACCATCAACATATCCTCCATCACCTCACATATTTCACCTTTCTGTGCGTGTGGGAACATTTAAGTCCTACTGTCTTGCAAGTTTCAGTGATATAATATAAGATTAGCAGCTATTATCATCATGTTTCATATTAGAACCTCAGAACTTATTTAATAACTCAAAGTCTGTACCTTCTTACCAACCTCTTCCTATTTACCCCATTCCTCCAATATTTGGCAACCACTTTTCTATTTTATGTTTCTATGAGTTTTAATATCTTTTTTAGATCTATGTTGTTGCAAATGAAAGAATTTCCTCCTTTTTAAAGCTAAATAATTTTTAATTGTATATATACATCACACTTTTTTTTCAAGATTTTATTTATTTGTTTGACAGACGAGATCATAATTAGGCAGAGAGGCAGGCAGAGAGAGAGAGGGGGAAGCAAGCTCCCCGCTGAGAAGAGAGCCCTATGTGGGGCTCAATCCTGGGACCCTGAGATCATGACCTGAGCCAGAGGCAGAGGCTTTACTCACTGAGCCACCCAGGCGCCCCTACATCACACTTTTTTTATGCATTCATCTACCTATGGACACTTAGATTGCACCCATGTCTTGGCTATTGGTGAATAATGCTGCCAATGAACACTGAGAGTGCAGATGCATCTTTGATATAATTATTTTATTTTCTTTGATATATACCCAGAAGTGGGATTAATGGATCACATGGTAGTTCTATTTTTAATTTCTTGAGGATCTCTATACTGTTTTCCATAGTGCTATTCCAATTTATATCCCCCAACCCAAACAGTGTCTAAGTGTTCCCTTTTCTCCATATCCTCACCATCAATTGCTATCTCTTATCTTCTTGATGATAGATATCTTAACAGGTGTGAAGTGATATCTAAATGTGGTTTTGATCTGCATTTTGCTGATGATGAGTGATGTGGAGCACCTTTTTATGTACCTATGGCCATTCGCATGTCTTCTTTGGAAAAATGTCTACATAGTCAGGTCCATTGCTCATTTTTAGATGGGTTGTTTGTTTTGTTTTGCTTTTCGCTATTGAATTGTATGACTTCCTTGTATATTTTGGATATTAACCTATTATTGATCAAGCGGTTTACAAATATTTTCTCCCATTTCATAGGCTGCCTTTTCATTTAGTTGATGGTTTCCCCTGCTGTGATGAATCTTTTTTAGTTTGTTTCAAGATTGCTTTGGCTCTTCAGAATCTTTTGTTGTTCTATGTTTTAGATTTTTCTTTTAATTTCTGTGAAAAATTCCAGTGGAATTTTGCATTAAATCTGTAAATTGCTTTGGGTAGTATGAATATTTAAAAAACACTAATTTTTCTAATCCATGGACATGGGATATCTTTCCATTTATTTGTGTCTTCTTCAATTTCTTTTATCAATGTCTGAAGCTTTAAAATTGTCAAAGAAATTCGTAGTTATTTCACTATATCTAATTATTTTCTTATTCTGACTCATTCCCAAGAGGATTTGTGGTGACTTATGAAATGTAGAATGTACATTTGTTGTACATAGAATGTACAACAAAATACACAACAATGACAATAACAAAACAAAATAAAAGGTGATTTCCCAATTGAACTAAGAGAAAATCAGTGTAAGTAAATTGAAATATTGGAGTAATGTTGGGATAAAGTAAGATTTAGAAAGTTAGAATAACAAAAGCATACCAGAATAACTGTATTCCATAAAGATGTATGGTCACAAATTTAGATCTGTTCTGATTAGTTTAGTAGGGATCAAGATTTGTCCCACAATTTACCACACAAGTACCATAAAATCAAAAATTGCTGTTCAAAAAAAGTAAAGCTGTTCTTAGTACAGGAGACAGGAGAAATTTCTTCTGTGAGTCTTTTGAGGAAATTATAAAATTGGTGTTAATATAAATAAATATCCATTTCATTATCAGAGTTATCACCTGTAGTAATTAAATCCAAGAGTTTTGTAAAGAGGACATTTACAGATACCCTTGTTTTTCCTTGATCTCTGATAATGCTAAGTGTTCCCATATAGCAGAATAAATAATTCTGCTATATGGGAACTTTCCTGTAGAGTTACTTTCCTGTATACCTTCCTGTAAAGATGAGGGATCTGGCTTCTCGGGAGCACCAAAACATAAACAGAAAACTTCCCAACATCTAGCCTAGCCCCAGAAGCTCTGGCTGTAGGAGACAGATCTGAGCAGTGCTCTTTCTGCCAGGCCCCAAAGACAGAGATAGTTGATTATGGTAGGGGACCCAAGCTGTCCCGGCCAGCAAGCTGCTGCAGACCTCTTCTACTCAAGGAGCCTACTTTCCATCTGTCTGTTGCTTTTGACATTCTGCTTAGGCCTTCATTTCCATGAGACACTCCCATTCTAATGGTTCTCAAAACCCCTTCTGTGGCTTCTCCTTCATGTCATCTCTCTGGACTTGTAGTTGTTGGTGTGTTGTTCAGCATCAATACCTCCCATGAGCTGTGAGATATAAGCGTTCCTCCCTTCAGTGCTTAAGTCTGAACTGAAATCAGAAACAAACGCTCCCAGCTTCTTGAAGACTCACTACACTTTTTCACTAGCTCATAGGTTCCCTTAAGACTCACCCAAAACTCAATTTAGATGCAGGAGGGACTGTTTTGCATGTAAGCTGCCCCTTTCCTCAAAGATCAGTCAAGACTATCACATCAGACTCTGACCTTCTCTTCTTTGGGACAAGGACTATAGCCATGGTTTTCCTCCCATTTGTTTTGAGGTCTTGTACTCATCAGCTTCTGCCATCGCCCCTAGTTAATTCAGTTATTTCACATCTAAGAAAGCTCATCAAGGCTACATTCAATAAAATCAAAGCTAGCCCACCCCATCAGCTCACCCACATAAGCCAGGTCATACTCAAATTCAACCAATTAGGCAGCCAATAAATATGTCTTGGATGTCTTCTGTAGGCCAGGCCAAACGCGATAAAGTGACTTTGCATCTTCCTTAATAGATTATGTTTAAGTGAAACTTTCAATAGATAAGCAGGTTTGACCCTCCCTGGGACCTCACTAGCTGTAGAATTTCAGAATGGAGTATTCTCCCACTGTTCCTTTTCTTACTGGTTTAGTCAGTTTCACCTGATTGATTGCAGGGGGATAGGAGCATATAATGTCTTTTAAAATATTATGGCAAATATGTCATAGCTTCTTTACAGTAATATTTTTCACCTTACTGATGGTGAATTTTCCTATCCAATTCCTACCCTTCTAATTCCCGAGGCCTGTTTCCTTTCGGTCTGGGTCACTAAATGAGGATGACAACTCAGTGTCCTTTACAGAGAGCAGTGGTTAAGAACATGTGTGCAATGTGGCCAGAATTAGAATCCAGGCACTGGGAATGGCCTTGACAGCTTATTCATCTTTACAGAGACTTAGTTTCCTCATGTGTAAAATGGGTGAAATGAAATGAAATGAAAGCAGTCAGTACATGATCTCCATTATTATTACTTAATAGCCATCATAGTTTCCTAAAACTAATACGGATCTTAGAAATCGCCTATTTACACATATTTGATGGCATCTTTTGATATAATTTTTTCTCTAACCTGAGTAAAAGGTTTCCAAGTGTGCTGTGCATACAGACCTAACAGCACTAATTGCCTTAAATAGTTCAGGCTGAAGAATATTAGAGACCTAAGTAGGTTAAAAAATTAAGCTAGGATTTGGCATCTATTAAAATAATGTTTCCTGACAAAGCTCTAATGAAAATAAAAATAGCTATAAAAGAGTCTTTTACACCAAGCTGATTCATAGCCTAGTTAAAAGTGATCACAGTGTTTATGCCTGTCATTAACCTGGTTTCCATTTCAGACAGAGAATGGCTTGAATAAGAAATATTTTCATCCATGTCTCTTCTCACTTGGCATTGCATAGGACATTACAAGGCTGGACTGGGACTGTGCCAAGGGAGTCCCAGAGAAACAACGGGCTGGCATCTAATTTACACTAAGGAGTTTAGGGGAGAATCAGTAGGAGTTCAAGCGGGAGGTACCAGAGACTAAGGGCTTGGTTATAGAATATAATTGAGGTTGAGGGGCCAAGTATCTTAGTCCATTCATGCTAAACGAAAGCTGGAAGCTGCAAAGTCCAACATCAAGGCACCCACAGATTCTGTGTCTGGTGAGGGTCTGTTTCATGGTTCATAAGACAGCTGTCTTCTCACTGCATCATCACATAGCACAAAAAGTGAGGGAGCTTTCTGAGGTTCCTTTTATAAGAGCACTAATGCCATTCATTGAGGGTTTCACCCTAATCACACAATCACCTCCCAATGGCCCTACCTCCAAAAACTATCATGTTAGAAATTAGGTTTTTACATGTGAATTTTAGGGGGGTACAAACATCTAGTCTCTAAGAAAGCAGGTAATCTAATGGGTATCCATGAAGTTGGACTATTTCAATCAGATTTTATTCTCTTTTCTTTTTATCAGAATTTATTCTTAACAATGACATATGTCATCTCAAAGCTATTTTTATTGGGCTCATATAGGCCTGTTGGGTCATGGTTGTGACTGATCTGAAAAGACCACCTACCTCCTGGGAGGGAGGAAATACTTTCAAAAAAGGTACTTCACTGGCGATTCACAGACCTGTACCCCTGGGGATAAAAATATATTATATGTTTATAAAAAATAAAATAAAAAAAAAGGTACTTCAAATAAGTACTTGATTCAGTTGAAGAATCAACTGTCAAAGAAAAACTACTAGAATTATAGAATCAGGAGAAATGTCAGTTTTCCTGTCTCTGTAGCATCCCTCAAAAGAAAAATTCAAACATAGCCGGTGTCCAGAAGGCCATTTTCTTGTTATTCAGTTTATTAAAATATATTTTCCTATAGTGAGTTGAAATCTGCTCCCTTGTGACTCTGTACATCCAGTGATTCTATTTCCCTCCCTCCCTTCCTTCCTTCATTCATTCCTTTCTTTTCTTTCTTTCTCTCTCTCTCTTTCTTTCTTTTGAGTAGAAGGAGGTAGTTGACTTCCCTGATGCTTAGTAAAGGACCGTGTGATGCTTGGAAACATTCTTCTGTTCAATTCTTGTTTCTCTTTATAGCCTGCCTGGCATCTCCTGAAAGAACTTTGAAGGTCAAGACAAGAGGAGATACCATATATTTTACACAAACTTTGGGACTGATGTCCATTTTCTTTCTGCTTTTTTTTTTTAAATGCTGATGAAACACACATAATAAAATTTATTATTTAACGGCTTTTAAGCATACAATCAGTGTTATTGTGTACATTCATGTTATTGTATAACCATTACCACTACCCATCTCCAGAATTCTTTTTATCTTGCAAAATTGAAACTCAGGACCCAGCAAAGCTACCTCCTCATCCCCCACCCCTGGCTTCTGGTAACCATCATTCTACTTTCTGTCTCTTTATTTTGACTATTTTAATATCTCATATAAGTGGAATAAGACAACATTTGTCTTTTTGTGACTAAAATAGCATAATGTTATTTTACTTCACATAATATCCTTAATTTTCATCCATATTATTTGTTTATTTGAGAGAGTGAGTGAGTGAGAGAAAGAGAGAGAGAGAGAGGCAGGGTCTGAGGGAGAAGCAGACTCTCCACTGAGTGGGGAGCCCATTGTAGGACTCCATCCTGGGAATCTGGGACTATGACATGAGCCAAAAGCAGATGCTTAATTGACTGAGGCATGCAGGCTCCCAATTTTCATCGATGTTATAGCATGTTAGAACTTCCTTCTTTTTTAGGATGGAATAATTGTCCACTGTATGTATATAGATCACATTTTGCTTTTGCATGTTTGCTTTCTTTTAAATTTCATACCAGAAAAGGAAGAATCAGAGAATTCAAGGTCCAGATGGAACTTCAAAGGATGATCTTTAATGTAGTTTAAACACGCACACACAAAGCATCAGGAGACTGAGATTGATAGAACCACAATGACATCCCTGTACACATTCACTAGATTTGCAAATCTAATGGCAAGTGTAATGGCAAATTTAAACAGGCTGACATGGGGATACCTGGGTGGCTCAGAGGGTTAAGCCTCTGCCTTCCGCTCAGGTCATGGTCTCAGGGTCCTGGGACTAAGCCCCGCATCAGGCTCTCTGCTCGGCGGGGAGCCTGCTTCCCCCTCTCTCTCTGCCTGCCTCTCTGCATACTTGTGCTCTCTCTCTGTCAAATACATAAATAAAAAATCTTTAAGAAAAATAAAAAAAAGGCTGACATCACCAAGTGATGTCAAAGATGTAGCTCAGTTGAAACACTAATATGTTGCTGGTAAGGATGTAATTAGCAAAATCCACTTGGAAGGGGCACCTGGGTGGCTTAGTGGGTTAAGACTCTGCCTTCGGCTCAGGTCATGATCCCAGGGTCCTGGGATCGAGCCCCACATCGGGCTCTCTGCTTGGTGGGGAGCCTGCTTCCCCCCCCCCCTGCCTACTTGTGATCCCTCTCTGTCAAATAAATAAATATAAAATCTTAAAAAAAAATCCACTTGGAAAACTGTTTAACAGACTCTCCTACAGCTGAACATAAAACTTACGGCTCACCAATTCCATTCCTAGGTATAAGTGTAACAAATCAATATATGTGTGTACTAAGAACATTTATGAGTCTATTCCCAGAAGTACTATTCATAATGGCCCAAACTGGAAACTACCACGGCGCCCAACAATGGAATAGATGAATAAATTATTGGCATGTTCATACACTGAAATAATTTATAACAATGAAAAGAAACAAACTGCTGCTTTGTGCAATAGCATGAATGAATCATAATGAGTCTCAAACATAATGTGGATGGAAAGAAGCCAGGTAGAAAAGAATACATGTTGCATAATTCTGTGTACGTGAAGGGGAAAAACTGGTAAAACTAATTTATAGGACTGGAAGCCAGGATACTGGTTAACTTTCAGGAGCTGGGCAATACTCAGGAGGGAAGAATTAGGAGGGCTTTTGAGGTTTTGGTAACATTGTATTTGATTTGGATGTTTGCTATGAGGGTACATGTAAATTTGGAAAATTAATTCAACTGTATACTTACATATGTACACTTTTTTGATGGTATATTTCTTAGGATAACAACATATGCTTTAAATATAATGACCAAGGATTTTAAATACTATGCATGATATACATAAGTATTCATGGAACATGTGTGATTATGCACATATTATGTAAGTGGTAGGATTTTTGAATGTTTGAATGTGACACTGTTTTTATAATGTTATTTGTGCAATAGGAAATTAAAACCAAATAGAGACTATTTATTACACTTATTTGCCTCCCAGGGGATCCGAAGTTCTGAAGGAGATACCTTAGACAGTAGAATGAAAAGGCAACAAGCTAGCCGTGGGTGATAACTAGAACAAAATTCATGGAAAACATAATAACACTCATTTATAATACAAAAATATATCCATACTTACTTATTGAGCTATTGAAAGGAAACCTTTTCTTATCCAAGAATCATAGGACTTGAATTATGGAAAGAATCTTAGAGTTTACTGAATCCACCCCCTCCATTTTGTAGACACAATCAGAGTTACAGCATCACACAGTTTGATGATGGCAGGAGCAGGGCAGGATAGGGAATCAAATTTCCTGATTCTTACTCCAGGGCTCTTCTTTCGAATCAGCTACTGGTTGCCGCTAGATGTCTTCAAAGCTGTGGCAGAGGCTAGGAACAAGTGCCAAAAAATGACACTGTGCAGAGAGGTTTGAGAAAGTTACCAATTACTAGACTCCATTGAAATCACGCAGCTTTGCAAAGTGATTTTGCAATTTCTTCTTTCATGAGTTAGAGTCTCTCCTTGACCCCTAAAACCGGCTTTAACCATGTGACTTGCTTTGACCAATAGAATGAGGCAGAAACCATGCTGTGTCAGTCGTGAGCTTCAGCCTCCTGAAACTGTGAGCAACTTAGCCTTTGCCTCTTGGAAGCCTGCTGGCCATCAGGTCAACCAGCTCCAGCTTCTTGGGAGATGAAAGACCATGTGGAGCAGAGACGAGTTGTTCCAGCCCCTCGAAGTTTCGGCAGCTGACCATGGATACCATAGCCCAGCCTAGACCAGAACTTTAGACCAACTGTTGACCCACAGAACTGGGAGTGAAATAAATATATCTTAAGCCACCAAGTTTTAGGATGGCTTATGGCATGTTGGAAGTGAATGGACACATCACATCAACTGACTGTTTTAAGCTTTGTGTCATTTATCAGTGGCATTGCAAATTGGTGTCCTCTTCTTCTCATTTTAAATGAGAAAACCTCTTGGAATGAAAGACAGAAATGTCAAAGAGGCAAAGGAGATTTGGCATTTACAGCCTCTCCCTTCCCGGGTAAGACCTACTGGGGATATTTGACATTGACTCTGATGTCAAATCTTTTTTGTTCTCCTCACTCAAGACAAACAGATCCCAATATCCTACCTTATCCACCACTTTCCCTTTCTCCTTTTTCACCCCTCAGGGTGAGATGGATCATCCCCTTCAGAATCCTTCTTATTAGGATTGCTAGTCATTGTAAAGGAGTATCACTTGCGACCAACTCAAACTGTGGTTAGAAGTTCAATGCTCTATCCTCAGAAGCACTTGCTGGTTTGGCAAATGCCTTGCAGAGAAGTCCTCTGTTCTTGTGGACAAGCGATGAGCCAAGGTATATTTCTTTCAAGAGGAGTAACTATTCATTCTGACCTTTTCCTGCTATTCTGCCCACTCCTAGAGCACTGTGTGTGCTCTGATGGGGACCATGGCCCTAAGCCAGAGGGAGGGAAGTCTCACCATATTGTTGTCAGAGTAGATAAGCAGTGGGGCACATGAAAGGGAAGTGCTCCAGGATTTGTGGGCTGCTTACGCTCAAAGACGCTCTCTTCTGATCCAGCTAACGGGGACGAATGAAAGCATAAAACCCATGCTCATTACTGACTCTCAGGCTCCCAGCACCCTGGTGGGAGGGCGGCTGAGCAACCAGCCAACTTACTGCTTTGCACTTTCTCCTTTAAAGCACACTCACGTGCACACACACATACACATGACACTGTCTCACTTCAAAGGTGTGACAGCTTTTAGGAGTAGGGCTGCTGCTGTACAAGATTAATGAAAAATGGTTACCAGTGGCTTTGGTTCCCAAAACATTTTTTTCCCCATCTTCATAGCTTCTTGCTTTTATTTCCACTCCACAGACCAATACGGAACACCTAATGTGTGCAAGGCAATGTGCTGATTACTACCACGAGGGAATAGAGGGGGACAATAAAGAGGCTGTAAGGTGGTAAGCATCTATGAAATAGTAGAGCAATATGTCTGAGCAAAGAACTAAATTGTAAAATTGTTTTTCAAGGAGGAAACGTCAAGGTAAATCAGAATGTTTCTTTGCACGGGAAATCCTTAACTCTGTTGGTATGTAGACTCCCCATTCTCTTCCTGATTATAATGGTTTTTCTCTATACTTCTTGCCTGGAAACCTCATTCTCAGCCAATTGACTCTGACACCAATAGATTGATCCAACAGGGTGGGAGTTCTCTGGAGCCAGGGTGCTATTAAACTAGATGATGCCCGGAATGAGGATGAGTAACTAGAACCAGAGGGTGGAAGACCCCACTTGAGAGGCCCTGCAGAAGAAGGGGACTTAGAGAAGCAGAGTTGCTCACCTGACAGATGCTCTGGAGAGATGAACTGACACTTTCTTTAAAATTTGCTTGGCTTTTTCCTTCCTGCCTCTCACTCAAGTTACTTGCTTCTCTTTCCTGCTAAGGGTGTCACCGTTGGGCTATTCTTCTCTCTTCTTCTCATTTGACAAGTTACTTCAGAATCCTCCTGGTAAAAGCTCTGGGACTGGGGCACCTGGGTGGCTCAGTGGTTTAAGCCTCTGCCTTCGGCTCAGGTCATAATCTCAGGGGCCTGGGATCGAGCCCCACATCGGGCTCTCTGATCAGTGGGGAGCCTGCTTCTCCCCCACATCTGCCTGCCTCTCTTTCTACTTGTGATTTCTGTCTGTAAAATAAAAAAATAAGATCTTAAAAAAAAAAAAAAAAAAGCTCTGGGACTACCTCAGTCCCAGGTAGATCAAGATGAATTAGAAAAACAGAAGAAAAACACGACACTGATTTTAACATCTCATTTTTCCCACCCCGCCTTGTCCCTCCCCCACCAAGAAAAAGCTAAATTCCTATTTGTGGTGATCCACTGAAGTTGATTAGAAAGACAATGGGTGGGCAGGCCAGTGGATGCATCTTCTGAGAGGAAAGGCAGGAAGGTTGAAGGAGTCTTGAAAGCTCTGGTGAGGTTCCCCTAAACCAAGAAGGAAATAAGGTATGAGACTCACTGGGCCCCTACTCCTACACTGTGCTCCAAGGAGTGGGGAGAATCTCGGAAGGGAAGAGCCAGCTTGACCATGCTTGCAGTAGCTTCCAGAATTAGTGAAGTCTCCATGCCACAGCTTGGCCCAACAGTGCTGGGGTGACATGTCTTCTTTGACCCTTTCTAGGAGAGCCATGTATAGTGTAGCTTTTAGACTAGTTACCTAGTGCGTAGATGAATGATGCTCTCTGAAGTTGTTTACCGTAGCACCCCTATTAGGGACCACCTGGACAATAGGCAATCAGTGGAAACCAGTCCCATGAGCTACTGCTTCAGGCTACCTCAGACCCTGACACTTCCTTAGGATTCCTGGGTGGTCATGGTGGGGGTGAGCACTAAAGAGAATCAATTTCTCTACCACCCAGCAGTATGGGTGCTCAAAGGAGGCAAAATTTGTTGTATCAAAGCCAAATAATGTAATATTATTTCACCTTCCATTTTAATTTTTCAATAGAAGAAAATTCAGAGCTACCCCGTAGGATTTCCTTAATGGGAATTCCAAATGCTTCTTTCATTCGCATTTTGGTGGCTGATTCAGAGCAGGTGCCCATTGACTAAGGACTAACTCAGAGTCATGACAATCCTTTTTCATCACAACAACAACAAAAAGACACAAACTGGGGTGCCTGGGTGGCCCAGTCAGTTAACCTTCTGACTCTTGATTTTAGCTCAGGTTATGATCTCAGGGTCCTGGGATCCAGCCCTGCGTGGGGCTCCGCACTTAGCTGGGAATTTGGTCGTCCCTCTTTCTCTGCTCCTCCCCATGCTGGTACTTTCTCTCTCTAAAATAAGTAAATAAAATCTTTTTTTAAGAAAAAGAAACAAATCATTTGGAGGAAATCGGGTCTAAGGAATGCAAAAACATGGATGAAAATTAGACAGTCTGGCTTTCAGAATGGGGTCCACATTTCTCCTAGGATAACATACTATTGATGTTGCTAGAGCTCACAACTTTGAGATATTCTTTTCTCAAAAAATTAGATATCAGATTAGTTGGAGCCGAGAGTATGAAGAACATGTTTGCCAAGGGCACCATAACTCAGGGTGGGTGTTAAGTAATTACCATTTTTTCAGCAGGAGGAATGGTTACAATGAGGCAGATTTACTATACAATTTGAATTCTAACTTCCTTTTTTAGTTAATCCACGCGCCATCTGTTTAACAACTTTCTCCATTTATTTCTGATTAGTTCACTCTTCCTAAACACAGAGGGGCAGCACAGATGATGTACATTCATCTTTTTGACTTTGTTAAGCACTCAGGCTAGTGATTACAGGATGCCGGACTGGGTCTCCGCCACCCCCAAGCTAGCTGTGCCACTGTGATCATCCAGGTTAGCCTGAAATGCACACTTCCTCCTGACTACCCATGGGAGGAAAGAGATTTCTGCAAGCAGATGTCCCTGCCCTAGAGGCTGACCGACAAGCCAAGAGTGAAAACCATTACGTGTGATCCCTGTGTTCTGATGGGACACAAAAGAGCAGAGGACGGTGGCGGGTGGGCGGGGGGTGTGTTACTGAACAGAGCCAGAGCTGGGTCTGGCCGATTCTTCTACGACCAGCTTTCTCAAGATTGGCACTATTGCCATGTTGAGTGAGATCATTTTTTGACTAGGGACCTGCCCTGGGTATTGCAGAATGTTTAACAGCATCCTTGACCTCTACTCCCTAGATATCTGTAAGCAGCCCCTTGACCTAGTTATTTTAACAAAAATGTCTCCAGATGTTTCCTGGGGACAAAATCACCCCTACTTGAGGATCACTGTTCTGTTGCAAGTCTCCCCATCCCAGTATCACTTGCAAACTATGCTGTAAGCCCCAGTAAAGCCCAGATCAAATTTACAAATAATTCCATTTTAATAAAGTTCTTCAAAGCCAAATGTATTATTTGTCCCTCTAAAAATGTTGCTGGTGGTTGCAGACCGAGGTATTTTTTGAATGGGATGACAGTGGTGCTTTAACAGCTATGGGAGTGAGTGCCTATTGAAATGCCTTTTCTCTGATCCAGCCTGAGGTGGTTGTTGGAGATGGACCAGCCATGGTGGTGATGCATCCGAGGACATGCAGGGATATGCTTGCTCTCTCTCATTCTGAGGGTTCCTCAGGATCTGGCCAAGCCTATCATCCACCTTGGTTTCTCATAAATCTGTCACCTGAGTAGCAGCAGAAGTGAGAAAGCCTGAGGTAAATCTGCTGTTCCATAGCCCAAACAACTCTTGGTTCGGTGGAATCAACTAGAATGGAAAACTTTTTTGCTCTTTCACCTAGTTTTGTCCCAATGGGTAGAAGGACACCACATCTCATGGGATGAATGTGTTTTGCTGATTGTTTCAACCGAGGACATCACACAAAGAATACTTAGTGACTGGCCTTCTAGGAGCTATACTCGATTGGAGATGCTAGTTAGAAAAACTGGAATCAAGTGTCTCCCCATTTCTTAATTTTTTTTTTAATTTTCCTTTGTATTTTTTCTGCTTTCTCCACTGTCAACACCCATCCAAAGAATGAGCAAATTCAGTCTCGTTGGAGTATCCCAGTCTGCTAGCAATGACTGTCTTTGGCACCAATAAATAAGATTAAAAAGAAAGCGGAGAGAAGAAAGGGAGACTTATACCAAATGATGGTTGGGATGATGCCCTTTCCTGAAGACTAAATTAAATATAAAAACTAAATAAAAATGATTCTTAGAGAAACAGTTGGACTGTTGTTCTGCCTTTGACCTTGACTCCCCCTGGAGCTATCATTCTCTCCATGCTCCATCTCTAAGGTTCTTTGGAGCCAGGCTTGGATCAGTGGTTCCCAGGCTCCTCTGAGCATTTATTCACCTAGGGAACTTGGAAGAAATCATTTGGATCACTCTCACAAGTTCTAACACCGTTTTGGGTGTGGGATCTGTGAATATGTATTTTTCAGAATCTCCTCAGGGTCTTCTGACACGTGGCCACTCTGGGGTCATCTGGAATAGATAGTGATGATGACCGGGATGAAGTCTTCCCTGTATGGGAATCTTTCTATGCTCTAGGTGTGTGTTAAATACTGTCTGTGCATTAGCTCATGTCATCCTCGTTACAACACCCATGACTTAATTATGGCTTCCATCGGAGAGGGAAAAACTGAGGAAGGAGTTGGATGAGCATCCCAAAACAGGGCTGCATCTGAACCTGGCATTTTTAACCATTCCGCAAGTTTCCCTCCCTACCCTGTTTTGAACTGTGAGAGCGGGGGTGGGGTGGGGGTGGGTACAGCAGGGAAGGAAACAGATAAATGAAGACACATTTAAGACATGAAGACTGAGAGCATCTGCGATTTCCGTATAACTCCAAGTCCAGGCTCACTTCTCAGAGTTAAGGCACAGGGAGGCTGGCAGGAGCTTTGGGATGTAAGCTTGATCGTTGCTCCGTCTCAGACAGGGAGCCTGGCAGTTCCATGAACAGGGCACAGAGGCTACCAGAACTGCCAGGGCAGAGTGGGGGGAAGCGGGTTCATAAAAATGATATTTTTACTCAGTACCAGAAAGAACATTTTCGTCTTTAAATATGCAGAGACACTACAGCAAGTATCACAAATTCATTCTGGTGATGCAACCAACAACACTTAATTATCAGCTCCACAAGCAAATTAGGTGAGAAAATTACTTGTCTTTTTATATTTATTTTATTTCTAAAAGAATTCAAAGAAGATAACGGTTTAACTACCACAGCATATTACACACAGATTGCTTCTCTCTTTCATCCCCCCCTTCCCCTTCCCACTTTCCCCCCTTTTTTTAAGTCACAGAGGCACCCATTCTTTCACTTTGCTATTTGCCTGGACCTCCTGGAAGAGTTGTTTGGATGCCATTTCTTGAGGAATCCATTGGGTGTGTTGGTAAGCTGAGGCAGAGGTCATCTGTGGGAGGGTTAAGTAATAGTACAATACTGAGTGTATCTACATGAATGTATCTATACAACGTCCGCCCACTGGAGGCTAATTTCCTCAGAGGACTTTGAGCTCCCCCACTCACACTGTTTACCAGAGGGGGGCTTTTGGGTGCTATTTGTGCATGTCACTAAGGTCAACTTACCATCTCCTCGTTCTTACTCCACACTTTCTCTGACCAATGGGACATCCTTTGAGGGTCGAAGAGGATCCCATGGTCTTAGGGAGACTGAAGAATTAATTCCCTCACAGTGACAGTCCACAGCTCTGCATTAAAGCCATATCCTCCTTCAGTTTCTCACACATCACTTGTCTCTCTTTCAAAGGAGCATTCTGAGATGCTTCTGGAAGGTAAGCTAGGGTCTCCTCAATATTCTCTGAAAGCAAGGAAGTTTCAGCTATTTTACTAAATATGCTGGGAACAGTTAATGAGCTTGATTTCTTCTTCTGTTTTTCTGTTATAAACCTCCATGTTCTCTAGTTCACTCAGTGTGTGGCCACAGAGAGATGTAAGGGAGTTGGCTCCAGGCCTTTGGGTCCTTTCAAGACAGGAGCCAGTGTTCCCTGTAAGTCATTGCTGGCCCTATCTGCAGTTATGGTTCTGCAAATTGCAATTGTGGCTCTGCAAAGATGAGAAGAACTAGAGATTCTAGAGTTTGTCTTTTCTAGTGTTTCTAGAATGAGGCAGGCAACATAAGCAAGTGCTTTGAGCCAGGAGGGGATTGTGTGAACTGGAGGGCACATGCCCCATCTATAGAGGGAGCTGACCTCTACTCTGTTAGATGGTTATGTGGAAACATGGACCCAGGTTGACAGATCTTTCATAAAATTTCAGCAATCTGATTTTCATGATAAATGTCATAATTTTTAAAATATTAGCAAACAAGTCAAGTTTCAGAAAAAATTATTTTGTGGACCAATCAAAATGTATCTGTAGGCCAGATACGGTCCGAGGCCCACCATTTTGCAACCTTCTGTTTTGGTTCAATTCCATCCTTCTGAGGGATGGTTCTCCCAAAAGGTATAAGATACTCAACTAGCCAAGAATAAGAACCAAGATATGGTGTCCAAACTGTGGGTCAAACATTCTTTCTTTTTTATTTTACTCTTAATTCTCTTCATTTTTGCCAATTCAAAGATTGTTTCAACCAATGGTAACTGGATACTTTCCCTGGCAAAGAACTGTGCTCAATGTTTGAAACTATCAGAGAGTTAAACAAAACAACCACTCTTCCCCCAAAAGATTGGTACTTCTCTTGAAAAAGGAGAATTAAGATTAATAGTGTCTCCTTGGGGGTGCCTGGGTGGCTCAGTCCCTTAAGCTTCAGCTCTTGGGTTCACCTCAGGTCATGGTCTCAGGGTCATAAGATCGAGCCCTGCTTGGGGCTCCATGCTCAGCACAGAGTCTGCTTGAGATTCTCTCTCCCTCTCCCTTTGGCCCTCTCCTCCCCCTCTCTAAAATAAATAAAAAAATCTTTTTAAAAGTATAGTATTTCCTCTGTGCCAGGCATTTTATACTCAACATTTCAAGGAATCTTCAAAAACTGTTATGAGGTCAGCGTTGTTCACAATCCTCTTCCAGCTGACATACTATAGATTCGAGAGATTAAGTAACTTGCCAGGATCACACAGCTAGAAAGAAACAAAGCTGAGAGTTAAACCCTGGTCTGACTCTGGTCTCTGTGCTTTTCATTCCTTTTTTTTTTTCCTTATTGAAAATTGTGAGTGTTCAATAATGAAACATGGAATCATACAGAGACGGCATTACTTAACACTATTAATAGGTTCCCATGCTTTTTCTACTAGACTGTGCAATAATCAAGGAACCCAAACCCAGCATTTAGTCATGCATGCAGAAAGAATGATAATCACTGTGTGGGACATAGAATGTAGAGAATATGCAAAGTTGCTGGAACCACATGGAGGCACCAGAGTGAGAATAAGCTTGGTTAAGGAAAGCTATACAGGGAAGGTGAGCTTCGAGTTGGGCCTGAATGTGTACAGCTGACCGGGACTGGTGCTGGGTTAGGTATTCTCAGCTGCTGAACAAATCAGACAAAAGGAAACCTGTTTCACCTACTCTCTAAATATAGCTCACACTGACTCAGAAACTAAGGGTGGTGGTGGTGCAAGTGGTAGAAAGTCATACAGCGAGAGGTGCTCCCCCACGTTGTCCTGCTCCCCGAGGAGTGGGGATGGAAGCCCACCGGATTCCATGACTTTCTGGGGATCGCGGGGACCCAGACATCCCAGCTTTGAGCACACCACACTTCCTGGGCAGCCCCCACGTCCTTGCTGCCTGGTCCCAGCTCTCTCACACTGATTCAAGGCTCAAATTTCTGTCTGGAATTTACTTCATTCCTCTATAAGCATCACATATTTGACATTTATCATATCAGGTCTGGGCTATTCGTCTGACAATTAAACATCCTCTGCGGCTATGCTGAAGGCTTGGTATTTATGTTTGTCCTTTTATTTTTTCTTGTTAGTAACCCTTCCTTTGCCTCAGTGTTCTAAAATGTATCAGTAAAATGTCTGCTTTCCTCTAAACCTGTGTGGGCCGTGTGAAAGATTGGTTCGTGGAGGAGGACCTATTTATTTTATTTTCAGTAAGGCTACATGTGTTTCAATATCATTTCTTCAGTCTTTCCCTAGTTAGACTCTTGAGATATAGCTATTAGGATCTTCATTCTCTCTCTTTCTCTGGCTTACATTTGCAATATAGATATCTTTTCTTTTCTTTTTTCTTTTCTTTTCCTTTCTCTTCTCTTCTATTCTCTTTTCTTCCTTCCTCCCTTCCTCCCTCCCTCTTCATTACTTCCTTCCTTCCTTCAGGAAGCATAGTGTCTTTAGTTAATAGCCCCTGATTCCACAGTTTCTACGTATGATGATTGGACAGATGGGTAACATATCCAAGGGCAAGCATTAATGAATAATTCCCTAACAAATTACTGATGAGGGGAATCAGTGCCGCCATCTTACATGTGTTACATAAGACTTTTTAAAGAATTCAAGGTGAGTATATTTCTTTATATCAATCATGCAGAAAACCAGGTTAAATGAAGAGGTGAATGATAATCATTGAAGATGTGTGGAAAAGCCCATGGAAGTACATGAGAGTTTTTATTTTGATGGAACTTGTTTTAAATTTTGTAATAGGGATCAACAATTGGTTAAGTGATGGTTTAACGAGGAAATTATATTTTCAATAGGGAAGACATAATGCATTAAAAAAAGATTATTTATTTTAGGTGGGGAGGGGAAGGGGTGAGAGAATCTTCAAGCCAACTCCCCACTGAGTGTGGAGCCCTTCATGGGGTTCGATCCCAGGACCCTGAGATCAGGACTTGAGCTGAAATCAAGAGTCAGCCACTCAACCGACCAAGACACCCAGGCACCCCCATATAATGCATTTTTAATCCAGCTTCCCATGCCTAAGGGAAGCACAAGTGTTTTAAGGAACTGGAATTGCCTGTGTTTTCCATCTCAGTGGGAGCTACGCACTTAAAGACATGATTCTAGGAAGAAATAAACAACCTCTAGAGACCAGCCTTGGAAAGGGACCTAAGTGATGGCAAGTCTCAGATCCACCTTCCTTTGTGATGCCGTTTTTGGTATATTAAAATTAAAGCAATGCTATCCAGACTTCAGCAGGAAGCAAGCAGCAGGAAGCTGGAATCCTCCTCGGCTTCGTTTGCTGCTGTATCTCAGGTGCCTAGACCAGTGTCTGGAAAACAGCGGGTTCTCATAGACGCGTGGTGCTTCAAGGAAGGAATGCTCGGTGGCCAAGATCAAGGAAAAATTGATTCTTTCCGTGATTGGAAGCCCCCCTGCCAATACTTTTTGCTTTTGCTAAAAAAGTTCTCCCTTTAGTGGTACATAGATTATATATATTCTAAAAAATGTTAATCTTGGTCAGTGTTGCCCAGTTTTTAGGGTTTCCCTGACTCTAAGGAAGTGATTTGTTCAGCTTATACTATAAAATGCTCACCACAGGATAAAGTGATAGAGATGCATAATAAATTCCACTTAGTGATGAAATAATAAAACTAAAATTAAATCCTGACTAAAATGACAAAATTAAGTCCTGATTAAAAAAAAAAAAAAAGAAAAGAAAACTCCGGGACTGCATACCAGTAGCAATTTTAACTCACTGGCTTATTATCATTAGTTGTGAGATAGTTTCCATGTCATTTATTGCTGAAAATAACTATAGCAAACATTTACTCATTTTTACTGTGCACATACATAGTGCTAAGCATGAATTGTGTACACGATTGTATTCATATCTCACAGCAGCCATTTAGAGGTGAGGAAATGCAGACTCTGAGAGGTTACTTGCCCAATGTTGTCTGACTGGAAAGGGCTGCCGTGGGGATTCAGGCTCAGCCAAGCTGGCTCCAAAACCCAATTCTAAACAGTGAGGCTACACTGATTTCCATACTGCTCAAAGTGGCTTAGATAGGGGTGCCCTGGTGGCTCAGTCAGTTAAGTGTCTGCCTTTGGCTCAGGTTGTGATCCTGAGGTCTTGGGATGGAGACCCATGTGGGGCTCCCTGCTCAGAGGGGAGGGGAGCCTGCTTCTCTCTCTGCCTCGGCCTTCCCCCTGTTCATGGGCTCCTGCTCTCTCTCTCTCAAATAAATAAAATCTTAAAAACAAAAAGTTGTTAAAATACAGAAGTTTATTTATGTAAATAAAACTTTTATGAATGAGAGCAGAGTCAGGGTTTTTCCTAGGTTCTTGTCTTTTTCAGTCACGTTCATTTTTATTTGCCTTCCTGAGTAGAAGACAAAAGCCGGAAAGACCCCTCAAGTGTGGGAGCCGTGTCGGTCTTCTGTGTGTCCATAATTATCAAGTGCTATTGATATACTTTTAAGTGTTGTAGTGATTTAAATTTTCCTTGTGCTGCACTGACCTTACAAGAATGGGAAATGTATCCTGAATGATCCGAGATCATTTATTCCCTCTAAAAACCTGTTTCATCAAAAGAAACATAAATAGCAATGCCCAGAGTCTTAAATAAAATATGTTTCCTGAATTCTCCAGAAGAGGTAAGAAAGTGAGAAGTATGCTCTGAAACACATCGCAAAATAACAAATCTCTTGAGACGTTTCTCTCTTTGAAGATGCCCCAGTCTCTGGGGGAGCTCCTTCATCCCTGTCCTTCTCTCCTTCAAAATCCTGCCTGGCTCTTCCAGACCCTTCTCCTTGGAAATGGCTCCTGGTCTTTTTTCATGGAAACCAGTCTTCCCCCTTTCCCCAACAGCCTCCGTTCTGTGGCTCCACACCCTCCTCCGTGGTTCTGGGGCGAATGTGGACTTCTCGCAAGGCCATGCAGGGGAAGAGGCTGTGCATGGTTGTACCCCAAAACATTTAAATTATGAGGGTATTCCCTGCTCCCCCAAATCTTCATTTCTCCAAAGGATTGTGAGAATTGTGTCACACATATCCTGGGGTTAAGTTTGCCAATGATGTATACCTAGATCATGCAATTTTTAAAAAATTACTAAAAAACAAACAGCCTAATATTTGGAGCCATTCTGGCAAAATGTAGCTGGTTTATCTACAACACCTCTCAGGGGAGACTGGGTGGCTCCGTTGGTTGAGCACCTGACTCTTAGTTCCAGCTCAGGTCATGATCTTGCCGTTGTGGGATCAAGCCCTGCATGGGACTCTGTGCTCCATAGACTCAGCTTCAGAGTCTCTGTCCCTCTCCCTCTTGATCAATCTCTCTCAAATAAAATCTAAAACAAACAAACAAATCACCTTTCACTGTACTTCAGTGTTAAGATGAAAATGTCCTAGTCCAATGTGGACATACTTCTGAGCCTCAACACTCAGAGTTTATCTTTCCTGCATGCCATCCATAAATGCTCCATTTAAGACTGCAGCTAGCTCAGCCGCATGTACCGATGAGCAGTGTGTCCATTAACAATTTATAAACTTTGGTATGGGGTTGATATTTATTCTCCTTGATGAGCCCTTGGAATCCAAATCCACAAATCATCTCACCACTGATTCCAGAGGGCACCTGTGCAGCCTTGTGGGCCTGGCTGGGGATGTCTGCAATCCCGGATTGCCTGAAGGGCTGCGAGAGCGAGTCAAGCATGTGGCCTATGTGCCATGTGTCAAGGATGATACGTCAACCCATTACCCATGAAAACCATTCAGGGTGTGTTAGCAAATAGGGGTTTGATAGGAATGGGTGCCCAAGTGCTTTGTGGAGTGGGGCCACTTGATATCGCCTCCTAAGAAGGACAACTTTGGACAAGCCAGCATTAACTACATTGTATATTCACTTCTAAGTTCAAGAATATGATTCCCGTGGATGTATCCAAGGATATGATTAAGTGGGTATAACCACGGAATTGATTCCTCCTATTCAGTGATTTCAAGGGCTTATGACTTTCATAGGTATTTGTTCAAATATTAATGTGTTAAATATACTTTATTTCAGGATGCTTTGTGAGTGCATATTTTAGTGAGTAGAATTAAATGTACATACTCTCTCCCATCCCCCACAGTCACACAAGTTACCCAAATGTCCAGATAGATTTTACAGGTCAATTGTGTCATATTTATTAGACTAAAGTCACAGTGTCTTTTTATTTAATATATGATACAATATCTGTTTATTTAATACATGATATTTGAATGCATATATATGAATAAATGAATGAGTATAATTGCAGAAAGAGGCCTGATTTCCCAGTGCCTTTCAAACTACTATTTCATGTTATTTGGTTGCTTTTTCAGGGGAAGAGATTGGATTGAGGTCCTCTTTACCTCATCATTTGAGCTATTGTGAAGGGTTTAAGATGACAATATCTCATTCATGGATGAGCTCAGAATTCTACTCACACAAATATCCAACAATGAACTCGTATCTCCATTTAGATATCTCAAAGCAACTCCAAACCAGCATGCCCCAATCAAATCCATAGTTTCCCAAATTTGGTATTTAGAATTTCCCATCCTAGGGAACTCTAATACCATTCATCCAATTGGATAACCACAGGATAGGGAGTCATTTTAAAAATTTTTTTTATTTTAAATAAACTCCACGCCACTGGTGGAGCTTGAACTCACAACCCAGAGATCAAATTTGCATGCTCTACTGACTGAGCCAGCCAGGCTCCCTGGGGAGTCATTCTTAATACTCTGTTTTCCTCTACTCTCAAGTTTCAATCATCACCAAAGACTGCTGATTTTACAATCTAAATAATTCTTCAGTCCAGACCCTTATCATCACTAACATGTCTTCCCCAGCCCATCATCTCCTTAGCAGTTCTTTCTCTTGCACAAGTGAAAAGGCAACTGATGGCCTCTTGCAAATCTCCAGAAACTTGCCTCTCATAGGCGGCCCATTTATACTTTTCTCTGGCCACCTGGCCCTCCTCTCAGTCGCGACAATGCATTATGTGCCACATTTCTTTGTGTTCTAGCTCTCTCCACATGCTGACCTTTCCCTACCTACTTCTAGTACTTCCAGTACAGTCATCAGCTTTCAGCCAGGATATCACTGCTTCTGGGAAGTCTCCTTGGTCATCTTAGGTTTGGTCAGCCTTGTCAAATACATGTTTCTAGTATCCTATGATTTTTCCCTAATAAAATTACAACGTTCTTACTCAGATACTCAATCATATGATTATTTGATTAAAGCCTGTCCCACTTTCTGACTTGATCATAATTTTCATGAAGCCCAATCTTTACTTACCCTTCTATCTCCAGTAATAGCACAGAGCCTAGAATGAATTAAGTGTCTTGTACATTTTGTTAATCATATGGATTAATAAAGAACCACGGGGACCAGACATTATATAAAATTCTGTTAGGGAGTTGGACAGAGAGAAGGACCAGTTAGTGACAGCTTTAGAATCTCACTATCTTGGAAAAAGTGGTCTCTAGACTAGATAACTTCCTGAGATAGCAGACTTGGTATCTCCTGAATTCTTTAGATACAATCGTTACATGTTGCATCATGAGGTAGCTAGGCTAGCAGCTGCCTTCATACATACTCCCCTTCTGTTGGTCAAGTAGGGTCTTTGACTTTTCCATCACAGGAGAAAGGTTTCAACAGCCAGATAGCAAATCCCTCTGGATATATCCTGGGACAAAGGCAGCCGAGTCCAGGTTTGGGATGCCAATGGAACAAACATGAGGCATTTCCTTCACAACATACTATGTGTTGAACTTTGCAAGGGATGAGTCATCTCCTCTAAACTATCACTCATTGTGGGAATGTTTTCTGAAATATCTCTAAGGATGACCCATGTCCTGTGCAATGCTTACAGAAGAACTAAAATTTCTTTCATGGAAATAGTCTCCTTTTGGTAGGAAGACTTATAAATTTAATCCCTCTTGTTCAAATGACAGCTCTTCGACATTTTCCTCCGCTCTCTCTCTCTCTTTTTTCCCCTTGTTATTTATTTATTTTTTTTTCAATCTCTCAGCTAACATTGGATTGGGCTACTTTGACATTTTTTTTTCCATTCCTAGTAACATACGGATTGCAAATTCTTATATCCTAAATCCAAAGCCCAGCTTCACAAATCCCTAACCAGTGCCAAAATCTACCTGGCAGTCAGTGTTCACCCAGTTCAGTAAATCCTTAGCAATACCCACCTGGCAATTAGATATACACCAAATTTTAGTAACATTTTATGTGTTAAATACCGTTTGTTGCCTTTTAAGCTATACATTATTTGAGGAGAGGGAATTTGTATCCCACACAGGCATTGCGTTGTTGAAAGTCTATTTATGGAGGGTTTAATAAAAAAATAGAACATTGCCTAGTTGGTTCAGGAATCAGATGTCTCAAATTCTACTCTAATGTTTGCACCTCGACAAACCTCAATTTCCTCATTTGTGAAAGATGTCAATTCTCGTTTTCAACTACCTCATAAGGCTCTTTTGATGATAGATGTAATGAAGGTCTGGATTCCTTTAAAAAAGACTTTAAGAGGTTAATTTTATTTTTTAACACTCCCCCTTCACCCTTGTGGGGTTGTGATTCAAACTCACAACACTCTCAGCTGTGTCCTCTTTGTCTGTCCTTGCATCACAGAAGTAAACCCAGGTGACTGACTCCTCAAGGACGTAAGGGCAGTAACCCTCAAATTGCAAGGCCTAGAGGATTGGGGTCATCTGGATTTGGGAAGGACCCTGGGTACTTGCTTACAGATCCTGTCATGGGGCTCCAAGTGATGAATTCAAGTTGGGCCTCTGGTTTCTTTTCTCTTGGGGATAAGGGGCCAGATCGGAAAACCAATGTGGAACGCTGAGTGAAATGATGAGGTGATCCTGGGCGATGGTCTTTGGTGAGGATTAGGAAGAAGGAAGCCAGATTCAATACTGGAGCTGGGCAATCTCCACTTTAGAAGCTGGGGCTGCCTGGAGGTCTTTTAAATGCTGACAAAGGTCTATCGAGTTCCAATTGCGCAGTCTAATGTTTCCTTCTTTTACCTGTTGCTCTGCTTGCATATCAAAGGGACGTTTCTTCGCCAGATTTTGAAAAACAAAATAAATGAATACCAATTGCTCTTCAAGACCAAAAAACTCTATCCACTTCTCCAAACCGTCAAACAGCTTTAGGAAACAGTTTTTGTTTTTGAAAGAAGCCCTTCTCATTAGAAGTGTTTTGTAACTGGAAGGAAATACACCAAAATGATAATAGTGGTTGTTGTTTGGCACCTGGGCTAGTGGATGAGGTTTTGTTGTTGCTGTTTTTTTTTTTTCCTGCTTTTACATACTTTCTGAATATTATTCTATCATGACTTTTGTAATATAAGAATAAAAGGAAAGAAAATTCAAAACCATTTCCCTGAATGAACATCCCTCAAAACAGCGACTTATTTTGTCCATTAATTTGTCTGCTTTCAAGTTGCTCTCTTCAGTACACGGTGAGCATTTCTATTTCAGTGGAAGACACCGAACTCAATAGATTTAATGTAATTATTCTTTTTTCCTTTTTTTCCTATTTCCAATCAGTCTTTCCCTTACCAACACTTGGATTTTCAGCTTAACTGGGTATGTAGGGCTCAGAAATTGCTCAAAGACTGCAAAATGCAGAGTTCCATTTTTTCCCTCCATTTTAATTTCCTTTAGCAATTTAGCACTTCTTTTCAAATCACACATATAGAAAAAAACAGAGAAATTTCTTAACACCCCTTTGGCAAATCACATGGAAAGAACTGCCACTGTTTCTATTTACTGCTTTGGGCAAGTTATATTTCAAGTAAAGAGCTTCATCTCAGAACCCAAGAAGAATTTTTTAAAAAGTCCTTTGTAAGCAACTGATTCCTTCAGACAAGATGTATTCTGAAAAGCAAAACACAACCTAGAATTTTACACAGTAATGTAAGAAGGACGTATGTGTTAAGTATTTATAATACTAAACATTACACTTCTAACTATTGATCCTTAGAGAAAATACCATGTAAATACAAAGTTCATTTTTTATTTTTCTTAGTAGATCGTTAGTTTTCACATGAACCAGAATACCAGCTTTTAGTAAAAATGAAATCATACGTGAGTCAGATGATGTGTCCAAATCTCAAAGTTTACACTTGCAGCAAAATACTACATTTGGCAACTAGCAGTAAGTTAAAACAAAGAGTGCGATCTTCTACTGAGGAAATTCACTCAGTATTAGATGACTACACTTTTTACCATATCCAAACTCTTGTAGAGTTTCCTTTTGTTTGGAAAGCAAAGTATAATTTATTCAAGGAGAGAAAATATGCAGTCAAGAAAGAACAATTATTATAAAAATAAAGAAAACCTCCTTTGCTAAATTCTGAAGGTAACAGAATACGTGAGCAAAAAATGCAAATAACTTGGATTATAAGGTCTGGGACATATTGACACAGAAACTGTGTAAAAATATAATTTAATTTATATTAATTTTACTAAATCTTTTCTCTCTTAATTCCAAGCAATTTCTAACTTGCCTTTCTAATGTCATTATATCCCCCAATAACAGTGTCCTCTGCATCTGTAGTGATTTGCAATTTTCATGCACATTTTCCCTCCTTTTTTTTTTTTTTAATTAATAAGAACATCTTCAACTGGTTCAGTGTGAGCTTTGAAGGACAGAGAATATTTCTTCCCACCCTGTCTCACTTCATTTATTTATTTTCCTCCTTATTAACTTAAAATGATGCAGTTCGACATTTCTTTGAAATCCTAGGATTTCTTTGGGAAAACTTCCTTTCCTGCCAGTGAAATGCTGTTCTTTTATTTCTGAATTCATGGATCACCTTTAAGAATTTGTATTCAGAACCAAATCAGTGGGAAAGTCTCTAGCAAGGGGGACAGATAACTCTGCCACCTGTTGGGGCACCTGGGGAACCTGGAGTACCAGACACTCTCAGCATTCAAAACAATGATAGTGGAGATTGAAGATCAGTCTTGAAATAAGCAGGAAGTACAAGAGGGTCTGAGCGCTTCAAGCAAAGTCCACACACGGGCACAGGCAGACAACATGCACCAGTCAAACAGGAAAAAGATTTCTGGTTTTGTTTTTCATGGAGATTATTTTGCATTAGAAGGATTTCCTATAAGTATGGAGTTTTTTTTCTGATGCACTTAAAATATGATTGACTTGGTCAATTTTCTTAAAAAATAACTATAATAAAATTAATGTGTTTTTTCATCAGTCAGTGTTGGTTGTTTTAAACCAGATCCTCTATGAAGGATTTAAGTTGGAAATGAGATCAAAACTTGGTTAGGGCATTTACACTTTTTGAGGGCTCGGTTTTCTCATCTCTGTTTATAAGCCTGGGAACAATGGGTAGCCTTTTCCCCTACCCTCCTCTGAGCAGTGTTATGGAGATAAAGTAGGATAATACCATTTTTGGCCAAAGTGGTTAACAGTCTGCCCAATATGTGTATTCTCTCTTCTAAAGACCTCAGCTGCCCAGCTGTATTACCCATTGTAGGTCTCCTACATTCATGCAACTACTTCCCGCTATGAAAAGAGAGTGGATGACAGGGGTGTTACTTGTACGCTGAAGTTTTTAAGAAGTGGTAATGCCTTCTTCTATTGGCCAGAAACAGAGGTCCCAAAGCCCTAGAAGTTGATAGAAACCGAAGACGGAGGGAACTTTGGAACCTGAATCAATGTTGGGAGGGGTAAGGTGATCAACTATTCTAGTTTGTCTGGGTCTGAGGGGATTCTAGAAATACAGGACTTCTATAAAACTATCCTGGGCAAAATGGGATGTATTGGTCATCCTAAACGTGTCCATCATCTAGAAACATCTTCACTGGACTATTATATGTGTGAGAAATAAGCTACTAAAATTTTAAGTTAATTTGTTGCCTTCCACTAACATTACCCTAACTAGTATGTATTAGAATGACTGCTAAGTGACCTTGTGGTGGTAGACATGTCCATGAGGGTCAAAGCGTGGGAACCTGGGCTCTCATCCTCACAGCTCTGTGATCTGAAGTAGGTTCTTGGCTTAATGTTCTGGTTGAAGTAGATTGGTGATTCTCAAAGTGTAGGGAGGGGGGCCATGGATATTCCTAGGATCATTTCAAGGTGTCATTGAGAAAAGCTATTTTTATGATAATACCAGATACTATTGCTTTTTTCACTCTGTCTTTCAAGAGTACGTACAGGAGTTTTCTGGAGACCACACAACATGGGATGATGTCACAGCCCTAATGACTGCTGGAACATGAGCTTATGCATTCTTTGTTTTTGTTTTTAAGATTTTACGTATTTATTTGAGTTAGAGAGAGGGAGAACACAGAGGGAGAATGAGAGGGAGAATCAGGCTCCCACTGAGCAGGCAACCCAATGCAGGACTCTATCCCGAAACCCTGATCATGACCTGAGCGGAAGGCAGGTGCTTAACTGACTGAGCCACCCAGGCACCCGTGCCTATGTATTCTTTAGTTTTAAGAAAGTCCGGAGTTTAATTTCTAATAAATATCAATAAATCTAATGTACATAAACAAAAGCTCTTTGAAGACATTAATGATTTTTAAGAGCATAAGAACTCTTGAGACCAAGAAGTTTGAGAGCTGCTGAACAGGACAATCTCTATGTTCCTGCATAACTCTAGAGGTTTATAAAGTAATACTTAAATATACACAAAATAGTTACAGCATTTTTAAGTTTCCATGCCTTTTGTGGTTTTTCCCATATTGAGTTGTGGTGGAGATTAAAATACCTTGAAATCTTAAAGGCAGAAAAGCATAGAAAGTTCCTGTTTATGTGTCAGAAATTATGTCATTATAATGCCCCCTTATGACATAAACAAATTTATGTCATAAATTTGGGCAGTGTCATAGACAAATTATAACACAGCAAGAATTAAAGTATATTTTTCCTTCAGAGGAAAGAAGGGTATTACATCATTCCAAACAAGTAAATAACCATAATAATATAGTTGGACTCATCCAGGAATCTAGATAAAGAGGCTTGTTACACCTTTTTTTTTTTTTTTTTTTGCTTATTATACTTTAAAAAAAAAAGAATGGCCAAAATTAACAAGACAGCAAACAACATGTGCTGGAGAGGATGTGGAGAAAGGGGAACCCTCTTACACTGTTGGTGGGAATGCAAGCTTGTGCAGCCACTTTGGAAAACAGTGTGGAGATTCCTTAAGAAATTAAAAATAGAGCTTCCCTAATACTGTGCAATTGTACTACTGGGTATTTACCTCAAAGATACTGATGTAGTGAAAAAGAAGGGTCACATGCATGCCCGTGTTCATAGCAGCAATGGTCACAGTCGCCAAACTGTGGAAAGAACCAAGATGACCTTCAACGGACAAATGGATAAAGAAGATGTGGTCCATACATACAATGGAGTATTATGCCTCCATCAAAAAGGATGAATATCCAACTTTTGTATCAACATGGACGGGACTGGTGGAGATTATGCTGAGTGAAATAAGTTAAGCAGGGAGAGACAATTATCATATGGTTTCATTTACTTGTGGAGCATAAGAAATAACACGGAGGACACTGGGAGAAGGAGAGGAGAAGTGAGTTGGGGGAAATTGGAGGCGGAGACGAACCATGAGACTGTGGACTCTGAGAAACAAATGGAGGGTGGGTGAGCCTGGTGGTGGGTATTGTGAAGGGCACATATTGCATGGAGCACTGGGTGTGGTGCATAAGCAATGAATTCTGGAACACTGAAAAGAAATAAAATAAAATAAAAAATGTATTTTAAGAACTAAAAAAATTTTATTTAAATTCAGTTAGCCAATAGTACATCGTTAGTTTCAGATGTAGTAGTCAATAATTTATCAGTTGCATATAACACCCAGTGCTCATCATATCACACACTCTACTTAACTACTTAATGCCCGTCACGCACCCACCTCCTGCTTATTAGACTTCTGTTGGAAGAAAACCAATGCAAATTTGGCTGTGTCTCTCTTGCTTAGAAACCTTCAATCAGTTCCTTTAGGTCCTTGGAAGAGAGCCCCAACTTATATAAAATCCTTCTAGGTCTTCATTCCACATATTCCAACTGCCCCGGCCTCAATTTTGTGTGCTCTTCCTCTGCCTTTGACTCTAGTCCAGTTTCCATGTAAACACCTTTATCTCCAGGAAGTCTACCTGATTTACAATCGCAAGGCACCTGTGCTTCATATCCCTGAGCAACTCCCTAGTAATTCCCAGTTTTCGGATACCCCCTGGATCCAAAGACGGAAACCCACCAATCTCTTGTAGGATCATGATTCAGGTGTGACTGACCCCTGGCAACAAGCCTTGCCCAGCAGCCAGTTTGGATGAGAGAGGAGGCCTTCTCATGCCACAGTGCATCTGTACACGCAAATGGCAATATGCATTCAGTCTACTAATGAAATGACTTAGAAAAATGGGTTTGTAGATAGCCAAATACAAAGTGCTTGGTAAATATACAAAAGTGACATTCTCAATTACCTAAGGTCACTGGACACTGGCAAATTTAGAGATGTCCAAGATCTACTGAAACACACACCCACCCCCACTCCCACACATACATGCACGTGACCCATTCAAAATCCGGGATGCCATTTGAGGCATGTATGGTTGTTTGTTATTTTGACAAATTAGTAAAGTTAATTTAAATTAATTATGACAGGGGCGCCTGGGTGTCTCAGTGGGTTGAAGCTTCTGCCTTTGGCTCAGGGCATGATCCCAGGGTTCTCGGATCGAACCCCGCATCGGGCTCTCTGCTTAATGGGGAGCCTGCTCCCCCTCCACCCCCTGCCTGCCTCTCTGACTGCTTGTGATCTCTGTCTGTCAAATAAATAAAGAAAATCTTAAAAAAATAAATTAATTATGACAGTGCTTCACAGTATATTTTACAAAAGTAATGAAGTAGTTTAAAAAGGTCTGAGTTTTTAAGCTTTTGTTGGGAAGAGTTGAAAGAATGTTATTGTTTCTTTCTTTAAGCTAACTTTAAAATGCCAGAACTTAAGGAGTAGTAAATGTGAGATATGTCTGCTGAATTTTAGGACATGTATATATTTCTATAATCAAATCTAGTGGAATATTTGAAACAAAAACACTACAGATCTCTCTTAGCTCATCTTCCAAATGAGGTCTACTGCTGGTGAGCGGAAAAAGGATCCATTTATCTATATTTGTGGCTTTCTGGGGTCAGAGCAATAATAATGGGAAATGACCCATTACCTCTGGTTTCTAGGAACACAGAATCATTTGGGGAGCTATATGCCTGAGTTCAAGTTAGCATAGGCTGGGTGCCACAGTATTTCTGGCCAGGGTGGTTGGAAATTCCAGAAGAGAGAAGGTAAGCTTGAAAATAAACTGGGATTATTTCACTATTATATTCCCAGCCCTTGAAGATCACAGACTCAACAAAAATTTGTCAGGTGAATAGTTAAGATCCCTTAAGGTATTATGCAGTATCTAGAAAGAATTCATGGAGAGAGAAAGCATTTTAGGTGGATTTCTTTTAAGGGTTAGGGAATGGGAACTTTCCATTCTGAGATTGCTGAATATGCAAAGAATTGACGTTTTAATCAAAAATGCTTGAAAAGATGAATGTAGGAGCCTGCTGCATGTTTCTGCATTGAAAAATGAGCATGTGATAATAATTACGATTTAAGTAACATTTATTATACCTCACCATTCTGCCAGATGTTTTTAAGGACTTAATACATTTGCCTTCTGGAATGGCAGCATTGTGGCAGACACAGATGTGGAATCCGGTTTTGTGGCTTCCCAGCTGTGGAGGGTGTGGTCAGCACGTAGTCTCTGCTCAGCTGCAGCAAGACACGTGGTCCCTAATCAAGCCCTTTGTAGGCTAAGCCCACATCCAGCAATTGAATGAAGTGGGGCTCTAAGAGGCAGGTCCTTTGGGCCCAAAGTGAAATGATGCAGCCTGGTTTTGTTGGTTCCAGAGCTTCCATAGTAGTGGAATTGGCCTTCCATTGAAGCTGGGCTCTCATACCACTTTGGATTTTATCTTTGTCTAATCCTATTCCCCTCCCTTTTCATCCCACTAAGGTCACTGGTTCCTTGTAAACATCTCATTGGCTTTTGGGGCCTGCTTCTAGAGACCCTAATCTGCAAGACTACTGATCTCCCATGTTGACTTGTTGGAAACTGGGGTTCTGAGAAGCAGCACAACTCCCCAAACCACACAGCTAGCAAATAGTATCTGACTCCCAGTGGAGGACTCTTTCCAGAACCCCACACTCGTTATAGGGACCAATGGTATTAAGCCAAGGCTACCTTCTTGCTCTTGCCTTGGCAGATGGATGTCAACAGCCATTACTCTATTTTTTGCCCAGATGCGTGTTTGCTATCAGGAAAGCTCTGGGTCATCTGTGGCCTCTTGAGGAAGTCAAAGTGCAAGGACAACTGGGCCTGACCTTGGCTTGGCTTCTGCTATCCATCTTTCAAATTTCAGTTAAATCCCAGCTGAATTTCCTGGTTACGAGCTTTCCTAATACTCCTCCTGGCGTCACCAACAATTTTCTTTCTCCCATTTGTGTGATTCACTAGGCTGTAACTCCAGGAGGCCAGTGATCACTGCTAACCTCTCAGCACTGAGCACAGGGCCCGGTATACAGTAGGAGCTCAATTTACTTTTGTTGAAGGTATGAATTAAGTGTGTATGATAAATACTTGATATTTACCTTCATCAATATTAGTTTCTGTTCTTTTTTAGTCACTCAACTGTATGAGATATACAGGCAAAAAGATCATTGTATTATGGTGTTGTTAATTATTATTACTATTGTTTTAGGCTCACAGCATGCCTTAGATCATTTCCAGTCACCAAATAGGCCACATTTAATTTTCTTCAGGAGAGGTTCAGATCCAAAGACAATTCTAGTGACTTCCAGGAATAGAGATTCCATTAAATTTCTCAGATGCCTGTCTCAATGTCTGGGAATGTCTTAAAGCCAATGTCTATCATTTTAACCACCTAACTATTGGATTTGTAAACACCTTTAAAACCAAAGCCATAGGTGACATCCTTTGACCTTATTAAAGCCTGAAAATCTTCCTTTTGTGAAATGTGGCAAAGTTAAGAACTATTAAAGAGATGTTCTCTTTAACATTTGCCCTACAAACACACAACAGAGAAGCAGAATTAAGCATTTCTTTTTTTTTTTTAAGTCGGATTTCTTGGGGTACAATTTACATAGAATAAATTTCTCTCTTTTATCCCCCTCCTTAATGTCCATACCCTATCTCCCGACATCCCTCCCTTCTAGCAACTCTCAGTTTGTTTTCTATGATTGGGAGTCTCATGGTTTGCCTCTCACTTTGAGTTTGTTTAATTTTTTCTTTCTTTCCCTACGATCCTGTTTTGTTTCTTAAATTCCACATATCAGTGAGAGCATATGATAATTGTCTTTCTCTGATTGACTTATTTCACTTAACATACTACCCTCTGGTGCCAACCACGTCGTTGCAAATGGCAAGATTTCAGGGGTTTTTTTGGTGGTTAAGTAGTATTCTATTGTATATATATATACACCACATCTTCTTTATCCATTTATCTGTTGATGGACATCTAGGTTCTTTCCATAGTTTGGCTATTGTGGACATGCTGCTGTAAACATTCGGGTACAGTTGCCCCTTCGGATCACTACATTTGTATCTTTAGGGTAAATACCCAGTAGTGCAATTGCTAGGTCATAGAGTAGCTCTACTTTCCACTTTTTGAGGAACCTCTATATTATTTTCCAGAGTGGCTGCACCAGCTTGCATTCCCACGAAGAGTGTAGGAGGGTTCCCCTTTCTCTGTATCCTCACCAGCATCTGTTGTTTCCTGAGTTGTTAATTTAACCATTCTGACTGGTGTGAGGTTGTATCTCATTGTGGTTTTGATTTGTAGTTCCCTGATGCCAAGACTCAGGCATTTCTGACATAGGTCACTTCTCAGAGATACTGTTTCCACCTCACTGTATAGAGATGATGATTTTTTTATAGATTCCAACTATGCAAACTTTTTAGCTTTTATCTTTTCAGGTCAGCCTGACTTTTTACTAAGGATAAATTATTCTTCAATATAAAGTTAATATATTGACGACACAGAGAATTTTGAGGATGGAGAAAACAAGGCAGAATGTCACATATTCAGCCATCTTACATGTTTGCATTTGAGGTGAAATTTCTGTCTATTAAAGACTTATTCTTCCAGAGTTTCTCTGAATCCAAACTTATCCCAATACTGCACATTTGTGGAACTTGGAATTAGAAAACGCAGACTTGAGGTTCCGTTGCCTAATTGCTGTGTGTTCTTCTGCCCCTTACTTAACCTCTCTGAGTCCAGTTTTCTCCTTAGGGGAATACAGATGGTGATTCCTGTTAATGACCTAGTAGGAATGTATTGGGGGAATCAAGCAACATAGGGCAAAACTTCTTTTAACTTCTAACTCATGGATAAACATAAGTTAACATTACTACTAGTCTTTTTTTTTGGACTTTTTCTGAACCTATATTTGTAGCAGGTGTTGTTGGTCCCACCTATATACCCTGACCTTACTTACCATTGTAGTACCTGGGGCCTTTATCCAACTGCCAGCGTTTTGCATCTTTTTTTGTCTAAGGGCTTAGTCTGGCAGCCAGTCCCTTGTATATCCCATAAGATGAGTTAATACCAGAGAATCATCACCCCCAGATCAGGCTACAACCAATGACTGACAGAAGCTGATCTAGATCCTGATCCCTGCCTCTTGGATGGGATCAATCAGAGGATCCCAGGGTCTTAGCATCTACACTGGAGCCCAGAATTTCCCCAGTGGTATTAAGCTCCAGGTAGCCACAGTGATAACTAGCTCAATTACACACCACTTTCTGGCTCCCTGAATAATTTATTGGCTTCCTTCCCTTGCCTGACTCACCTCTCCACTCTCTAACGGGTGTTTCCTAGGATTATCACCCAAATAAACAACTTGTATTTGAATTCTTGTCTTAGAGTCTGCTTCCAAGTGTACTCCAAACTAAGCCATCTTTGTATAAATCACAATTGTTTCAGGTGAACGCGACGTACATTCAATTTAACCCAACCTAGCTTAGACCAAAATGAAGAAAAAAATGTCAGTTCATTGGCTCATACGATGCAATATCCAAAGGTCATGAATCCTCTTTAAGGATGGCTGGACCCACATATCCCTATGACCTGTCCTCTCATTTTCTCCATCTCTTTCTCACCACTATTTTCCTTTATGTAGTAGCTTATTCTCAGACAGAAAAAATGGTGCCCTTGAGGCCACTCCCAGCTTAGACTGCCTCGACAGAATGCAGTACCTGGGAAAGTAAAACTTTTCTTCCACATCTGTATCAGTTCCAGAAAAGGTCTCATGCTGGTAGAATTGGGACACATGCTGTGCTCTAGAACAATCACTATGTCCAGGTAGTTGAAGTATCCTAAGTGATCACCGAAGGAAGGGGATAGCTCTAGCAGGACCGTACAGAAGGAGGAGGAATGGGTATGGCTTCAGAAGGATGTGGACAGCAAAGAAGCATTTCACAGACCAGAAAAGACTTTCTGGTGTTTCCATGTATTTTCTTGATGATACAGTACATTTTTGGATCTTTCTACTCCAACAGAAGCACTAATATAATGTAAGAGTAGGACCAATGTCTCCTGTTGTAGGTTCAGAACTGATGGCTCTGCTGTCACCTTCTATAATGAAGGAAGGAAAAGAATATATTCACTAAGCAGTTAAAAAAAAAAATATATATATATTTATTTGTCAAATGCACATAGGTTATGTTCTAAGTTCCATGCTATATATTTTATACACATGATTCTACCTAAATCCCAGATACAAACCCTGTGAATAGTCACAAGTATGACTGGGATTTTCATTTTACAAATGAAAAATATTATAGCTCAGAAAGGTAAGTGACTTGCTTAAGGTCTTGAACTTGTAAGTGGCAGAGATGACATTTACATCTGGGCTGGTGTGGTTCAAAGACTGTGCCTGATGCTTTAGAAACACCGTGTTGGTTGGACCTATACTAGTGCTTTGCTCTTACACTTTTTTGCAGTATTTAGATGCAGTTAAAACACACACACACACACACACACACTGATTGAATTCCAGGGACAATCTCCAGGTTGGAGAATTTTTGGTCCAGTTTCTTTTTGATCTAAGAACTTGTAAATCTTACACCCAGAACTAATTGGCCTACAAAAATCTTTCCTTTCTTTTCCTTCCCTTTCCTTCCCTTTCCTTTCCTTTCCTTTCCTTTCCTTTCCTTTTTTCTTTTCCTTTCCTTTTTTCTTTTCCTTTCCTTTTTTTTCTTTTCCTTTCCTTTCCTTTCCTTTCCTTTCCTTTCCTTTCCTTTCCTTTCCTTTCCTTTTTTCTTTTCCTTTCCTTTCCTTTCCTTTCCTTTCCTTTCCTTTCCTTTCCTTTCCTTTCTTTCCTTTCCCTTCCCTTTCTTGCTTGCTTGCTTAGAGAGAGAGTATGCAAGCAGGAAGAAGGGGACACAGAAAGAGGAGGGAGAATCTTTTATTTTAAAGATTTATTTATTTATTTGAGGGAGGGAAAAAGAGAATCAGAGCAGGAGGGAGGAGCAGAGGGAGAGAGAGACAAGTGGACTCCCTGATGAGCACGGAGCCCGATGCTGGGTTCAATCCCAGGACCCTGAAATCATGATCTGAGCCGAAATCAAGAATTGGAAGCTTTACTGACTGAGCCACCCAGTCGCCCCCACAAAAATATTTTTTATATAACAATAGTATAACCAGACTTACTCAAGTTGTATATTGATTTTCCTTTTCCAGTTGACCTAAGGAAGTCGCTTGACTGAGTTGGCATTTGACAGATCAGATTGATAAGAACAGAATTAGCTTATGGAATTTCTTCATTAGGTCTCCAGGACCACCTCTTTTACTGGGGCTATAGGCTGCAGCTCTAAATATTTTGTACTTGGTTTAAAAAAAAAATAGAACTGTATTTGTATTCCTTTTAGACATTTTGCAATCTTGTTATTATTTCAAGATGTAAGAGGCAATTGGGGTATGAATCTAATTATCTCCATCATCAGTTGACAAATGAATTACCCACATAGTTGAAAGTGCTAAATATTCTCACTGGTTTGACAAATATGTATTAATCTCCTATTGTATGCAGAGCTCTACGTCAGGTGCTGGGGACACAGCAGTGACTAAGACAGAGACAAAATATCCCCAAATAAAAACATAATAGTAAATTATGGTAAGAATCTTGAGAGAGTTTAACAGGCAGACTCTATCAATTAGGTTCCAGTGTGTGAAGTAGAAGTAACTCTAGATTTTAGGTTCCAGTGTGTGAAGTAGAAGTAACTCTAGATATTTTAAGAAAGATATAGATTAATACAAGGAATTCAGTGTTTATGAAAATCATTGCAAGGGCTGAAGGAGCAGTTTAATCCTGAGTCTTCAGGAATATCTTCCAGAATACTGCAGAGTTGTCCTGTCAGGAGAGCCACGGCAATGGATCTTTGCCAGAACCAAGAACTCCCTGCTACTCATGTAGATCCCCTATCGAAACTGCCTCTCAACACCGAGGAAGCTCCCGAATGGACACCCAAGACCACGGTTTATGATTTAGGAAGCTGGAGCCAGATGCCAATTTGACCACTCATGCTACTTTATTCCCTACTTCCTCACTGTCAGGAATCTGAAAACTGGGGTACTGCAGAGCAACCCCATGTTTTTAGGATGGTGCTTGCCAGCAGAACCTGCCAGGTGAATCTAATCAGCATCCAGAACCTAGGCTGCAAGGGGGTCTGCCCTGTAGTTAACAAAGTTGTATCCTTTCCAAGAAGGTGGAGTGTGGAGTGGACACTGAGTGAGTCAATCTGGAGTGTCCAGCATAAGATACTGATTTAGTCTGGGGACTGGGAAAGGTTTCTTTGAAGGAGTAACATTTTAACTGAGATATTAAAAACGAGCAGGAGGAGGGACCCTTGGGTGGCTCAGTTGGTTAGGCATCTGCCTTCTGCTGAGGTCATGATCCCGGGGTCCTGGGATTGAGCCCTGTGTCGATCTCCCTGCTCAGTGGGGAGTCTGCTTCTTCTTCTGCCTACCACTCCCCCTGCTTGTGCACGCTCTCTCTCCCTCTCACTCAAATAAATAAATAAAATCTTTAAAAGAAAAAAAATGAGCAGTGGAAAGCAGTCTAGGAGTGAAATGAGTCCCACACAGAAAGGGTAAGAGAGAAGACTGTGTGCTAGGAAGGCTCTTGGTGTGCTTGAGGAGCCGGAGGGTGGTGTGGGGGAACAGAAGGAGTTAGGAGGGAGTGGTACAAGGCTGGGGAGCTAAAGGCTGGCTCGTGTAGGCCTTTCTCTACCACATTAAACACTGAGGATTTCATTCTGTGATGAAGCCATTGGACCATTTAAGCAGAGGAGGAAGTCAATCCACTTTATATTTATGAAGGCTACTCTAGCTTGTGTGCAGAGAAATGTGTCCAGATGGCAGGAGTAGGAAGGGGGTTAGTGCAATAGCTCTAATCAGGAGACCGTGGTTTGCAAATGAAGGTGTGGTCAGTGGAGGTGATGGAGCAAAGCAGAGCTAATGGGACCCGATGGGAAGTGTCTGTCACATAGGTAAGGGGAAAAGAGAAGAGAATCTAAGTATGACTCCTAAATGTTTCATCTGAACATCTGGATGGGATGATCATACCATCAGATGAGATGGGTAGAGGAGTTTTGGGGAAATACCAGTATCAGTGTTGCATGTGTCTTTGGAACAGCCAACAATAGACTTCGAGCCCTTCTACAGACACACACATGTCTAGGTAGTGGTCAGTTGGAAAATGCAATCTACAAAGAAGTAAGGGTGTTCAGATTCCAAATGAACAAATAAAACCAATGTTGATTCTTGGTTTTCACTATAAATGAACTTTTAGCTCAATGGAATTACATGTACTGAAGGACTACAGAGATACCAGAAATAAAATCACAGTTCAAAAGCGATTCCTCCATTTTTTAAATGTATCAGCAAATATGATCATGGCTCCCTTTGAGGTGCAAGCTTCAGGATGTTTCTGATATGCTTTGGTTCTGTGGTTAACACTTATGACTAACTTGCTGTATATACAACTTATTTGTCTTGTTTATTACTTGTTTCTTGTCCTCCATTTAAACATGTTGGCTCAATGATTATGGCAGTTTTTATCTGATTTTTTTTAAATGACATATTCCCTGTACTTACAAAATACTTCGTATCTAGTAGGCATTCAATATAGCCATTGAAAGAATGATTGAATAAACAAATGTGAAATTTAGTACCAAGAGAAGCTTTTGTGTGTATGTTTTTGTTTTTGTTTTAGAGAGAGCATGCATGGACACAAAGGCGCCTATGGCAGAGGTAGGAGGAGGGGCAGAGAGAAGAGAATCTCAGGCAGGCTCCACACCCAGTGCAGGACCTTCCCGGGGCTCCATCTCACCACACTGAGATCAGCCAAAACCAAGAGTTGCATGCTTAATCAACTGAGCCACCCGGGTGCCCCAGGAGAAGATATTTGAACTGCCAGTCAAGTATATACACAAGAATATACATTATCTGCGGTTCTTTGGTTTGAGTATGTGTATATACACAGTATATACACAAGAATATACATTATCTGCGGTTCTTTGGTTTGAGTATGTGACTCTTAAACTTTTAGTGTTACTATATTCTGTGGAAGAACATTTCTTTCACAAAATGAATTGAGGCTGAGTCATCATTAGTCATATAAACTTTGATTTGGAATTGATGCATCTTAGTTGAAAAAAAAAGACTGGCAAGAAATACATCACATTGAGACTGTATCTCTGGATGGTGATATACTTCTTTTTACTTTTGTGTATTTTATAAGATTTTGATAATATAGATGAATTACTTGTAGAAAGAAAAAAAAAACCTAAAAATGATAGAAAACTATTGGGTTATGAAATTTGTTAAAAACCAGTATCTTGCTAATTATATCAGAAGATAGGAGTTAGAATTACAAGATCTATGAAGGCATACTTTGACACAAATGAAATCAAGTAAACTACATTTTCCCCTGATTTTGGTAAAACTACTGAAAAAATATATATTGAATAAATGACATACTGATCTACTCTATTCTTATTAATAAACAATTCATGGTATCCCTTCACATAGAGATTTCTGACAACAAGTTCAATAATTGAAAGAGCTTTGATTGTAAGAGCTTTAAAGTATCTGTGTCTCTCATTCTCCATAACCCCACATTGGTTTCTAATACCTGTGTCATAGGATTGTAAAACCAAATTGGATAATACATGAAAAGGCAGTCTCTAAATTACAAAGCCCCATATATGTTTGGTTGAAAGAACATCTCCCAGGATCTGCCCTCCCGTAAGTGGTCATTTTCAATTTGGAGGGAACAGGGTGGGACCTTTACTTACTGAAGTTGAATGGAATGAAGTAATAATACCTTTGGAGTCTCCTGCCTGGGCTGTGAAGCATCATTCTATAGGGCTCAAGTTAAATGGCCAAGATTCCAGCTCTACAATATAGAAGAGTCTGTGCCAAGGGGGTAAAACATGATGGAAAGCTTTTTGGGGGGTCTTCTCCAGGACGGGTCTGAGGGAGGCACTTCCTTACAAGGCCACTAACATGGGACAATCCCCAATTAAGAGAACCAGAATAAGGGACACCTGGGTGGTTCAGTCGGTTAAGCGTCTGCCTTTGACTCAGGTCATGGGCCCAGGATCCTGGGATCAAGTCCTGCATCAGGCTTCCTGCTCCGTGGGGAGTCTGCTTCTCCCTCTCCCTTAGCCTCTGCAACCTGCTTGTGTGCGTGCATGCTTTCTCTCTCAAATAAATAAATAAATAAATAATTAATTAATTAATTTTAAAAAATCAGAGGGGGGGGGTCCCTTGGTGGCTCAGTTGGTTAAGCGTCTACCTTTGGCTCAGGTTGTGCTCCCAGGGTCCTGGGTTTGAGCCCATGTTTGGCTCTCTGCTCAGCTAGGAGTCTGCTTTTCCTCCCTCTGCTCCTTCTCCTGCTTGTGCTCTCTCCCTAAAATAAATAAAATCTCAAAAAAAAAATTTTAAAAAAGCAAACAAAAAGCAAAGAGAGGACCAGGATAAGGTTTGCTTCCTCTGGAATGACACTGGCTGGAGTTCAGGAAAGAGTTCTGCCACTCCAAGTTATTGAGATCATGGAGCTCCAGGGGAATTTAATAGCTTGTCCATTCTGTGTGGCCTTATGTATATAAGAGAGTGGAAACTGAAGGTGTTCCTGCATCATAAATACATATTATCTTTTGTTTTTAAAATATTATTTTTATTAAAATTACATATTACTTCTGGTTATTGTATTATTACTAGTATTTATCTCTATTAGTTTTTCTTTTAGTCTTTCCTTTTGCTAGTCAGTATTTTTCAATTTTCCATGTAATACTTCATAATAGAAAAGCAAGAGCTTTATGCAAGGTACCTAAAAGCATTTCGAAAATAACAGACAAGTAAAACAAAGAAATTAAAGTGACCCATAATTCTACTACCCAGAGGTAAGCACTGTTGATATTTTGAGATCCAAACTTCCAGGGTGTAGAATTCCTTAACTAAAAATGGGATTTTAATCTATATGTCTTATCACCCATTTCTTTCTTTGTTTAAAAAAGATTTTATTTATTTATTTGTCAGAGAGAGAGAGAGACAGAAAGAGCGCACAAGCAGGGGGAGAAGCCGGTTCCCCTCTGAGCAGGGAGTGGGATGCTGGACTCGATCCCAGGACCCTGGAATCATGGCCTGAGCAGAAGGCAGCTGCTTAACCAACTGAGCCACCCAGGCGTCCCTCACCCAGTTCTTTTGCTTGTAAAAAGAATCCCTCATGAATAAATGTTCTTCAAACATACCATTTCAACAACCGCATTTTCTTAGACTTTCCTGCGTATTCAAGAGCCGGAAAAGTTGAATGTACCCGCATCCTGGCCAGCAGGGTCCTGGTCCCCTCCTTCAGTGCCGCTGGTGAGTACCGCGACAGGAAAATCGTGCTCAGTGCTGGGGTCATTGCTGCTTTAATTGGCAAGGAGTGAGTGAGCCCTGCTTAGTGTTTGGGGAAGAGCATTCCGGAGAGCGAGCAGAGTGCAAAGTTTCTGGGGCAACAGTGTGCCTGTCTCAATAAGGAGTGGCTGGACCTGAAAGAGGGATGGGGACAGTGGTACACGGTGAGATCAGAGAGGTGGCGGGGGTGGGGGTGCGCAGTTCACGTGGAGGTTGGAAGCCTTGGCAGGGAAGGACTACGGATTTATTCAGAAAGCGCTCAGAGAGGAGGCGGAGGGATCAGCAGAAGGCTGTTGTAGTGAGACCGTGGAGCGCTCAGTGGTACCCATTCTCCCAGACAGGCCTGCCCTGCTCTGCCAAGCTTGGCCCTTGCCCATCTCCTGTACTACTCTTCTCTCCTTCTGTGGCCAGGGCAGGTGAAATGCGTGTCTTATGAGGTCTGTTGGGTGCTAAAAAGTCTGTGTGACAGGCAATCAAAATACTAAGAGTGACAAGTCAGGATCAGTGGATGTCACCCTCAGAAGTCAATTTGACAAACCTGGGTCTAGCACTTACAGGGTTGAGAAGAACATGCTGGTAACTCTAGGGAAAAAGCAAAGTAGAGGCATCAGAGACTTCAATAAAATGACTAAAAAAGAAGTGGCAGACACGAATGCGTCGAGTGTACCAAATCACTCCATATTTAATGTCTGCATGAACTACCTGGAAATCTATAAATGACAGCGAGAAGCAGCTTGACCGGCGGCTTTGTGTTTCTTTGCTAGTTACACGCCAGTTGGAAGCCTCTCTTATATCTGAAATGCCGCTTTTGAATACAAAAACTTAAGCAAAATCCTTTCAAATTCCCAAGTCCGGCCCCCTGATCAAGAGACCAGATGGGTGGGCTGCCAAGCGGGAAGGGCTAGGAGGGACCAGGACCATGGGGCAGCACCAATTGCCTTCAGAGCCCTGACTCAGTGCCCCTACTTGGAGGGCATCACAGAAGAACCTCACAGAGAGAACACAGGGGGCCCACGAGAGGCTAGATATTCTTATGGGGTGACATAGTGGCGATTGTCCCATACTTTCAGTTACAGGTGACACTCAGGGCGGAAGCTCCTTTCATTCTCCAGACATCTTTCCAAGAAACCCTCCTGACCACCTCAGCTCCCACCCATCTCCCTTCTCAGGCCTTTGTGGGTGTCTGGATAGCACTGTTTGTTTAGCACTTCAGTGTTCTAGAATGCAAACTTCATGAGGCCAATGACTGCCTTGCTCACTCCTTACCAGCAGTGCAGGAAATTGTGTGTGGGACCCAGTAGACACTCAATAATTATTCAATGGATTAATTTTACATTCTTTTAGGGGTCCATATAATATTCTTGTAAGCTTAGCGAGGATGAGATCAGCTCTGACTTCTTGTCATCTTTGCCCTCTTCCTTACTTCCCTTCTTGTCTCCTGTAACAGACCACATCATGGACTGGCCCAAAGGAGCTTGGCCCACTCCAAAGTCAGTGGTAGACAGTTCCTGGCCATGGCAGTACTTCTGTTGGCTTTCCAACCACAGGACAGTGCTTGGTCTCCATGCTCTGGAATTTCTCCAAAGACTGAAATCACCCAATTGTGATCCTCTGTCCATGAAGGGTGGAAACTGGTAGAAAACTATTCCATTCCTTGCTTCTTGGAGAAATCTGGGGGGCATCCTACCATTTCCATAAGCTTCTGGGAAACTGAGTTCCATTGCCCACAGTGGCTCTCCACCCATTAATCCTCGGTGGCTTTCCTCCATTCCTTATCTCAGGTCCCTCCTTACTCTGTTTCCTGGGACCACCTCTTACATCCTAAAAGAACTGCTCACACCCAAATCCTACAGCAGAGGCTGCTTTGGGGGGAACCCAAACTAAGCCAATTGCTTAGAAGAGCTGTGCCCAGGGGTTCCTGTGACGACCAGAAGAGCTGAGGCAAGCCAGGCACTCGGCACGGTGTTTGCCTCCCATAAATGTTTCGCTCCCTTAGCCACCACTGCTCTTGTTCCTCCTGTTGAGGGGGCCCATAAAACACTTGTGCATTCATCTTGGAAGCCGAATTTTGAGGAGGCATCAAGGCAGAGACCAAAGGGCATCGACAGCAGTACCAACATCAATAACAGTGACTGTAGGTGAGGAGGGACAGAAGCAAAGGTCAACAACAAAGCCAGGGAAGACAGTGTATATCCAAGGTGTTAGCCTGTGTGGTACCAAGTGCACTAAGTTAAGACTTCATCCTGGGGCCAATGTTTAAGAGAACTGATGTGGGCCTCACAGCGAGCCAGAGTAAGGATATTTACAAGGGGATGGCAAGGGTCCTGTTAAGACAAACCTGACAGAAAGGGCCAGAAATCTGGCCTCCTTTGAAAGGACAGGCAGGTTCAATAGGTCAAGAAACCAAGTGGTCTCCTTTCTGGAGAGTACAGGGAGGGAAAGGGAAAATTAGTGCAGTAGGCAGAGAAATCAGACTCCCAAGGATCAGAAAATCAGCCAAAGTTAAAACTGAGAGAGCTCCGCACCCCAAAGACAAGTGTTCTTAAAACTTTGTCTCATATGATACTGTCTGTTAGCTACTCCGTGTGTGGCACTTGTGTTCACTGTCTCTGAAAGATGTCAGACCCCACAGGGGGATTTTGGCATTAACTGTAAGCAGCGGCAGGCCACTGGAATGGCACCATAAGATGCACAAAGGGAAGCAGTGCTCCTGGTCTTTCCAGACTAAGGCTTGTGTCTGACAACTTCTGATCGTGTAGAAGGGTCAAGACTGGATGCCCCTTCAAGGCACAGGGTCCCCCTCACTTTTGGAGTCCCAGTGCCTCTTGTGGCCTCTGACCCAAGAGTGGATGGTCAATAAACACATGGAGAAGGAGGGAAGAGAGAAAACTGTGACGTGAGGGTCAGAAGGCAGGAGAAGAAGGAATTAGTGAGCCCACAGTAAGTACTGCTCTCTGGTTCAGCTGAGTAGTACCAGCTGGCCCTCTCCCCTTCCAGCCTGCTGGCTGGGACCAAGACAGACCAGGGATGCTCACTGATGTGGTTTCACACTAAACCACCATGCTGATGTACAGTTCACCTCCACATGGTGCACACTGCCTTCCATCCGTTTTTTTTTTTTAATTTTATTTTTATTTAAACAAATTTTTTATTTAAATTGTAGTTAAACATACAGTGGAATATTAGTTTCAAGTTGGCAACACAGCAACGCAGCACTTCCACATGCGACCCGGTGCTCATCACAGGGCAGACTTTAATCTGCATCCCCTATTTCACCGCCCCCCCCACCTCCCCTCTGGTAGCCCTCAGTTTGCTCTACAGGTAAGACTCTGTTATTTGGTTTTCGCCTCTCTCTCTCTCTCTCTCTTCTTTCTTTCCCATTTGCTTATTTGTTTTGTTTCCTAAACTCTACATATGAGAGAAATCATATGGTATTTGTCTTTCTCTGACTGACTGCTTTCATTTACCATTGTACTCTCTAGCTCCATCCATGTCATTGTAAATGTCAATATTACACTCTTTTTTATGGCTGAGCAATCTTCCATTGTATATACCACATCTTCTTTGTCCATTCATCAGTCGATAGTTGTGTGGGCTGTTTCCATAGTTTGCTAGTAGATAATGCTGTTATAAACACGGGGGGGGGCATGTATCCCTTCGAATTAGTATTTTTGTGTCTTTGAGTAAATATCCAATAGTGCAATTGCCAGATCCTAGGGTATTTCTATTTTTAGCTTCTTTTTTTAAAGATTTTATTTATTTGACAGACAGAGATCACAAGTAGGCAGAGAGGCAGGCAGAGAGAGAGAGAAGGGGAAGCAGGCTTCCTGCTGAGCAGAGAGCCCAATATGGGGCTAGATCCCAGGACCCCAGGACCACGACCTGAGCCGAAGGCGGAGGCTTTAACCTACTGAGCCACCCAGGCGCCGTATTCTAACTTTTTGAGGAACCTCTGTACTGTTCTCCAGAGTGGTCGCACCAGTTTACATGCCCACCAACAGTGCAAGAGGGTTGCCCTTTCTCTGCATCCTCGCCAACACCTGTTGTTTCTTGTTGTTTATTTTAGCCATTCTGACAGGTGTGAGGTGATGTCTCATCATGGTTTTGATTTGTATTTCCCTGTCTCATTTGCTTTTTAGGAAGGATGTGATTGCCCATTTGTAGGGTGCATATAAGGAAGGATGAGAAAGGAAAATGCTGATGTTCCTATCAGGATGGAGGGAAGCCAAATGGCCTCATTGATCAAATCATAAAGCACTGGGCGATGGGGCACAGGTAAGTGGGGACAGCTGGAAAAGAACACTGAGTTTGGAGCATGTTCTGGCTCCTAGGAGAAGCTAGCCTCCCACTCACCTTGGTCCCTAGGATTCCAAGTGTGTCTTGGGGGTAACTGGAGCTTATAAAGTCCCTTGTTTCCCCAGTGAGCTGCGATTCGTGAAGAAGCAGACACCGAAGGTGTTAACAAAGTTAACAAAGTTACAATGCATTATTAATTTTCTGATTATTTATTTATTTGAGAGAGAGAGAGAGAGAGAGAGAGGCAGTGCACACGAGCAGGGAGGGGCAGAGAGGGAGGGAGAAAGAATCTGAAGCAGATTCTGCACTGAGTGCAGAGCCTGATGTGGGGCTCGATTTCATGACCTCAAGATCACAAACTGAGCCAAACCAGGAGTCAGGCAATTAACCCCCTGAGCCACCCAGGCACCCTAAGTTTGATTCTTGAGATGACTAATTTCTTTATAAAATTTGACCAAAAGCCTATGATCTCCTGATTGGTGTCCCATCTGACTGGGTGGCAGGGGCAACGGAGTGGTTCCCAGGACCGTCTTGACTCCTACAAAAGTTCGTGGGCAAAAGAACAGAAACGAAAACCACTGATGTCCAGCTCACACTTGTCCGTTAACAAGATGTATGGCTGGGACAGTCACAGTTTCTGTGAGATGAGGTGCTCGGGTTATAGGATCTTTGTCATTTCATCTCAGTCTGGCATCCTGTGATTCAGAACACATAGTTGAGACACTAATTAGGTGTAAGATGCTGGGGGAGATTATACAGTAAGGTTTTTGCTGTATTGTCTGGCTTTGAAAAGCTTCACGTTGTCTCTTCCAGAATGATTTCAATTTTAGCACCTGCAGTAAGTGAGCTGTTAAATTATTTGTCAATAAACTTTGTTTATGATCCTTTAGCCACACAGTCGTTTTATTTTATTTATTTTTTTTGCCACACAGTCATTTTAATTCCCTTTTTATGTTTCTGTTCATAGAATCCTGTTAAAGAAAGATCTTTTCCATGGAAAGATATACAAATATTCTCCTGAGGAATTTTCTGTTAGTTTTCTCATTTTATTTATATTTAATTTTTGAAAGCAGTTTTTTTTTAAATTGTATTTATTTGAGAGAGAGAGAGAGAGAGAGCATGAGCAGAGTGAAGGGCAGAGGGAGAAGCAGGCTCCTCACTGAGCAGGGAGCCCAACACAGGGCTCAATCTTGGGACTCTGGGATCATGATCTGAGCCGAACGCAGCTGCTTAATGGATTGAGCTACTCAGGCACCCTAGTTTTCTGATTTTAAATACTGAAATCTTATGCACCTGTAATTTATTTTTGCAAATGGCATGAATCAGGAAATGTGCCCCCTGCCCAGACTGGGTATTTCTTGGTGGCTGGATTCCCTACTGATTTGAAATGCCATTTTTATTTTATACTAAATTCTCATTAAAAACATGACCTTCATAATGAATTCTCTCCTCTGTTCCATTGATCCTTGTATAATTCTTGCCTCTGTGAAGTTGGTCACAGACAATGTCAGTGCTCCTCCCAGATCTTTGTGGGCCCCTTTCTGGTATTTGTTTCAGAGTACTTTGAAGAGAGGGCTTTGTGAGTTTGAGCCTTTTTCAGCTTGTATGATCAGGTCTTCCTGGGGGGCTGCCTTCAGCTCCCTTCGTCTTCACCAAAGGAGACTTACATGTGTGGGCCACCAAAAACCAATGACCAACAGGTGCGAGTATACGAAAACCCGTTTTTTCTTACTTTGGCATAGGGAGCCCTTCATCAATAAATCACTTGCACAGAAAATTTTCATTGCAGGGTCTGCTTTTGGGAAACTCAATCTAAGGTAAAGTCTTTTCATCATCCAGGCAGATCATTCCACCAGCTAACAAGAACCATCTTCTACCAGTCACCCATTGAATTGAGAAAGCTGTCAATATGGCATCCTTTACCACTTCCCATCAGAAGGGCTTTCAGGTGGTAAGTAAAATTAAGTAAACTCTGAGCTCCTGGTGGTGTCCTCCTGTCAATGCAATGAATGATGGCTTTTGTATTTTTAAATATATTTTCTAAAGAACAGAAAGTTTTTAATTTCTCAGAAATTATACAGCAGATCCTAGAAATAATGTCTCTGGATAGTCAGTGGACATCATTTAAGGTAACTAAGATGGTATTTGATTACTTTTAAACTTTCAACTTAAAAAAAAATTGCCACATGCACTTGGTAAGAAATTAGACAGAAGAGTATAAAATGAAAATTGTCTGTATTCTTGCTAACAATTTTAGAATATTTAAGATTTAATAATTCATTAAGTTTATTGTTTTATTGTTTGCTATATGTCAGGCACTCTTTACTTCTTTCTCTAAGCTAGGTGCACTATAAAATTATTTTCCCATATCTTTCTTTTTTAAGTTATATATATTCATTTTAGAGGGGGTAGAATGGCAGAGGGAGGGGAAGAGAGAGAATCCCCAAGCAAACTCCTTTTGCTGTGATGAGCCCAAAGCAGGGATGGATCCAAGGACCTGAGATTGTGACCTGTGCTGAAATCAAGAGTCAGCTGCTTAACTGACTGAACAGTCCAGGAACCCTCACATACTTTTTTCAACTTAATATCTCATGCACATTTTGTCATTCTAGTTCATGAAAATTCCTCCTCATTTTGTTTGATGACTGGGCCATAATTATTTTTATTCTGTTCTATAATATTTATTTCCATAGTGAGGTTTATCCTTGCTTCACTAGGTTTAAAATTATGACAATTATTTTTTTAAGATTTTATTTATTTACTTGACAGAGAGATAGAGAGAGAGAGAGGGCACAAGCAGAAGGAGTGGCAGACAAGGGAGAGGGAGAAAGAGGAGACTGATGCGGGGCTCGATCCCAGGACCCCAGGATCATGACCTGAGCCGAAGGCAGACACTTAACCGACTGAGCCACCCAGGCACACCCCAAATTATGACAAATTCTTTGAAGCAACTCTTTTCCTCCCTGGTTTTATTAACTTGAGTCATCTGTTAGCTGAATTTTGTCATCAGACAATTTTTGCATACTTGAGAAGTTCTGTCTCTTGTTTTAATTTTAAATGACAATATTGTTATGGGGAATTCTAGAGGAAGTTTGATTTTTCTCTCTTACAGCCCATCACTTATTTTTATACATGCTCTCATGGCAATTTTTTAAAAAATTTAAAAAAAATGTTTTTTTTTGAGGGAGTATGCAAGTGCAGGAGTATGTTGGGAGGAGGTACCGGGAGGAGCTGAGGGAAGGGAGAGAGACTCTTAAGCATGCTCCATGCCTGGTACAGAGCCTGTGGCAGAGCCCACCTGGAGGCTTGATCTCATGACCCTGAGATCATGATGTGAGCCAAAACTAAGAGTCAGTTGCTGAACCCCCTGAGTCACCCAGGTGCCCTGGCAATTTTTAAAAATATAAGCGATGGTAACAGTCTATGTTTCCCTCTCCCTCCCTATCTTTTCCGTGTTTTTTGTTTCCTGGTTTTTCGTATTCAGTTTCCTGAAATTTCTTGTCCCTTAGGATGTATAGATTTAGGTATCCCATTGTTTGGGGAAGAACTTTTATAATTGTTTATTTCAATGTTATTAGATATAGTCTTGTTTTTCATATAATGAATTATATGTATGTGTGATCCTTGTGATCTGTCTTCTACATCTGTTACCTTTCACCTCCCTAATAGTTTTTAACCTCTTGGACTTTTATTTTTTTCTCTGCATTGTCTTTGATCATTTGAATGCTTTCCTCCATGACTGGGACTTTGTTTTGACTAAATTCCATTTTCTTCCTTGATGTTTCAAATGATGTTTTTTTGGTTCTTAGTGGATTTTCTTAGATTTTAGGAGACATGTATAAATTACTACAAAGTAAGGCTCTCTGTTTTCTTTTCTTTTTTTTTTTTTTAAAGATTTTTTATTTATCAGAGACTGAGAGGGAGAGAGAGAGAGCACAGGCAGACAGAATGGCAGGCAGAGGCAGAGGGAGAAGCAGGCTCCCTGCAGAGCAAGGAGCCCGATGCAGGACTCCATCCCAGGACACTGGGATCATGACCTGAGCCGAAGGCAGCTGCCTAACCAACTGAGCCACCCAGGCGTCCCAGGCTCTCTGTTTTCAAAGCTTGATATGGAGTTGTACTTTGTCTAAACGTCAATGATGTACATAATATATATATTTATATACTTATATATTCACATATTTATATATATTTACACATACATACATGTATGAATATATACATACTTTTTTTTTCCTTTGGCTTTGCTCCATTTATTAGACCAGATCTTTGGTGTATGATCTGGCTTTACTCTACCATTATAACAGAAGTTTTTTATTTTTGTTCTTGATTAAAGAAACATTTTTGGCAAAGGTTTTCCTCTCAGATGTCTTGTTCTTATCAAAAATATAGCCCTTAGCAGCATAGTACAAAGGATATCAGTTTGAATTATGGATCTATTTCAGAATACCAACAAAGCAGAAGTGAACTTCTATTCTATAATTACTGAAGAATGAACTAAGGGCATTTTGAAATGCTATAAATTGTACCTTAAAATTTTCAGGAGTGGGTTGAATAAACCCAGGGGGTTTTTGTATCCAATTCTGTATTATGTGGGTTGGTTATTATCTCTGGTGAACAAATGTATTCATTGATAAATCTGACAAAAATTAGAAAAAATAAAATTAGAATTTGCTGACCATGGAAAACCTTAAACTAATTCTATTTGTTTTGCAGCATTAATTATCAAAGATAAGAAGATTGTACTTATGATGACAATGACTTGAAGCATTTCCTACAAGAGAGGATCTGTTAAGACTACCACCAAAGGATGAAGATTTCAGACTTTGGTTATGTACTTCAAAGTTTCCAACACAGTTGTTATTATCATGTTAGTGATGAGAAACAGGATTCCAAACAGTATTCCCACTTCTATCTCCTGCTCACTGCCATCCTTTCCTTCCTGTCACCCTCTAGGCCACAGGGGTCCACCATCTTTTGCTGTATGTGACTGATTTTCTTTTGCATATCATATTTTTCAACAGGATTGAATTAGAGGTTATTTTTGAGGGGATTTTTAATACTTGAAAATAACATTTCCATAGGTTAATAGCAATCCGACTTTTTAAAAAGTTTTAAAGAAATCTTATCGTGGTCTCCACACTTCACCTCCTCATAACCTTTTCCCCTTTGTAAAAGCCTATATGAAATTCTGAATTGTGAGAAACTCCCACTAGCAACCCACATATTTTCCCTCCAAATGGGCTTCTTAACTTTTAAGACAGTTTTTCACATGGTTTTGGCTTTCACACTTTTGGTCATCTGTCATGTTTTATTAGAACAGGTGGAGATTTAGTTCTATCTTCCCAAAGCCTGTGAAATGGAGAGGGTAAAATATAAGACTTTGCTTTAAAGAACTAAGGAGATGGAATGAAGTCTTAGACATCTAAAGGAATTTGTAGCTTGAAGCTGGTTTCCCTTAGGCTGTCTTGACCTCTTTGATGAGGTCAGGTTTTTTGTTGTTGTTGTTGTTTTGCAGGAACCAATGCTATACCCAAGAGAAGGACCATCTTTTCTTGATCTTCTGGCAGTAGTTCATCCAGAGTCAAGTGTGGTATAATTTAGCTGTGTCTTACTGTGAACCTATTAAAGATCCATGTAATTAAAACTCGCTAGGACTGAGGGGGAGTCTGACTAGCTCAGCTGGTAGAACTTGCAACTCTTGATCTCAGGGTCATGAGATCAAGCCTCACATTGGGCGTGGAGTGTACTTAAAACACACACACACACACACACACACACACACACACACCCCAAACTCTCTAGGACTTTTTCTCCAATCGTATACTGTGTAATGTCTAAAATGGGTGACTGACTCCTACTACTCCTACCCTTCAAGCACACAAAGTAACCTACAACTTTGGGTGCTTGAGGACCAGCATATGAATGACAGCAGAAAACTCATACTTGGTATATGGGTGGTAGCACAGATAGGGCAGTGCTGCCCAAAACTATGGCCAGTGGGGGCTGTAATACCCAAGGCTGGAGGGTGTGATGGTGCTCAGCAGAAGCAGAGTAGTTGGGGAAAAGGCAGACTTCAGATGCCATATGGTAACTAAACCCACGTAGGACTCCTCCTGGATTTGCAGTAACATAGGGAAGGGATTTTATAGGGACCTGTGATATGTATTAGCAGGAGCTAGTAGAGAAGGGAAAGAGGAAAAGGAACCAGCAAACATTCATTACTATATCTTCTGAAAATCACATTTTTAGATATTATTAATATATCCATCTCTACTGTTAGTTAAAATGTAATGATGTAAGGAAAATGTTTATTAGAAGAGTGTGCAGAGATTTTGGCCCTTCTGGTTATCTTTTTAATAAAAATTTTGTTGCCCAGCTAACAAATGATTCATGTTCTCAACATTAAGATATAATGAAAGAGTCTTATACTGTTGTGGAACACTATCCTTTTCAAAGTCTTCCCTATATACACTTCTCAGTCACAATCTTCCAACAAGGTTGACAGATCATGGGTTATTCCCATTTTGATAGGAGCAAACCAGACTTCAGAATACATGGAAGTATTCCTAAGGGTGACACAACTGAAAAGTGGAGGGACTAATACTTTAAACCCAGGTGTTTGAACTCCAAGATCACTAACCTGTCTACCAAACCATGCTCATTATAATGGTTTTTCATAGCAAAATAGTTTGTATTAATTTTTATAAATTCATATGAAATATAATATTAGGTTAGTCCAATTTCTCCAATTTCCGTTTGATAATGATACTTTGTAGTAATGTAGCATACAATTTTCAAAGCACTTACAAATTCTAATTAGCCTGAAGAAATTAACAGGGAAGTTATTACCATCTGTACTTGACTTAGAAGAAGACTAAGGGACGAGGAAATGAAATTACTTGCTTAAAATCTTCTGACTCCCTATACCCTCATTACTTGAGTAGAGTGCTTCTTGAAACTCTTCACACCATTACATAAGCAATTCTTATAAATAAACTTAAGGCCACAATGGAACACTTACTGTCATGCTTTTAAATTTAATTCATCCTTTTTTTTCCTTCACATGCTTCACACATGGTCCTGGGTTCTCTTTCTAAGGCATTTACGGTAAACCCTGAGCCAAAGTTGCTTCCATCTGCATTGAGTAGTGCATGACTTCTGTGGAACCAAAATGAAATCATCTTCACAAGCCACAGGTGAGTCTCCCTCTTTATCTCCCTCCCAATCCCAGCCTTCTTTTAAAAAAGAGCAAGACTGTTGTAAAAAATGGCATCTTTTAAATTGGCAGTATAGTAGAAAAAACAAAAACAAAACAAAAAACCTTTTTTTGAAAATAATTGAGGCTTATGGATATCAGAGGCGTCATCTGCTGTGCTACCTGACAGGTGTGAACCATCTGGCTGAGACTGACTTTTGGTATCTGCCAGCCTCCTCAGTATGGCTACTGGGCTTGCACCTTCATCAAAGAAGACTCAAATGAGGAGTTTACAGATTCTGGGGAAGAAAAAAAATGGCCTTCTTTTGTTCCTTGCTATACCAGTCGGGAAGATCTGCCATTTAAAATTTTTTTCAGGTTGGGACATCTAGGTGGCTCAGTTGGTTAAGCCACTGCCTTCAGCTTAGGTCATGATCCCAGGGTCCTGAGATCAAGCCCCACATTAGGCTCCTTGCTCACCAGGGAGCCTGCTTCTCCCTCTCCCTTTCCTGCACCCCCTGGTTGTGCTCTCTTTCTCTCTCTCTCTCTTCCACCCCCATCAAATAAATAAATAAAATCTTAAAAATATTTTTAAAAAATTTTTAAAAAATAAGTTCTTTTTTCAAGTCAACTGATAGAAGCCACTTCCAGCACTCTCTGCAGCACCATGTCCTTCCTCTCAGGCTGTAGATGTATTTTCTAATTGGCTTTGGTATCCTTTCTCCATTCATTCTCCCATCTGTTTCATACATTATTGCCTGTTACAGCTCTGAACACATTCCTTCCTTCCAAAGATTTCCTATGGGGACCATTTATTTTTTAACAATGGATTACTTCCATATTTAATATCTACCCTCATAGACCAGGTGATAGATTCAATTATTGGTCCCAATTCTTCACTTCCCTGTAATGGGATTATATATCCATACATTTGCTTATTAGCTTTGCTATGCTCTCCCACTGCAGGTGGAATTATCTTCCCTACACCACATGACTTTCTCTGGCATAGGAGCAAAGATCTTACATATATTTGTCAAGGTTTGACTTGGCTCTTATATTCTGGATCTGCCAGGAGAAGAGCATGTCCTAATTCCTGCTGCCCTCTTAGCTTTGGCCCCAGTATGAGCATACATGAAGACCTGAGCTCAAACCATGGTCTGGATCTAAGCCACCTGATGCAGACTGAACTTCAGCTACCCAGCCAAGCCCAATCTAGATCAGCCAAAACTCAGCTCAACTATAGACATATGAGCATGAGAATAAATGCTTATTGATATGTACCATTGCATTTTGGGGTAGTTTACTATACTTGATTATTGTGCTGATATCTGACCAGTACACACCAACTACTTTCCCAGCTTCACATCTGACTATAGTCTTGTGAATAGGCTATGGTCCAGCTAATCATGACAGTTTGATGATATCCTGGTCCTTCTTCCTGTCTTCAAACGAATACACATAAGGCTAGCTAGTATTCATTGGCACTGGGATAAATAATCATGAGTGATCTGTTTGTAATCCTCTTGAATCTTTAAACAAATCTTTAAACAGACTACCGTGTCATTCACAGCCCAAAATCTTTTAGTTTACCTTTTCCTGTAGTGCAGTATAGTGTAGTTTGACCTCAGGACTGGTGGGATGGACGTTGTCCTTTGGTAAAGGTTTAATATTTATTAAAGGGCCCATATGTTCCAGAACTCTAACTGGATTTTATATGTTTATTCATGAGGTAGAGATTATTTTCCCTATTTTCTAGAAAGGGGACGGTAAGGCTCAGGGAAGTTATGTAACTTCTTCAAAATGTAAACAGTAGAGGTGGGGCTGAAATTTACTTTTTGTTCTGACTCTCAATACCATGTTTTTTGGCTACGCCATCTTATCTTTTTCATCACACAAAATTATTAGGTAATTGACTTATTTAACATGTAAGAAGTTTTAAGTATGATGAATATAGAACATAAAGTGCCATGACTTAGTGATTTTATTAAATAAATATGATTTACAAATTTAAATTCCAAGCCTTTTTAAAAAATTTCATTAAGTAAACTCTACCCCCCAACATGAGGCTCAAACTCATGACTCTAAGGTCAAGAGTTGCATTTGCTACTCACTGAGCCAGCCAGGCACCCCGAGATTCCAAACCTTAAATGCTCATGCCACCATCTCTTGAGGCCTGCTCTGAATATTGCCAATGTTTTTTCTTTAGGTTCTATAGAAGTCAGAAGGAAACCACAGAACAGCCACCCCAGGATAGCACAGAGTCTGACCTAAGCCCACAAAAGCCAAAAGTAGCAAGGTTGGAGTTGAAAGCTTGGCTTGACACTTTGTCTCCAACTCACACCCTGGCACCTTTGGGCTTTGTCTTTTTTTAACAGCAGAGTGCCAGCCTCGAATTTTTAAACCTTAACTCTGAATTTCTTGACTCAGTGTGTTTAAGATAGACTTTGCATGTTACTATTTTGAAGCAGCTGTTTGTCAGAGCTGGGGAGGAGGGAGGGAATCAAAGCTGTTTAAGGGGAGGTGCTTGTCTTAGAACTGAGACTGCTGAGCTACCAGATTCAAGCGAAGGTTTTGATTTGGGCAAGATGAACAGCCTCACTCTAAGGCAGGACTTCTCAGTCTGGGAGCCACTGACACGAGGGCTGGGTGATTCCTTGTTGTGAGGGGCAGTCTTGTGCCTTATAGGATATGTAGCAGCATCCTTGTCTCTGCCCATCAGTTGCCAGTAGCACCTGTTTCCCAGATGTGACTATAAAAATATCTACGGATATTGCCAAATGTCCCCTGGGGGTACACTCACACGGTTTGAGAACGCTGGTCTAAATGAGTAAGACTGAGCTCATGATAGCCTTTTGTTTTTGTTTTTTTAAAAAAGATTTTATTTATTTATTTGACAGACAGAGATCACAAGTAGGCAGAGGGGTAGACAGAGAGAGAGGAGGAAGCAGGCTCCCTGTGGAGCAGAGAGCCTGATGGAGGGCTCGATCCCTGGACCCTAAGATCATGACCAGAGCCGAAGGCAGAGGTTTTAACCTACTGAGCCACCCAGGCGCCCCTAGTGATAGCATTTTGAACTCATAAAAGAAAAAATAAAGGGATGATGGATAAATTTACCTAAAGAAATTATCCTAATAGCAATTAAATGAAATAATGGGGGGGGGAAATTCCACTTTTTAAAAATGTCTTCCTTTGTATTATATATATAATATATTATATAATATATCTATATCTATCTATCTCAGGAAAGAAAACGTCAGAGGAAGGAGCCAGTCAAAACATAGGCTAACAAAGCAAACTGTGTAGAGAGTAAATTAACAGTAAAACCTAAAGGGAGCAAAATATACAACCCCCAAGTATGCCTCGTTGGCATATGGATTGTTCTAAACTGGTTATTTTTAAAAAACAGGTGAAGTTCTGAAAACTGAGAAGTTAACCCTTTTGTAAGAGACATTGACATTTATAAGGGAAATCTCCCTTTGTAAGGGTGTCGCCTGGTCTGCACCAGGAAGAGGGACAGGACTCAATCTCTAGAATACTCTTTATCAGTGGAGAAGGGCAGAGACTTAAATTTGCATAACAATCATACTCTTAGTTATTGTGCTTTACCGGAAAACCTCCGGTAACTGACTCCTCACCCCTGAACATAATCTGTCTTTAGCAGGAGATGTTATATAAGGTGATGGTTTGGGCCGCATTAAGGAGTTACTCAATTTTCCTGGGTGTATGCCATGTATTTATTTTTGTTTTTGTATTAATTTTTTGTTTAATTTGTTTGTATTATTTTTTGTTTAATAACCTATATAGGAGGCATATAACCCCTATAGGAGGTATATAGGTTATTAAACTTTTGTTTGGGTTTCTCCTGTTAATCTGTCTTTTTATTACATGGGTGTCTCAGCCAAGAATCTAGAAGGGTAGAGGGAAAATTATTTTTCCTCCTCTATAGGTTCCATGCACTCAGAGCAAAAAAACCCTGAGAACTTTACTGTTTTTAAGCTACTACATGATGATCTCCCCTCTTGCTTCAGGGACTCTGTTTTGTGCCTTAATACATGAGGTAGGCATTATTGTTCTCATTTTATGGATAATAAGCCAGACATGTAGAGGTGTCTGTCACTTGGCCAGGTTCACAGGGACAGAGGCAGGAATTAACCCCAGGTCTGCTTGGCTCCCAAGCCTGGGTTCTTCAGTTGCTATGGTGTCTATATCCCACAGCTAGGAGAAGACATTGGGTTCTATGGAGCTCTATAAAGTAATTGTCACATTTGTTATCTTACCTTCCATTGAACCCAGAGCTGGTTTTCTTCTGATGCCTCTGATTATAGCTGATCGTGTAGGGCATTCAAAGAAATTATTGCCACTCAAATATTGTAGGATTCTGTGCTTCTACTCAAAGCCATTCAGAGAAAGGAAGAAAGCCATGTCATTATACTGAGCTGGCGGGAACTCCGGGAAAGGAAGCCCTCAAGCACTATTCTGTAGAATAGTGACTTCGATGTTTCTGAAAGGAAGTCCACATTAGCACAGGAGGATAGGATAAGGTAAGGGGGCATTAAGTGTAACGTTCTTATGATGGGCCCAGCAGATAAAGAAACCCTTTAATGGGGAACACATGGGAATCTAAGGATCCAGACAAAAAAATGTTACTATGAGGAGCTTGCCTTTGAACCTCTGACATTCTGCTAAGACAATTAAGATTCTTTGGATTCAAACTAAACCTAGGCTTCGTTCATTATTAAATAAAATGCCAATAGATGTGTGATACTCCAGGCATACTGATGGTGAATTTCACCTTAATTTACTACAGTTTTTACCAAGAACATGTTTTATAAAAATAAGGAAGAAGTTGATCAAGGTAAGTGGACATTGGATTGGGTGGGAAGGATATGGATCTACCCAGAAGGCACAGAACAGAAAAGAAGGATGAGATGCTTGGACACATTCCAATTCATTCCTTTGCTCATGTATGCAATATATGAGCCTCTCCATGGTGTGCTAGGTACTGTGCTAGATGTTGGGTTGTAGTGATAAACAGAACAGTGGAGGAAATAACACTTTTCAAAGTAAACAAATAATTAAATTTATAATTAATCACTCTGATAATGACCCTGCAGAGAAGTATGGAAAGTACGGGGATCATTTGACAGGGCTACCTGGCTTGTCTGGGAGGTTAGGAAAGATTTCTCTGATGATGGAATGTTTGAGGCAAGATCTGCAGGGTGAGTGAATTAGCTAGGCAAAGTGGTGTGGGGAGGGTTTAGTGATAGAGGATAGAGCTTGTGCAAAGATCCTGGAACAAGGAAAACCTGTGGTATTTGGAAGGATTGAAAACTGATTATTGAGGTTGGAACATACAGGGCAAGAAGAAAAATGTAGGATATGAGATAGAAAAAATGTGAAGGCATCAGATCAGATTATCCTAAAAGAAATGTAATTTATATATTCAGATTCACTTTCTAATAAGATCTCTGATTACTTTGCAGAGAAGAGTCTGGATGAGGCCAGAGTTGACACCTGAGGAAGCTGTTGCAAAAGTCCTGAAAATATTAGAGAGTCATGGTGGTCACAGAGATGGAGAGAAGCAGATAGATCAGTGAGATGCTGAAGAGAATGAGCCCTCTCCAGGCCTTGGCCCCATCTGGAGCTCCAGGTTCTGAGGTGATTGTGAGACCAAATTATATGACATTCGTTTCTTGGGATCATTAAATGTCATACTTGGACATCATGTTCTCCAGGTCTTTCATTTTATAGAGAAGAGAAGTCTGTTGGGACATCTGGGTGACTCAGTCAGTTAAGTGCCTGACTCTTCAGCACAGGTCTTGATCTCAGGTTTGTGAGTTCAAGCCCCATGTTGGCTCCTACCTTAAAGAGAGAGAGAGAGGGATAAAGAAGTCTGAAAGGTGAAGTGAATTATTCAAGGTCACATGAGAATGGCCTTACTGGGACTAGAACCCAGGAATCAGCCAGTTGGGGATTGCTCAGGGTAGAGGGTCAACATGTACAGATTCCTTATAGACATGGAAATGTGTTATAAATTGACATGGGTGGTAGGAAGAGATACCATCCTAAACCCCATTTCTGCTACATGGTAGACCATATATTGAGTGTAAGAATAAATTAAGTGTCTTTACTTACCCCTTCTCTATCCATAGAAGAAGAAGAATTTGGTCATAACTATCCTTGTCATCAACTAACATAAGAGAATTTTAATACATACCTAGGAAAGAATTGGGTGGGTGATGTGCAAGGATAGATTTTTTTTTTTTCCAAGCCTGGTAAGACCAGGTTGTTGGTTCTTAAGAAATAGAGGGCACAGAAGGAATTTGGATTTCTCATGCACATTAAAGGGAAGATTGATTAAGATAGGGTTCTTTGTTTACAAACTGGAGAAACAGATTCTGGCTAATTTAGGTAAAAACAGTATAAAGCAAAACAAAACAAAAATAAAACAACAACAGGCAACAACAAACAAATGAAAAACCCTCCATCAACCAATCTACAAACAAAACAAAACAATAACAAAAGAGGAAATTGTTAGCTACTGGGAGTTCAGAGAAGCATCCAGAAGGAGGCTGGAGAATTGGGTCTGGGACAGCACATGGATTGGAAGCTAGGAGCATGAACCACTGGGATGTTTTCTCTCTGGAAACCATCTGAGTAGAAATTTTCTGCCAGGTTGACTCACTACAACACTGTGCTCAATTGCTTTGTCTTCCTGCTCAAGAGGTACATTTCAGAAGGGAATACCTGATTGGCCTGGCTTAAGCCATGTGCCTGCCCTTTGGCTAAAAGAGGATATGGTCCCTGAATAGAGTATCTGCCAGGAATATCCAACTGGGAAAAAGTAGTTACAATAAAGGAAAGTAGGCTGCTATCAGAAGGAGAACATAGATGCTAGGCTGCCAAAAGCAAATTAACTGTATAAATGCCATGGAAAGGACCCTCCTTCCTTCTTTCTCCCTACTCTGTTCCCCATCCCACCACTTTAGTGTCTTCAGACACTAGAATCAGAGGTCATCCCATCTGCTGCAGGCCAGTAGGAACTGGGTGTAGGAGGAAAGCCATCAGCTTCAATGAACAACCGAGCCTGAGTGGCTTAGGATTAATTATGAGGACACGAAGATGTGTTAACCTTAAAAATAAAACTGCAAGCCATTTTACCAGCAAAATATGGGTTTATTCTGGAATAATAGAGAACTATAATCTAGAACAAGCAAGCTATGGCACAAAGCCATAGCTAAGGCCCTGAAACAAAGCGGTGGACTCCTTTTTTTTTTTTTTAAATAGAGGAAAGAGGGGGTTGAAAAGGCTGTTATAAACAAAAAGTCCAGTGGAGTAAACTGGGAGTTCAAAGTATACTGGCTTTTATTGGCTGATGGTGACTGTCTCTCACTGGCTGGGCTGTTGTTGGGGGAGAGAGGGGGAGAGGGAAGCCTCTCTTCTTCCTGCAGGATAGTAAAGTAGTATCCCTCTCTTCCTGTTGGGTCTTCAATTGACAAGTGGCAGGGGGTGAGAGCTCCCCCTGCCCAACCTCCTGGTTCCATTTTAGTGAGTTTTCACTTTTTTCATTTTTGCAGATGGAAAGTTGTGTGTGGCAGGGTAGGGTTTGGGGGACATCTGGCCTTGAGTCAATGTTCAAGATCATGGGAGGTGAATAGAGGAAGGTGAATGGTAGGGAATGAGGGAGGTCCAGAGACCCAGGATCTGTCCCAGTCTCCCGTTGGGCAGGAAAGGGAGAGGATACCCATATTAAGACCGCAGCCTCCCTGACATGAAATGAACCTCAAACACAGAACTGTTTAAATTTTCCCTGGGAGCCCGTGTTTCTTGAAAAGACCAGGAAAGCAGCCTTCCTACCACGTAGCGTCCATAATCAACCAGTAGATGTGTTCACTGTTGATTAAACACATTGAGCAATGTCTTTTCCTTTGCTCTGTTGCTCTAGGAGGCTTTCCTTCCTAGAATGGACATTAGAATCACTTGTGGACCTCTTCAATATACCAGTGCCTGGGACCCAATTCCACAGATCTGAGTTTGACTGGTCTGGGTTTAGACCTGAGCATCCATGTTTTTTAAAGGTCCCAGGGGAAGCCGACGTGCAGGTTTAGATTTCCTAGGGCTGAGAATTCTACGTTTATTTTCAAAGGGGAGATTTGATCAGCCTCTTTTGTTGCTCTCAGTGCAGAAGGCTGCTTTTGGACAGAGCTGCTTCCTCCAGTGCCAACATCTTCAGCGTGCCTCTCGCCAGTACAGTAGTGCCTGGGCCAACCCACACCCGGTCCCTCCAGACTCACTGAGACAGAAAGAACAACCAAAGTAGAAAATATCGGTGCATATATTAGTGGCTAGTTCTGGGCTTCCCAGACTCCTCCTTCTAGCCATCTGGTATACCAGGTCATTGGGGCTCTACTAGAGTCCTCTCTATACTAAATTAATACAGAATGCCTATATTAATAGTTAATTAATTAGCTAATTAATATCTCATACCTCTGAGTAAGATAAGAACCTCACATTGTCCTCTACACTCACCGGTATTGCTTTCCAGGGGCAAACTTTCCCTCCAAATGATTACTAGTGTCTTAAGTAATCAGCTTGTCAAATGAACATGAAGCATGAGTAATATCTAAAAAAACTAACATTTTCTCAGCAGATTATTGCTCATGCACTCATTTGTACAGTCTTTAACTCAACAAATATTGACGAAGTCCCTATAAATACCTATATGCTGAATCAAGTCCTCTCCCAGGTACTATATGTAGTTATGATAGTGAACAACACAGAATGCCTTCCCTTACGGTGCTTACATTTAGGTGTATGAAATAAGCAATAATAAAAGAAAGTAAAAGATATTAATGTTAGCAAGTGATAACAGCGGTGGAAAAACGAATTCAAGGAAGGAAGATAGGACTGTCTCAGATACCTGTAGTAGACACTGTTGGTGGCCTTCCCAGTTCCCCTTTAATTGGGAGAGTGTGCCCATGTCCCAAATGCTGTGGTAGCTGTTAATGACTCACAGGTGCATCCCTCTCCTGAGACTAGTCTTCAGCTACTAGGAGCCCTTTTGCCAAGAGATGCCTGGAAATCTATACATCCCACTGAGGGGAAGCTTGTGACCATCGGCTGCCCGGTAGGTGGTATACAACCTGGGCAAGAGCATAGGACAATTCTGTAGTGCCGCTAATATTTCGAGTTCTACGTGGGATCAGGTAGAGGAAGCTAGAAATCACAGCTTTGCTTAGCAGCTTCCCCTGCTTTCCTCTCCTTCCCTTGATTTTTATGGCTTTCTCCTCAGACCACTCCCTCAATAACTCCTGGTTGTAGGTTCTGCTTCTAGGAACCCAACCTGAGACAATATGTAAGGGAAGTAAAGGAGCATACTTTGCAGATAGCTGGGTGAAGAATATTCCGAGCAGAGGGCCTGAACTGATTTAAACTGGCTGCTTCTAGGAAAAGCTAGGACTGGAGGACCATCCTAGGACATTGTCATAATTTGGGCCTTTACAGGCAGGATTTTTGAGCATAGGAGGAATGTGACCTGCCTTCTGTGTTAACAGGCTCTGAGCACCAGTGACAAACGTCTCCAGCCCCACCCCCCCCTTATTTTTTTAAAGATTTTATTTATCTATTTGACAGAGAGATCACAAGTAGGCAGAGAGGCAGGCAGAGAGAGAGAGAGGGGGAAGCAGGCTCCCTGCTGAGCAGAGAGCCGGATTCGGGGCTTGATTCCAGGACCCTGGGATCATGACCTGAGCCAAAGGCAGAGGCTTTAACCCACTGAGCCACCCAGGTGCCCCTCCGACCCTTTTCTATTGAGTTCCCCTTGCCTTTTATGGATGCCTTTCAAAAAGCCCAGGTTGACTTCATCCAGACTCTGCCCCCACAGCCCACATCCTTTGCTCTGACAAAATGTAGACCCATCTCACCCAGCAGCAGCTCCTGGGTACCACCACCAAAGCTTGAGATCAGCCTTTCTCACTCTAGATTTGTTAAAGAGGACTCAGACCCAGTCCACAGTCTGCCGTGAGTGCAAGTCAAGCGCTGCCCCCTCTATCTCCCAGCTCAACCTTCTGGGGTGGGGGGTGTCCTTTGGAAGACTCCATCGTCCTGTGGTTATTTAGAAACAACCATGCCCCACCTCCTCCCCAAAGCAATATGGTGGAGCAGGGCCCCCAGAATGACAGCAGCTCTATGCAAACATATCTCTTAATCAGTGTTTTGTGGCAACTTCTACAAAGCCTCCTCACTGGACTTGAGGGGAAGAGGCAGTTACAGCGTGGTCCCCTCACACACGCCCCTGGTGGGAAGGCTCACAGAGCTCACGGCAGACTTTTGTTCAACGGCAGCCACCTCCCCAAATTCTCCCTCCTTCTCCCCTCTATAATCCTCTTGAACCACCTGAGGGATTCATATGTTATGGAATGAATTTTCAAATTCATTTCCTTTGTAAATCTGCATAATCTGAAATCTGTCCCATCGAGGCGGAGAAATTCTAAAGCGAAAAATGGCATACACCTGCCCTCACTAAGGCTGAGGTGTGCAGGAGAATTTCCAGTCATAACATCCTACTACATTGTCTTAGTTGGCAATTGTGGCAGAGGCTACTAATCGTCCCTCAAAATCCATTTTCCTTTTCTTGTATATTTTGGAAGTTCTGATTTTTAGGTGGCTCATAGCACTGTGAAGAAAACTCTTCTGCCCTATGTACGGCTTCCTAAACATCCCAGGGAAGGTTTCGAATTTGCCTGGCTTTACCTTACATATCCACCTCTAGCTTAATCACTATGGCCTCAGGATAAGATGTTTGGGATAAGAAGATTTTGCTAGAACCGTAGATACTTAGCCTGGAGAGAGGAGCAGGTCTCCAAAAAAAGAGGGTCTGTCCTCATAAGGAGAGGTTGGTGCTGGGCAGATCAAAGAGGAGAAGTTCACATCAGGGGCTTTTAAGATTTTTGAGGCTGATACTTCCTGTTTGGATCAAATAGCCCTTCTGTGGTCACCGTGTAAGGCGATCTAGGCTAATTGCCAATTTGTATCTAAAGTAAGAAGGCTGGGTATTTTCTTTGATCTTGAACTCACTTTTATTTCTCACATGTGCTGCCCTGATAAATCTACTTATTAACACTTTCTCTATTTTGCCCTGTATCCTGCATGGTCTCTGTTATGTTTCTGTTGAAAATCTTATTCACACATTTGTGTGCTTGTCTTGATTATAGGAATTTTTATTTTTATGGATTCCTTGTCTTTGCTTTACTTCAAACCTATTGATTCAATCAAGTTATTTACCGCCCCCCCCCCCATAAAAAACACTATCTTGAGTGATGGAAAACACAAGCCAAAGCTTTTGGTGTCATGTGGAAATCAAGGCAAGAGACAACTTCCGAAATAAGCAGACCCATCCAAGAAGTGTTGCTGGTGGCAGTGGTGTCAGAAGGGGAATCATCTTTAAACTTCCAGAGTAGAGAATACACAGGGAATGACTAAACTGGAAACCTCAATGTGTAGCACTATGTTATTTAATGACTTGGAGGCAATTGCCAAAAGAGACAGCTAAAAGAGATGAAGGTGAGCACTTGGGTAGCTTATTTGGTTAAGTGCCAAGACTCTTGATCTCGGCATAGGTCATGGTCTCAGGGTTGTGGTAGGCAGCCCTGCTTTGGGCTTTGCACTCAGGGTGGAGACTGCTTGAGCGTCTCTCTCTCCATCTTCTCCGCCCCCACACCCCACACGTGATCTCTCTCTCTAATGATGAAGACGGTTGCTTCTGGGGAGTAAGTTGTAGCTGGAAAAAGAAGATGGCCCAGAGGATGATTGCCTTCATAATAAATCTTATTGTATTGTTGTTAAATTATATGCACGCTAATTTGATAAAACGAAAATGAAATGAAATCATAGCCCCAATGGTGTTGGATTCTGGCCTGGCTTACTTGCATGGCTCAGGTTTTCTGTTTATATCTCTTGTGATTTGAGTTCCCTGTATCTGTCTTTCGCTTGGTTTAATCCCCACTTTTGAGGGCACCTCCTAGACTTCCTAGAAAGAAGCACATAAGAGACAAAAATTGTAAGAAATTATATATATATATTTATAATCATATATATAAATTATATATGTATATGATATATATAAGTGTAATGATATATATAAATGCTATATATAAATGTCTCTTGACACTGAAATTTAATTGACTTGGACACAGAATTATTGATTGGTACCCATTTTCCCTCAGAATTTCTCTGTTGTCTTTTAGTTTCTATTGTTTCTTCTTGACTGTAATTCTTTAGCTGTGGTAGGAATTCATTTCAGTTTATTGTGGTGAACCTTGATGAGACCTTTTTAATTTTGGAACTTTTTGGTTAGCTTTTTCATTGTTTATTTTCTGTCTTCTAACTTTTTAGAATTCCTTTTGTTAGCCTTTTGGACACTCCCCAATATCTAATTTGCAAATGTTTTCTCTCTTGTTTTCCATCTCTTAGCGTTTTTGTTCCACTTTTCTTTTTTTAAACAAAAATTATTTTTAAGTCCTCTCTGCACCCAATGTGGGGCTCAAACTCACAACCCCGAGATCAAGAGCTGCAAGCTCCACTGACTGAGCCAGCCAGTAAGTGGCTGTGCCTTTCCCTCTCTTTCTGAGAAATTTCCTCAAGACTATCTTCCAGCACTTTTACTGATAGGTACATTTCTGCTTTCAGATTTTTATTTTCCAAAACTTACTCTGGATATCTGCATTTTTTTTTTAACAGAACCCCCCCTTTTTTTAAGATTTTATGTATCGATTTTGACACAGCGAGAGAGGGAACACAAGCAGGGGGAGTGGGAGAGGGAGAGGCAGGCTTCCCACTGAGCAGGGAGCCCGATGTGGGGCTCAATCCCAGGACCCAGGAATCATGACCTGAGCTAAAGGCAGACGCTTAACGACTGAGCCACCCAGGTGCCCCAACAGAGTCCTATTTTTATTTCATGTATGCATTATCTTTTCTCTCAGAGATATAAATGAGAGTTGAGATTTTTTAAAAAATATTTTATTTATTTATTTGAGAGAAAGTGAGTCCAAACTCGAGCTCAGGTTAGAGGTGGCAGGGAGGTAGAGAGACAAACAGATGCCCCATTGAGCAGGGGGCCCTCCATGCAGGGCTTGATCCCAGGACCCTGAGATCATGACCTGAGAGGAAGGCAAATGCTTAACCATATGAGTCACCCAGGCACCCAATGTATTGTTTTTGTTTTTTAAGTTGTCATCTCCTTGCTTAGACTGCCAACTTGCACGTTGGGGTCTTCCTCAGATGTTTGCTAATCCATCGCTCTCCGAATACGGGGGTCCTATCTAAGAGTCCAGCTTTCTCGGGCTTATTAAGTGAGTCAGTACTTGTCTTTCTGCTTTCCAGCATCCAAAATGTTATCACTATCAAAAAAGGAGAGCATCTCCAACAAAAGAATTCTGTCAATGAGAAGAGATGATTTTCCATTCTTCGTCTCTGCTGATAATGTGCTCTTTAGAGCAGAGGCCCAGAAGCAGAGTGTTAGGAGGACCGGGAAGGAGGACTGTTCCTGCTCAGTAGTCTAGAACGTTTCTGCTGCTATTCCCAATCTTACTGAACCCACTCACCACGAGGAAAGCCCTGGGCTCCAATTCCCCACCTCTCCTAGAAGGCGGCCTGAGCACCATCTATCAAAAGCCCCAGGAGGATCACTCCTTCCCTTTCTCCTTGCCTTTTGAGCAGCTGATCAAAGCAACCTGCTTATCCTTTTGCAAATCCTTCTCTGAAAGTGGTGTTAGAGAATTCTTTTCTCCATCTCATTACATTTCCAGAGGTTTTTCTTAAATGTAGTCAGCAGATGAGTCACTGTCTTTTTTGTGCCTCGGTCTCCTCTTTTGTAAATGGGGATAACAACGCCTCCCCCACTGCACCTCTGTGAGCAGGAAGTTAAATGAGGCCAATGGTCAGAACCTGCACATCAGGAGCAGCTCTGCCACTGACAGCTCTGCAAACCAGAAACACGATGGAGACACCTTTTCCCGAAACCTCCCATGCCAGGGGCCCCTAGTAAGGGCTTGTGCTTTTTCTCAGCAGGGCCACCAGTGTTCGAAAAAGTGAAAGTAACTTTAAACCCCTTGAGATCAAAACACAAGGTGAAAAAAACCCAGTAACTAAATTCTCACCTCAAAAAGCATTGCAAGTAAAACCAAAGAGGAAAAAGAAGGTATCAACCTCTCTAGACCGACGTGCAGGCAACAGGGTAAGCAAGCAGCAACAGCTCTCTCCACAAACCCAGGGAAGGTGTGAGACACAGTGGAGTCTGCTGCTTCCTTCAGACCCAGGGAATGTCTGCTTGACACCTCTCTTGCTGCCTCCCCTTACCCCCCTTCCTTCTATTTTTATAACTTCGAGAAGAACAGGAAGGAGTATATGTATATATTTTTTAATGTTTTTCAGCATTCAAGGTCTGCCTGTGTTCTAGAAGGTGATGAGGTTGAGAGCTTGCCACATGAAATGATTCTGACCCAGGGCAAGAGCTTCAGGCTCTCCGGTTTGTCAGGGGAGGAGCTGCCGAACCAGGCTGGAGGACGTTTGCCATCTCTCAAGCTGGCACAGGGAGCTCTAGTTCACACTGCACGTGGGATTCAAATCCGAAGTGAAAAAAAATGACTCCGAGATTCTTGACTTATCAGTGAGAGGGAAGGTAGCAGCAGAGCTCAGGTTTGAGGAGGTGGCCCCGAGCCAGCCTGCTAGATCAGTTCGTGTCTCCTGGGAGAGACCTCTGCCGCTCGCCCACCCACGGGGACGCACCGAAGAGATGGTGACAAACAGACAACTGAAGCTGCTGAGACCACAGTCATTGCTCAGTCCAAGGATGTACACAGTTTAGAATGAAACCCTTCATGCTAATAGAAAGTAGGAAAAATGGACATGGTCTTCAGCTCAAATGTATGTTCCTTCAGGGTAACTTCTAGTCTTGGGCTTCTTTTGTTTGTCCTTCCTTTTCTTCCTTCCTTCCTTTTTCTTTCTTTCTTTCTTTCTTTCTTTCTTTCTTTCTTTCTTTCTTTCTCTCTTTCTTTCTTTCTTTCTTTCTCTCTCTCTTTCTTCCTCTCTT